>NC_088368.1:30909864-31019864 GCF_034508935.2 Berghia stephanieae | reverse complement strand
CCTCTCTCTCCCTTTCTCCTTCGCCTCCCGATCATTGAATTAGTGTCATATTGAATTTAAATATATATTTGGTTTGTCTTACTCATACCTGGCAGAAGGGAGAAGACCAGAAATCGGCTAATAAAGAAAATGAGAAACGAATGCCTAGTGCCACATGTGTACAAGGCCCGTCTCTCAAAAAGCTTTATTCCGTGAGAAAGCTATGTTTTTATTCTTACCATCCGCTTCTGTTTGAGTGGCTTGTTGGTTTTGTTTCGGTCAATTTTAAATTCATTTGTTCACTAGTTAGTTTATTTTCTTTACCCCCCCCCCCTCCCCCCAACTTTATTCATTTATTTATTTATTTATTTTTAGAGGAAAGTTTCTCTAATTTTAATATGTTGGGAGTATGTGTTATAACTAACAACTTTAATTTATTTAAATTCGAGAAGTGCTTGCAATGGCTTGATTGACACTTCAAACACGTAGACGATAGTTTAACTGTTCTGCTTTTTCCAAGAGTTACAAATTTGTCAACATAAGGCTATGTTTGGCATTTTAAAATATAAAGACTAAATAATGTTCAGTAGAGTGGGGCTTTTTGTGTGTATAAAACAAGTTGTAATTTACAAAAGAGTTGATTCATGCCCACTTGTAAGGATTCTTTGAATTGTTATCCCAGTTATTTATAAAAGGGCCAGAGGCGAATTAATTGTCTCTCCCCATGTAATGATGTTCCATTTTACTGTATCCATACTGACTTTTAATTATTCAATTTAATGAGAACCTAATAGTCTCCTGTAAACCTAAAATTTTGTTTTGAGATGTTTGAGTCGAGTGGAGTGTAACCATGATGGAATTGTAAAATGCTTCGAGCATGTTTAGTGGATATTGCCCTGTATAAAAGCTCAAGTTGGGTTTGTTTGGTTTTTTTTTTTTTTTTTTTTTTTTTTTTTTTTTGTTTTTTTTTGATAATTTTATTTTACATTGTTTTATAATTTAACGCATTTTTTTTTTCAAGATGACACTCTTTAACAAAAGTGATAAAATAAGATTGTGAATTTTATAGGTGTCTGAAATCTCTTTTTCAACAATTGTTATCTAACATTCATCTTTACCCTCTCCTTTATCTGCAGCTATGCTATAATAGTCATGTTTAGATCAGAGAGAGAGATAATGATCGTGATCTTGATAGTTATGATGATAATTTTATATAGTTATAAACTTCTTGGCCAACATTAAATAGAAGTAGCCACTGTTAGTTTTAAAGAAAAGGAGTGCATTGTAGATAACATGTTTCAATGGCCAAGCTCCACAGTTTATAGTGTCAGGGATTACTGGAAACTGATGCAGCGGGGCTAATGATAATAATAATAATAATAATAATAATAATAATAATAATAATAATAATAATAATAATAATAATAATCATAATAATGATAATAATAAATCTTTATTGTCCTCAAAAAAGTGGCAATTTGTCATTTGGTTACACATTTATAAACACTCACATAGTTGCACACTAGTAACATCTATGCATTAGAAGAAACCATTACAACTTTTGTACCCAATGAAATGCATATGATTAAGCATTGTTGTGATTCTTTTTATGAAATGACATTTCGATTTGGAAACCAACCAATGATCCATGTTTAGATGTCATTAGCTGAAGTCGACTGCAGTAAATGATATTGTTAAAAAATCTAACAATTAACAGAGGGATCTACTTCTTTTTACTGCTAATCAAATTACTTAGATTTAATTTGAAACTATGCTAACACTCTTTTTAATGAGAAGGCTAAATTTTTTATTGGCAGGCAGTTTTCTTCTTAGCGGCATTTAAATTGTGTGTATTTAAATTGTGTGCCACCAGCCAACAATGTATAATAATACAATAATTTTCCACATTATCCATGAAACTTTGTGATCTTTATATAAGCTTTATCAATGACTTTTTTCTTTTCCCTCTTGATTATTCACGCTAGTTTTCTAAGAGACATGCATTGATCCTTGTTGCTGTGAGATCATTTTCTGATCCCTGCAGTGATTGGGTAGCTCGATCTGTTAGATCTGACAGAAAGCTCTGAGCAATTGACTTATCTTTCCTCTCTCTATTTCTTGTGGAATTCAATCTACTCCTACCACACAGTTATTCTTTTCTCTCTCCCTACAGCATAATAATCCTTCAGAGGCATAAGATAAGAACCAAGGAGCCAGACTTGATTTCTCTTTCTTTATATTGACAGTAACAAATTATTTCTACCCACTGGGTATGATGCGTCTATATCATTATTGTGCTGTTCACACAGCTATGAGAAATCTAGGAAAACTTCAACTCAACTTTGAATCATTTAACTTATAAACGGAATGCTCTATCACCTGAGCCATTTAAGGTTCTCTTATAATTATTAAATCGCAGTGACATATTATTTAGAAGTGTGTCCATAATAAAGGTTTGTTGCATAATTCATAACATTTTGCTTTCCAAATTATCATACAATTATAATCAAATGACTATTCTTTTTAGATGTGATCATTCAAAAGCAGGCTAAAGTCTTATTATTTTAGAAAACATTTCATGGCTTGATTTTTGATGTACAGTTATAACAATTGCATTTATTTATAAGTTGATAGCGTTTTAGATATTGATATGTGTATCCGTCTAAATCTGATTATTATGGTAATTGTCTAACGTTATTTTTGTAAAGCATCTAGAGCCCATATTGCTTGAGATATTGGTGCTATATAAATGTACACTATTATCATCATTATTATATTATGAAAGGTTAAAATCTAAAAAAAAAAAGTATGCATGAAACAATGCCGGGCAAATAAGGAAGAAAAACACAACAAAAAATCATTTCAACAAATTAGCCTGTTTCGACTAGAATAACCATGTGTGAGGTTTGATCCTCTATCGGGAAGACTGATTATTTGGGATCATTTTTTTAAGTTGTAAGTTTTTCTAGCTGATTTGCCCAGGCATTCTCTTCTGCCTGCTCCCATATTTTAAACTCTCATATTTATTTGGAATGTGTGAATTTGACATGCATTTTTCTAGTTTTTAAAAATGGTTTTACATTTTCAGATTTAGATAGATCTTATATATATATATATATATATATATATATATATATATATATATATATATATATATATATATATATATATATATATATATATATATATATATATATATATATATATCATTTGCTTTGTTGATTTTGCCTTATTTTCAAATTATTATTTTTTTAAGTGTGAGCTCTTATTTACTCCGAGAAAATGAGGTCATTTTATACAACTCATTTGTCGGTACTAAATGTGTTTAAAATGATTGCATTATTCTCACAATCATCTTTGTTTTTTTTGTTTTTTTATTCAGTGAAAATAATTGTGTCAGAATCATAATGAATAGTTTAGTTCAAATAAGACATGCGAATGTCATGTGGAAAGCTCCCAATCTATGAATGGAAGATTTGTCTATCAGTTATCTTCCAATGCACCAGGCATTGTTGTGATAAGAATAAGGAATTAGGGCCAATCAATGTTTAGTTCTTTTACTCATCAAAAATGATCGACCGCTCAATAACCATTTAGAAGTTTAATAACCATTTATGAGTTTTTAATAGTGATTTAATGATAAATTCCGAAATGTCAAGATTTCTTGCCATAAAATTGAAAGCTCATTCTCCTTGAAGTGCAAGAATGTTCTTTTGTCAAAATTTTAACTCATATTTTACCAAATTCATGTTAGGATCTGTTTGTAATTTAGTAAAGTTAACAGTCCTTGAAATGCTTTGATACATTTATTTAGTTGTCAGTCTATTCCTCATGACTCGTTTGTTACCACCAGGTTGTAGAGTGCATCTCCAAGGGATCTCCTGGTACGGTTTACATCGTAAAGGACAAGCGGGACAGCCTCAACTATGTTATGAAAAAGGTTTGTTACAAATTATACTTCTTCAATTACTTTACTACTACTACTACTACTACGACTACTACTACTACTAATACTACTGCTACTACTATTGCTACTACTACTACTAATACTACTACTACAACTACTACTACGGCTATGTGGTCTAGTGGTATGACACTCGCTTTTGGATAGGAAGGTCCTGGGTTCGAGCTCTCTCGGCGCATAGTTGAGTCCTTGGAGAAGGCTCTTTACTAACATGCTCTGACCGTACTCAGGTGCAAAATGAGTACCTGGCCGTTAACAGTGTTGTCTCTATAAGAAAAAAAATTGTAATATCACCTAAAGGAGATAGTACTTAGTAACTGCATGAAATGGTACTAGTTGTTCATAGGAAGGAAAGGGGTGTGTGCGTATGTGTGTGTGTGTGTGTGCACATATGTGTGTGTGTGTGCGTGTGTATGCTTCATTTTTATACTGATCAATAGGTTGTATATTCATTACTCTTGCATACAAAAGTACTCAAGTATAATATTACTACTTTCTATTTTTACTATATATGTTATATTCTTCCTTGAATCGTTTTTTTTTTTTTTATTTTGTTCAAATTCTCTTTCAAAATATAAGTCACCTCCATCATAATGACAACAAACACTATTCTTTAATATACATACTCTCCGTTGTTTGATTTTATCATCATTTTTATGCATATCAAGCAACAACTCATCGCCAACTTATCATTGATATTTTTGTATCTCCCAGATTGAGTGCCATGATGAGAGTGCTGCCATCAAAGCCTTTTTTGAGGTTTGAATCAGATTATTTTCCTTTGTATTTCGTATTTGTGGCCAATTGTCAAAATATGGCGTTATGTCGGAATGGACCTTGTGCATGCCTTAACCACTCGGCCAACCGTCCTCCAAAATTAAATCCTAAGCTTAACTTATAGAATTTGAGCTAAAATAAATGACTTTGTTGAGATGTCGTGAATTGTGATCCACAATCTCAAAGTGGTATTGTGTCAGAATGAACTAGAAATGCTGTGGCTATGTGGTCTTGTGGTATGACACTCGCTTTTGGATCAGAAGGTCCTGGGTTCTAGCCTCGTTTTGCGCATAGTTGAGTCCTTTGAAAATGCTCTTTACTCACATTCTCTCACCGTACTCAGGTGTAAAATGAATACCTGGCCGTTGACAGCATTGTCTCTGTCAGAAAAAATTATAATATCAGCAAATATGAAACTTGGGGATAATTGATATTTCCTATGGTGAAGGACAAATACAATTTCTCACCTTGCGTTCGTATTTCTTATCATTTTGGTTTAAAATTCACTTTTCGGTGTCCGATTTATCCTGATGTAATTCCCATTTTGAGATGGTGGGTCACAATTTTATATTTTAAACTTTTAAAAAACTTTGATTTCCTAATCTGCTCGTTTTGAATAAAAAAAACAAGTGCATTTTAGAAAATATGCCCGTATTGACATGTTCAAAATACTTTTGGCTTTTTAATCAATAGGAAATGGAACTCAAAAGGTTGGATCATCCATACGTCTGCAGTTACAAAGAATTCTTTGTCACATACGAAAAAGAGGTGAGTTTGTAATAAACTTTAAATTCTAAATCTATTTATGACTAACATGTCTATTTTTTTTTCAATTCTCAAAGTTGGAATGAAAAATTAATAAATAAAATTATGAATAATTAGATAAATAGATAAAATTCACATCTATACAGAGCAAATCCACGGTTTATACTCTTTTTAATGCTTTATTTTTTTCCCAAGCAAATTATATCGAAGCCAATATTCATTCCAATCATGATATGTTGCCTGGTAGATGTGTACTGTTTGCTAACATCACGTTCAAGCTTGGTGACAATAATGAAATATAATCAGATGCTCCTTCAATTTTTAAAAATTGTCATTCGAAATTATGTCATTTCATAATGAACGTGTAAGATCCATAACAATGATAATAATAATAATAATAATAATAATAATAATAATAATAATAATAATAATAATTAATAATTAATAATAATAATCATCATCATCATCATCATCATCATCATCATCATCATCATCGTCGTCATCATCATCATTATCATCATATTTCTATAGCTCCTTTCATCTTAAATCCATATTATGTTAGATGATTTGAATTAAAGGATTTAGTTTATAGCAAGAATTTAAGAACTTAGGTCCAGTTTATTTATTTTATTGATAAGAAATAGTATAATTTCTAAAACTTTAAATTCATATTTCTAATCATTTTAATTTTCAAGTCACTTTCTGAAATCTAATACATTCCGACATTATACCATTATGAGGCGACAAGTCACATATAGTCTCATTTTTCTAGGATTCCTCAATGTTCATCAACGTGATTAGTGACTATTTCCCAGACGGCAGTCTTCAGAATTTGATCCAGTCTTACTATGAGAAAGAGGAGATTGTTCCAGAGAAGGTTTGTGCATGCATCGCATGTGTGCATTTATCCACGTATAATGTATTTAGTCAAGAAATTTGATTAAGAAGTAAATTGTATCAAGCAGTGTTTGAAAAAAAGAAGACAGGAAACTAGAGAGATTAAAAATTGCATCACGATAATAATAGTATACCTCTCTATGACCCAATCGCTTACTCAATTGGAAAACATGACTTCTGGATTCTTAATGTATTATTAAAATCAACTATGTATGTATGTAGTTCTTCAGGGCATAAAGCCCATAGATGAGGAGTTCACTTCAGTTTCTGTAGAGTTAAATGGACAGCACCAATTGCTTTCTCCTCTTTGGGTAGGGTACATGCCTATTACAAAGTACTTTCTTTCAGATCTAAGGGACCCAGCCACCCAATAAGTACTGAGTGGATGGGAGGCTGAGAGAAAAAAAATACTTGCTGCACTGGGGAACTGATCATGAGCACTTCGCTTTCTGAAGCAACTGAGCTAGCAAGAAAACGTCTTTCTTTTTGCTTCTTTGAATATAATTATTGTTTTCCAAATTTTCAAAAAAAAATATCTTAACTTTTTCAGACTATCAAAAAAATACTCGGAGAGATGTTTGAGAGCTTGCATTACATCCATGACAAAGGTCTCATTCATAGGTAAGCAATTATACAGGTTACACATAGAATATTTTTTTTAATGATAAATAGATTCATTCAATCGTTAATAAGTTGCACATCTTTCACCTTAGTCATTATTTCACCTTTGGATTCATAAGAAAAACTATTGGATCAAAAATGATGAAAATATGTGACAAATCAAGATGCTTTGTACAGCGATTTGAGCATGTTTAGTGGATATTATTATGTCGGGCAGATGATCCACACTCTTAATTAAAATTTGAAGTTGACCTTTAACATTTGAGTTAAAATAAATGTCTTCATTGAGGAAAATGAGTTCTGTGTGCGAAACGTTTAACTTTCCTAATTCTTATCATTTTGACTTTAACATAAATTTTCTATATCTTGATCATTTTGACAAAATTATGTTTTGAGATATTGGGTTACATATTATGTTGAGGTTTCTGGGATGCTAAGCATTTATTTTATATATTACAAAATATGAAAAATATACTAAGTTCATTTGTTTTATTGAGGACAATTAATATTGACTTATAAATTGCCTACTTTAAACTAAAACGTTACATTCCTGATCAGTTTTGTTTTAAATTCAACTTTTTGTGGTATCTTGTTCACCCCAACGTGATACTTGTTTGAGGCAATGGGTCATGTTTATTTTATAGCACATTTTTATAGTTTATAGAAGTATAAAATCTGACTTTGGCCTAAATGTACTTTAATGAAATAACACATTACCTGAATATGTTGAATACAGTGGAATGCTGATAAAGTCAACACTGATGGACCAGGACGATTGGTTTGACTTTATGCACGGCTGACCTTATTCATTATCAATGGAACATGCTTAGATAAAGAATAGAAAATTTGGGACCAACAAATTGGCTTTAAGCAGAAGCTTATTTTAAGAGTTTTGACTTTACGCAGATGCCATTGTATCTTGTATAGAGATAGTATACGCAAGTCATGTATTCCATCTGTCATTCCAGAGGTATCAAGCCTTCGAATATCTTCCTCAAACCAACTGGTGCTGTGGTCCTGGGGGATTTGGGTGTCTCCACTGTTATGACAGACATGCGCACCAACACACGTGCCACTTTCAGTGAGTACACGTGTTACGCTATAGATACAATACAGATGATGTCTCACAACTGTTTGCTTTTGTTTTAACCAGTTCTCACTAAGTTTAAAAGAAAAAAAATAGTAAACTTACCTAACACACTCACTCACACGCACGCACACACACACACACACACACACACACACACACACACACACACACATGAGCTTATACTTATTCAAGTGTGCACATTTGTTTTTGTCAACTTATAACATGATCATTTGACTAAGCTGTATCATATTATAATATACATTTTATCTTTGTGTTAAGGGTATGGAGACAGACAGACAGAGAGAGAGAGAGAGAGAGAGAGAGAGAGAGAGAGAGAGAGGGAGAGAGAGAGAGAGGGGGGGAAGCTTCTCATCTTTTTAAAAAATATTTCCAACTTCCTCTCTCTTGATCCTTCTACGTTTACCTCTAAAATATGGTTCTTAATCATTGCATTGCGTTTCATATGCTCAAAAGCATGTGTTTTCACCAAGATGATGTGATTTATACTTAAACTTCGAATTTCAACACCAAATTCACTCAATCCAACATGAAATCTGATTGAGACAACTGGTGACAAATGTGACAAGAGAAACATTTTTTTTTAAATTGTTGGCTAAAATCCTTTCACATTGTAAAATCTGTTTAATTCTATGTAGAACATCAAAACTATGTAGAACATCCAAACTATGCAAACTAAACAAACTATGTTGAACATACAATGTAGAATATCCAAACTGTTTTAGAACATCCAAACTGGGTTCAATTCCACAAAGCGCTTGAATTTTTGTTTCCAACACTTTGTAAATTGAAATCAAGTTAAAATATATCTGGATCTTTTTCTAAGGATAGCAATCAATAATTATCACTCAAGAGAAATCTGGATTACTCTAGTTTTGATAGGCACATGACAGAGATGTACTAAAGAGCTGTACCAATTGTTTATTATGGTTCACTTTTCTATTAAAAGAAGTATAAATTTGATTGAAGAAATAATTTTTTAAATGTCTTTACACAATAGAGAACACAGTATACTTGGGACCCGAAACCCAGCGGGGGCCTCACACAGAGAAGAGTGACTTTTACTCAATGGGCTGTGTCCTATTGCAGCTAGCCACAGCTTCCATCTACTCACCGCAGACGTTCACAGCACGCCTCAAAGACTTGAAGGAAGACCCAGATGTCTTCAACAGCATAATAGATAAAGTGTCACAGGTTCGTAGTGCCAAATTTATAATGCATAATCTATACTCTGTAAACATGAGCCTTCTCAATCTTGATTCCACCAGCACCACCAGAGGACATAGATTCAAACTCTTCAAGGAAAGGTGTTCTCTAAACCTTAGGCAGAACTTCTTCTCAGTTCGGGTAGTCGACAAATGGAACCACTTGCCTGCAACAGTTGTCGACGCCCCTTCATTGCAGGCATTCAAGTGCCGTCTCGATGCTTATTGTGAAACAGAAAAATACTGTTTGTAAAGTTTAATTCAGACACCTCCTTCCACTATAGGGCATGCCCAGATTTGAGAGACATGAATTAAATACGTTCACGAATGCACAAGAGCAGATAAAAGGCTGTAGAAGCCTACATAAATCTGGACTTATATCATATCATATCATATATCATGCCTTTTAGTTTTATAGCTCCGTTTTTTGTATTGATAATATCCAAATCTACATGTTCAGTTTTCAAACTATTCTTTTTCGTCTCGTTTCACTTTTAAAAGAATCTCCTTTTCACTACAAATGTTTTTGTTCTTATGTTCTGGTATTGTTAGTTTTTTGGGGTTTTTTTAAATTTTCTTTGTATTGTTTTGTTTACGGCTAAACCATAGGGAAATAAATTACATCAATCTAAGGTATTTGATTTTTCGAAATTGCTTTAATTCTATTTGTTTATAAATTTGAATTTGCACCTAGAAAGTTGATAAATTTGCACATGTCCATAATACTTTCATAAATTATTCATTTCTAATGCACATCTCAAATCGTCATGAGTTTACTTTTGGCATTTCTTTTTGTCCTGTTATTTGTTTTATTTTGTTTTTGTTTGCTTTTTGATTGTTTATTTGTTGTCTTTTCTTTTTACTTAAAAAGATATTAAACTCTTCTTTTCACATTAGGTTGTACTAAAATCTGCATTCCCCCTTGCCAGTGTTTCCTCTTTGAAGATTTATCCACTTTGAATCTTAAAATATTCATTCCTTTTTTTTTCTATTTAATCATACAGAACTATTCCAAACCATTCGTCAGTCTTTTGCAATCTCTGTTGAGATCAGATCCATCATCTCGACCAGAGGCATTGTAAGTATTAATTACTGTAAAACAGCTCAGAAAAGTGAGTGGAGCAGGCACGAATGTTGATAACAACAAAGAATGAAGTGAGTAGAAAAGTGCCAGAAGACAATAGAGAATAAAAAAAACTTTGAGGGGGTGACGGTTCGAACCCACGACCTTACTGGTACAACAACTCCACCTGGAGAATATGGCTATTAAGCTTAAATGATGGTTAACAAACTTTGCTGTGTTTGTATATTGAACGCATGACCTTAAGAAGTTGGGAGAGCGGTTCAAGATAGACACAAAGTTTGATACCACTTTTTTTTTGGAGTGGTGGATAGCTCTGACAGTAGCGCTACCCTCTCCCCAGCCAGTAAGGTCGTGGGTTCGAGCCCTCACCACCGCAGAGTTTATAAAAATTCTCTCTTGACTTCTGGCACTTTTCTACTCACATCATTCCCTGCTTGTAAATCAACTCTGCTATATGGCAGTAGCTTCTGATGGGGTCACACTGCATTGTCATGATAATCTACTCAGTGGATTTTCTTCCACACTTGTTTACCATTGTGCGGCTATGTGGTCTAGTGGTATGACACTTGCTTTCAGATCAAAAGGTCCTGAGTTCGAGCCTCGCTCTGTGCATAGTTGAGTCCTTGGAAAAGGCTCTTTACTCACATACTCTCACTGTACTCAGGTGTAAAATGAGTACCTGGCCGTTAACAGCGTTGTCTCTGTCCGAAAAAAAATTGTAATATCGCCTAACACGCATCATGTTAAATGTTGCTGTTGTTCAGGGGCCCCTTGTAAAGGGCTTTATAAAAGCTCAATTTTATTTTTGTTTAATTTTTTTTTTTAACCATTACAATGGAACCTTCAACCATATAGTCTACAGCCTCGGACAGTTCTTATGGTGGCTGCCATTAGACAAGATCTGGACCTGAGTCTGTCAGCTGCTGCCCAGTCTCTCCTCTTACTGGCACAGAAGCTTAGCATTTTTTTTCAATATGGCCAACCTTTTATGACAGTATGTGTGTTATTAGATTATTGTTACCAAGTTTTGATTTAATGTGATAATGCCAATGTAAACCGCATAGAGCACGGCATTGTCATAGTTATGTGCTGTAGAAATGCTATTTATTATTGTTTGTTATTATTATACACTCATTGGCATGGAGGTCATTCTGATAGAATTTTTATATTATTATTTTTGTGGTCCATATTTCCCCCACAGAGAAATGGAAAAGAATTTATACGTCAAAGACTGCATGGTTATGGTAGACAGCACACAGCTGGACAAGAGGGCCAGGCAGACTCAAACCAAATCTTCACAAAATTGTGAGAGCTTTTTTATAGACATCTTCTACATTTCACCCAGTCCCTTAATCCTACTTTGTACATTAAATGTTTGATTTTAAATTGAGCTTTTATATAGCGTAATATCCACTAAACATGCTCAAAGCGCTTTACAAGGGTAGGACGGGACATCACGCCTGTCAGGCGATATTACAATTTTTTCGGACGAGACAACGCTGTTAACGGCCAGGTACTCATTTTACACCTGAGTACGGTGAGAGAATGTGAGTAAAGAGCTTTCTCCAATGACTCACTATGCGCCGAGTGAGGCACGAACCCAGGACCTTCCAATCCAAAAGCGATTGTCATACCACTAGACCACATAGCCGCACCAACTTTGTAGTAAAGAGTCTGCTCAGTTAACTATATCAGTCAAGTAAGTTACTCAGTCAATTTTGTAGTTTTCTCTTTACATAGTCGCAATTAGATACCTGGATCAAAGTTAGATTTGTTTAAAGACATTATTTTTCAATTATCAATAGACCAGCATTTGATACAATTGGTAATAAGTAGTCGTTAATATTTATTTTAGACAATTGAAAATAAGTTAAACTCAGACTCAACTGACCAAAGGCTTTAAGAATTATGTACTCTATTTGTTCCCTTATATTTTATCATTCCTACATTTTGAAGTCTCATCTGGTTGGTTAGTCTAACAATATAACTATAAGGGATGTACAATCATATCGGACTGAGGAAACAACCTTGCCTTACCCCCAAACTAATTCTACGCTTTGACTCTGCTTTTAAAACCTGCCTTTCTGTATGATTCCTGATGAATTCTCCTATTGCCTCTATTATTAATTTCGTGTCATGGTATCATCATCAACATCATTCTTCTTCTTCTTCTTCTTCTTCTTCTTCTTCTTCTTCTTCTTCTTCTTCTTCTTCTCTTCTTACTTCTTATTCTATTATTATTATTATTATATTATTATATTATTATTATTATTATTATTATTATTATTATTATTATTATTATTATTATTATTATTATTATTATTATTATTATTATTATTATTATTATTATTATTATTATTATTATTATTATTATTATTATTATTATTATTATTATTTATTACTATTATTATTATTATTATTATTATTATTATTATTATTATTATTATTATTATTATTATTATTATATTATTATTATTATTATTATTATTATTATTATTATTATTATTATTATTATTATTATTATTATTATTATTATTATTATTATTTTATTATTATTATTATTATTATTATTATTATTATTATTATTATTATTATTATTATTATTATTATTATTATTATTATCATCATCATTATCATCATTTTAAGAACAATTGATACCAAGTTTTATTCAACCCCCCAACCTTTCTAAGACCCCCTGACAGAAAACCGCAAAAACATTTACAAAGTCCTGGAATACATCGCTGACACAATCGACCATGAGGAGTGTGTGGCTGATGGGCTCGCTGCATTGGCTGAGATTGTGCGGGATGACGAGAAGGCACATGAACAAATAGACCAACAAGCCAGGAACCTGCTATCACTAGCCATGTGGGATAATATCTTCAACAAAGATGTGCAGATAGCTGGCTGTTATGTCCTCAGCAATCTGGTTGTTTATTGTGAGTTTGGTGTGTTGGTTGATCTGGTTGTTAAAATGGTTGCTGTTGTTGTTGTCATTTATATTGTTGTTGATGTTGTTCTGCAGTTGATAATATGTTTATAGTGTTTTTGTTGTTGTTATTGATGGTGATACTGTTGCTGTTGTTGCTATTGTTGTCATTGTAAATGATGATGATGATGATGATGATGATGATGATGATATTGTTATTATCGTCGTGATTGGTATTGTTGTATGTGTAATTATGGCATTATTTGGTACCCATTTTACTTAAGTGTATTCTTATATGTCTTTTTTGGAGAAAAAAAAATATTGTCATAGCAATATTCCTTAGTGGTTGTCTTGTCTGATTTTCAGGTGTAGAATATATCTAAACTGTTTGCAATAAAATAATTGTATATATTTCGTGTACCAAATGATATGCATGGCAAAGTGACTGCGAAGCTGCTAAAGTAATTTGGTCTTTTTTGAAGTTGTTATTTTAATTTTTGCACAATAATTTTTTACAAATGATATATGAGCAACTGTTTAGAAATTTCGTAATGCTCACACTAATTGTCTTGCTTTTTCTCTTCACGACAGCTGAACCAAACGACATTCTATTCACTCCAGAAGTCATTACAATTCTCCATAAGATAATGATGGTGAGTATATTTTATAAAAACATGAAAATTTAGACACGTGAATAGGTTGATATGAATTATAAAAAAAAAAATGTTGATGATCTGAAAGAAAAGAATATTTTTTAGTCACCTTTACTTTAAAATAAATAGAGGCGATGGGTATAACAAATGAGCTTTTTTTTTGGGGGTGGGGGGGGGGGGGGGGGGGGGGAAGCGGGAGGGAGGGGATGTTTGGTCTTGTGTTTTATTTTTATCGTTTGTTTTGTTTTTCGTCTTTTTTTTTTCTTCATTATTTAGCTGTGATCAAGAATTCACTAAATATGACCCCTTATTTCAATGTATTTTAAGATGTACATAACCAGACACTAAAAATGATTTAAAGTCTTAATTGTAAAGTTTTACAAAGATTTAAATGGTTTTTATTTTTAGGTAGTATAAATATTCTGTTGTTTAGAATTCAAAGGTACGAATTCATAACATTTGTTTTGACTTTGGGTTCAAGTTTTGGCATCTGGTTATACTCAGTAAAACTAGCTGGAATGGTGATTATATAATATTAATATGTGATAAATTATTTTATTTCAGAGCCATGAAGAAAACACAGATGTCCAACTCGCTGCCGTTAACTTGATCCTGGCCTTGTCAGCGGACGGTAGGTTTTGAAGATAAAAGTTTTCTTGGTTTGAGAACTGAATTTGAATCCCTTAAAATCAAGACCTTGCTGACTTCATCAATTATTTTGTCACACATAACAATTAAATTTCTCTGAAAATGAATATCAGAAAAACCAACAAATTAAAAAAATAAGATTTTTAGATTGAATATTATTCTTGTTACCCGATCAATCATCATAAATATTCATAATTTGTAATTAAAACCTAAATTGAGGAGGGTTATTTTAGATAGATAATCAAAAATTAATATTATTTTAGGGCCAAATCCGTCAAGTTATCAAAAAAAAATAATTCAAAAACGTTTTGTTATCAAATGTAACGTTTAAAAATGATCAATTATTTTTTTGAAAAGTTACTGTCACTTTTATTTTGTTTTTCTTTACTATTATAATTTCAGAGCGGGCATCTAGAATCATCGTCCAACTGGGTGGTATACAAGATATTCTGAATGCCATGAGAGTGTCTCCCTTCCACGCCAGCCTGTGTGCCGTAAGCTGTATGGCTCTCTGGAGTCTCACAGTTCAAGGTGTGTTATGTCTTTGTTGTTCAAGTCACTAAGTACCAGTCGATAATCAAAATAATGATACCCAAAGCTTTAATCCAAAACTAATGTGAAGAAATGTGTTTAACTTTAAAAAATATAAACAAGTTGATTGTTTAAGTTTTGGGTTACCACTTTATCAATACAAATGAGTAAACATGTAAGGAAACAACAATCACTGTTGATAATATAAATTTATTTGCAGTTCTCATAACCCAAATTGTTATAGGCTCATTGTTGTAATGGAGTTTGTTTTCCGGGGTTTTTTGTTTTGTTTTATTTTTGGGGTTTTTTTTTGTTTTGTTTTAGTATTAGATAACTGTTTTTAGTTATATCTTTATATTTCAATATCTTAAAAGGCAGGGAACAAAAGAATTTGTTTCTTATTTTCAATGAAAAATTGAACTGTTTTATTCTGCCACAGAATATATGTTTTCGCATATTAAATTGAAGCTGACATTCAATTTCACATTGTTTTTTATTTCGGGCACAGAGGAAAACTTAAAGATTGCCAGTCAGAACGATGCAGTCAAAGATGTTGGAAAAGCCCTCAACACTCATAAAGTGTCGCCAGAAGTCTGTGAGGCCGCTGCTGCTGCTCTTGTGTCTCTTCTTCTTGATGGTTGGTATTGATGGTTGAATTTTTTTTTAAAAAAGGATTTTTGAACAGCCATTTGCAAATTATTGCCTAAAAGCTTGGCTATGTGGTCTTTTGGTGCGACACTCGCCTTCAGATCAGAAGGTCCTGGGTTAAGCCCCGCTCTGCGCATATTGAGTCATTGGAAAATGCTCTTTACACTCTTTAAATTCTCTTACCCTACTCAGGTGTAAAATGATTGCCTGTCTCTGTCAGAAAATGTGTATTATTGCCTTAAAGGCCCCATGTCACATCCTACATGTTAAATTTTGTTGTTGGCCAGGGAGCCCGTGTAAAGCGCTTTGAGCACGTTTAGTGAATATTGCGCTATATAAAAGCTTAAGTTTTTTATTTTTAAGTTAATCAGTACAAATCCTCTCAGATTTTTAGAATTTGCAAGAAAATTTTTTTCATTCATACATACGTTAATATTCTAGTTTCTATTTTATTACTGTTATTATTATTATTATTATTATTATTATTATTATTATATTATTATTATTATTATTATTATTATTATTATTATTATTATTATTATTATTATTATTATGATTATTATTATTATTATTATTATTATTTACCATCAGTATCAACATCATCATCATCATTATTAGTACCAAATATGTACCTACAGTTTTCCCATTCCAGACTTCCAGACACGCGTTGAGGAAATGGCTTTTTTTTACACTCCAGTACTTTACTATTCTTTTCACTCAGATTCTTGTTATGAGCCTTTCAACGAACTTGACTGTGTTGGGAATCTAGTGTCGGCCATTGCATTACACACCAAGAATGCCAAAGTGGTGCGCAACTGCTGCAAAGTGTTGACAACTGTTGTGGAGGCAAATGGTAATTTTTTATTTGGATCCACATTTTTCCTGTTCTTACCAAAATAAAAATAATAGCGATGTCATTGGTCTTTTGAGTGAAGCCCAGGTTGTGTTGCTTTTATTGTTCTCTTTAGTCTCTATTTCTTAAATCTCTCGAGTTCATATAATGGAGAATTTAAAAAATTTGTTTGATTTTCAACCATAGTCAACTCGAGAGAGTTAAACACCAATGTAGATGTGGCATATTGCAGAAGCAAAACTACCTAGCCTGAACGACTATTTATGAATTCAATTTTCTACAAATATTCACCTCTGATAACGTAACTTGTACAAAAATTTATGAATGTGCATATTATTATTTAATTACTTTTCTAATTCATTGACTTTCGGAGTCCAGCCCTTTGGTTTCCTGCTATTAATTTACATATTTGAGGAATGTCCAAGAGTTAACAGCCAAAAAGTCTCTAAATCTGTCAACAATTTTTGTATAAATTTCTGGCAATTTTCAATTAGAAAAAAAAAACCCTCTTTAGATATCAGTGCTCTATAAGCTAAGCTTTCTATTTAATTGCTTTATCTCTGACAGAGGAGTGTGCTTTCCGTTTCCTGACCAGCGACAACCCAAACGATGAAAATCCAACTGGAATTCCCACGCTGCTGGAAGCGTACAGATTTCACAAAGATGATGCAATGGTGGTGGAGGCCATTGTTAGACTGCTTTTAGAACTTTCGACTTATGGTGAGCTTTTGCATTCTTATCTTATTTTTATTAGTTAATGATGTGTTTGTTTTTGTTTTTTTTTGTAATGAATACCATAATATTTCAACCCTGAGATCATTCATGTAGTCTGATAATCAATTACCTTTAAACAGTCAATGGGCGTGATGTTCTCAATATTTTTAAAATTTTGTAAAATACAATTGACCTGATGTTTGTTTCAATCTCGCTGAATACTTAATTTGTGTTGTTTTTGATAGCACTAAATGGGTGCCCATATATAATTTAGTGGTTGAGTCACTTGCTTTTGTGTTGAATGGTCAAAAGCTCTACTTCTAATTGAAACACATAGTCTTTTTAAAAAACAACAATCGTTTAATGAAGTGGTCATTTGTGATCTGTCGTCTTAAAACAGCATTATTTCAGGATGATTTAGATGTTTAGAATTGAATTTATTGTCATGTGTATGACACTTGGGCTAAGCACAGGGCATTCACACCGGGCAGATTCACCCGCTCGCCACAGCCGATTGTGTAGGCCATTGCTTTGCACGGCCCACACGCAGCTACACATCAAATTTAGAAGCATGGATCACCGTAATCCCGGCATTGTGTTAGATGCAACTGCATTAATTAATCGTCACTGTGTGTTGGGGGGGTAGGTGGTCTATAAGAGAGTGCACAATGTCTTTGTACTTACTTTCGCAACGTATTATGTTAAGAATGTCAAGTCTTCAAAGAGAAGTAAAGTAAAAGAGAGGTGAGGAATATAGATAAAGGGAAGAGATCGAGCCAGACGTACAGACATGCGCGCACACACACACACACACACACACACACACACGTTCGCACAGATAGATAGACAAAGAGACAGAGAGGGAGAGAGAGAGAGAGAGAGAGAGAGAGATGATGTCGTGGTGGTTGTAGTACTAGTGATAGTGATGAAGTGTGGTGGAGGTGGTTGTAGTAGTAGTGGTAATGATGATGATGTGGTGGTGGTGGTGGTTGTAGTAGTAGTGGTAACGATGATGATGTGGTGGTTGTTGGTTGTAGTAGTAGTGGTCGTGATGATGGTGTGGTGCTGGTTGTAGTAGCAGTGGTAGTAATGATGATGTGGTGGTTGTAGTAGTAGTAGTTGTAATGATGATGATATGGTGGTGGTGTAGTAGTTGTGGTAGTGATAATGATGTGGTGTTGGTGGTTGTAGTAGTAGTGGTAGTGATGAAGATGTGATGGTGGTGGTTATAGTAGTAGTGGTAACGATGATGATGTGGTGGTGGTGGTTGTAGTAGTTGTGGTCGTGATGATGATGTGGTGGTGGTGGTTGTAGTAGCAGTGGTAGTGATGATGATGTGATGGTGATGGGTAGTAGTAGTGGTAGTGATGATGAGGTGATGATGGTGCTTGTCGTAGTAGTAGTGATGATGAGTGATGATGATGTGGTGGTGGTTGTAGTAGTGGTGTAGTGAGATGATGATGTGGTGTAGGTTGTAGTAGTGTGTAGTGAGATAGTGTAGTAGTAGTATAGTAGTAGTAGTAGTAGTAATAGTAGTAGCAGTAGAAGTGCTGGTATGATGTGGTGGTGGTTGTAGCAGTGATAGTGATGATGATGTAGTGGTAGTGGCTGCAGTAGAAGTGGTAATGATGTCGTGGTGGTGGTTGTATTAGTAGTGGTAGTAATGATGATGATGTAGAGGTTGTGGTGGCGCTTGTTGTAATGGTGGTAGTGATGATGTGGTGGTTGTAGTAGTGGTGGTGACGATGATGTGGTGGTGGTGTTGGTGGTTGTAGTAGTAGTGATGATGATGTAGTGGTGGTGGTTGTAGTAGTAGTTGTAGTGATGATGATATGGTGGTGGTGTAGTAGTTGTGGTAGTGATGAAGATGTGGTGGTGGTGGTTATAGTAGTAGTGGTAACGATGATGATGTGGTGGTGGTGGTTGTAGTAGTTGTGGTCGTGATGATGATGTGGTGGTGGTTGTAGTAGTAGTGGTAGTGATGATGATGTAGTGGCGGTGTTTGTAGAAGTTGTGATAATTATGATAATGTGGTGGTGTTGGGTAGTAGTAGTGGTAGTGATGATGAGGTGATGATGGTGCTTGTAGTAGTAGTGGTAGTGATGATGAGGTGATGATGGTGCTTGTAGTAGTAGTAGTAATGATGATGATGATGTGGTGGTGGTTGTAGTAGTGGTGGTAGTGATGATGATGTGGTGGCGATGGTAGTAGTAGTAGTAGTAGTAGTAGTAGTAGTAGTAGTAGTAGTAGTAGTAGTAGTAGTAGCAGTAGTAGAAGTAGTAGTAGTAGTAGTAGTAAGATAGTAGTAGTAGTAGTAGTAGTATAGTAGTAGTAGTAGTAGTAGTGCTGGTATGATGTGGTGGTGGTTGTAGTTGTAGTAGTGATAGTGATGATGATGTGGTGGTAGTGGCGCATTAGAAGTGGTAATGACGATGTCATGGTGGTGGTTGTATTAGTAGTGGTAGTAATGATGATGATGTTGAGGTTGTGGTGGCGCTTGTAGTAGTGGTGGTAGTGATGATGTGGTGGTTGTAGTAGTAGTGGTGACGATGATAAAGGTGGTGGTGTTCGTGGTTGTAGTAGTAGTGATGAAGCTGTAGTGGTGGTGGTTGTAGTAGTAGTAGTAGTAGTAGTAGTAGTAGTAGTAGTAGTAGTAGTAGTAGTAGTAGTAGTAGTAGTAGTAGTAGTAGTAGTAGTAGTAGTAGTAGTAGTAGTAGTAGTAGTAGTGATGATGATATGCTGGTGGTGGTGTAGTTGTGGTAGTGATAATGATGTGTGTTGGTGGCTCTAGTAGTAGTGGTTGTGATGATGAGGTGGTGGTGGTTGTAGAAGTAGAGGTAGTGATGATGATGTGGTGGTAGTGGTTGCAGTCGTGGTGGTGGTTGTTGTAATAGTGGTGGCAGTGATGGCTGTAGTAGTACTGGTAGTGATGATAATGCGGTGGTGGTGCAGTGGCAGTGATGATGATGTGGTTTTGGTGGTTGTAGTAGTAGAGGTAGTGATGATGATGTAGTGGTGGTGGTTGTAGTAGTTGTGGTATTGATTATATGGTGATGGTGGTTGTAGTAGTAGTGGCAGCGATGATGATGAGGTGGTCGGAAAGGAGGGGGGGGGGGGTATCCTTGGAACAAATTGACCTCACCGGAATTTGAGGGAGGTTGCCTGTAACCCGGAATTTTTTGCTCCAGACCGAAGATTTGGCAACACTGAATATGTCTAAGCATGCCCCCCCCCCCCCCCCCCCCTTCTCTCTCTATCTCTCTTCCTCTCTCACCTTCCTTCTCTTCGTGTACTACTAAGTATAATCTGCGCTTGAATCCGGCACTCAGTACATTTCAATGAAAGAATTTATTAAACAATGATCCACAAGCTGTTAAGATATTGTAATATCTTATACTATTATATTACTTCTATCACTAGATATCGTCCCCTAGTCTGGATAAGGATATAGATGAGGATAAAGAAATATATCTGAATAGCCATGACTTGAAAAGTAGATTTGTTATTATGTTATTTAAAACTTTTTAAAAACAAATAATTCGATGTATGTCCAATAATTTATACGAGAGAACCAATTTAAAACTAAAACAAAGCAACACACTGGTCAATCAAATCTTGAACCGACACATAATCATAAGCACTACGCCATTACTAAGAATGCCTTGGCCTAGTGAAACAAGCGAACGAATCACAATGCCATTATTCCTGTTTACAATTAATAAATAAATCGAACAAAGTATTAATGTAGAATTAATCCGAAGTGGTTTGAAGACTTGTACTTGAACACAATATTATAATCCACATCTATGATGGTAATCAATGAATTAAACTTTAATTGTTTAAAACAAACAGACGCAACACGATAAGCATGGAACTGTTGAATGAATAGCATATTGAATCTCGCGCTACACACACACATACTACAGCCACGTAATGAACACGCAATACCGGATGGCCTATACCGCAGTCCGCAATACGCGAGGGAAGCTGCCTGAGTGTGTGGTAGCCTTGGCTAAGCATCAATATTTAAATGAGGACTACAGTTATAGTTTTTAAAAGTGACAAAATCTAAAAATTCCCATTTCTAGCCAATTTTTTACAATAAAATCACTTTTTACCATTTGGCTAAGGTTCACTCCATCACAATACCAGTTTTAGGTGACAAGTCACATTTTTTTACAATAGCATATAAAATGTATTGCAATGACACTAAAAGATGCGTGTTTGAAATAGTGTTTTGAGGACTTTGAAACTGTCTCATGAATGATATCTTTAAAATGTTGTACATTAATTTTATGTTGTCTCCACAAGACGAAATATGCCTTGATCTCAGGGCTGCCAAGATCAACGTGGTGCTGGTGGAGATGAGGCGGAAGTTTAATGAAAACAAGGTATCATCACCAATGGCTACCGCTACAGCAAGCTATTCATTCATCCATTCCTTATTTATGTTCAAAGCTAACCGCATGACTGGCTGACATCTCAGTATTACAGCATTGAGGGAGCTGTTAACTAAAAATGCAAAAGTTTGGAATTTAAAGCCAAAGGGAGGTTTTTATTTCTAATTCTCTAAAACTAAAACTGGCGGAAGTTTCCCATTGTGAACATTGAAAGAAAAAATAAAATTGCAGTGGTGCCAGGACACTATCTTTAAATTGCAGAGAGACCAATTTTGAGTTGACTTAAAAACATCCAATCATAATTTGATGACATAATATTGAGGTTATATATTTATTTTTTTCAATCAGTTTTAGCTACATTAGCTCGCACGTGTTACTTTCTGATAATGTAATAAATTTTTCATTGGTTTAAAGACTACACACTTTTGACAATTTAGGTTGATATTATGAGTTTAAGAGTAAGAATGATACTTTTGCATTTTTAGAACTGCTTGCTTTAAAAAAAAAAGACAGAGCTGCTCTCTGGGTGGTCAGGCTCAACAATGTGCTTTGACTAGACCAGTGGTAGTGGCCGTCGCTACTAATAAGGGTTTTTTTATGATTTTAAAATCAGAAATTGTTTTAGATAGAAGTGCTTTGACTTTAAAATTTGCTATTTTTTTCAGCTTCAACGATAAACTGGCAGTTAAAGGTTACTCTGAATAATGCAATTTTTTTATTAATGAAAAGGTCACACAGATTTAGATGTATTTATGAAATGAATTTGATTATAGTGGCTGCAATTAATTTCTGGTTTTGTAAACATTTTGGTTATTGAGAGTCACCTATAATTGCCAATTTCTTAGATGTGACATAAATATTATTGAACACCACATCACATATCCCTCAAACATGACTTAAACAAAACACTCGAAATCTACCTCTAAATTTTTTGTTCCTGATCGTTTTTGCAAAGCTGTTCGCATATATATGCATTTTCTTAATCACTACTTAATTTTTTTAAAAATTAATTTGCCTCAGTTTGTTGGGACAATGTGTTGGAGTGTGCAATTATATTTGAATCAATAGAAGTTTAACGCTCTTAAGTCCATAATGACCTGTTCATGTTTTAATTTCTGTCCCCCCAAAAATATGAAGTGTAATCTATGTCAAAGATTAAGAGAGTGAGGTATTTGACAGTGTAACTTTAGTTAAAGTAAGAATGAATGTGTAATAGTGGATACTATTGAATCAATGAAGTATATAACAAATGAAGATTCCTTACAAAAAGAATAATTCTTCACTTTTAATTCTAATGATTACATAAATTAATAAATGAAAATAATTGCTGTTTTCTTTTAGTGACGAAGTTTAGTTTCATCGTAACATTTGCTGTTATAGCAATACTCATACAATAGACATGAAAACTGAAGGATACTGTGAGAGTGGAATATTTAGCAATGATCCAGACTAATTATTTGTGTTAACGATACACTTCTGCACAGCATCTATTGATGGCAATGGCATCGCCTAGGCATTCCTTAAAGGAATAAAGATATTCTATCAAATAAATGTTTGATGTCAACAGGAATCACCCTTGTTGTCCAAAGCAAGCAAATTGGGGGTTAATAGTAATAGTCTTGAAATCAAAGCATCTGCCCGAAGCACGTTCGAACATGAGACCTCCGGGGTCGGCCTTAATTACTTGACAATCATGCCTCCAGACTAAACATGGAATAATTTGTTCTGATCTTTTACAATTATGCTTTTTAACTGGAAGAAAATAATTGTCGTACTTTTTTGGACACTTTTTGCCCTTGTTTTTATTCATTTTGAAAATTCTCATTTTTAAAAGATGTAGAATGCGATCCTGATAATTGACAGTTTACCACGATGGACTTACAGCGTTAGACTACAATTATATTTTAAAAGTTATTATTAGAAGTGGTTTTATTCTATGTATGTATGGAATCAGTTGCTAATCACCAATTTATATCTAGCTTATACGTCTTCATACTTCATGCAATACTAAAGTCATTGTTTTTATTCTTCGACAAGCTGCTCTCAATCATCTCTCCCTTAATATTGAAAATTTCTAATGGGAAATGATACACACAATCGTAGTTATTATCGTATCGTCATGATGGTAAAGAATCACAAGCGCTGTTTAATTTCTAAAATCAAACAAAAAGTTTCTAAAGCTTTTGCTTCTATCTCTGTATCTAGGGGCAAGTAACTCTTGTAAGATTTGTGCCTAATCCAACATTTTAGCTGAGATCATGTGATTAAACAAAAGATGATTTAAGAATATTTTATAGAAAATGAAGGGGGGGGGGGGTCTTATGATTTTTTGAATAGCTTTGAAAGATTTGCATGAATATTTATATTGATTAAAAGGGTAAAAAAGTAAAAGTTTTGTCTTTTTGTTTTTCAATATTTTTGTTGACAAAAAGAAACTGAACACATCAAATCTTAGATTTTTCTTTTCATTTTTTTTCCTTGGTGAGGTGGGGATGGGGGGTTGATATAGAAAATACCTAGGGAGATTATTTTATCATTTGCCTCTCCTTACTTTGAATATTTACCTTTTTTTCCGTCCAGCCTCAACACTTTAAAAAATTATATACATGCCTTTATGTGTTTTTACATGTAGTTTGGCCAATATTTACTTTATTATTATTTTTTGGCCACAGATCTTTATGTTATAATATTATATAATTAATTACGTATTGCCAGATGATATAAATGTTGAAATGCAAGCGGCCCTGGTAGGCCCACTAGTCCTGTCTGAGGTACACAAGAGATACAAGGAAAACAGGGTAATGCCTATGTGTTATTATCCTAAATTTATCACCTAATACACTTCATTTTGTTTTGTTTACTAACAAACCATGGAACATTTATGGAGATTATCTGAGTCTGGAACTGTAAGAATACAAAATTAAAAAGAAAAATCAAAACTACAAATGAAACAATTAACATTTAGAGTACATACCTTCATTGAGTAGTATTGAATAGCTAACTTAACAAATAAGATACAATAAATACCGTTAAATCAAACCTTAAGGAAATTGGTTATATCTTTTCTTTGTTGTTGTTTTGAAGCATAATGATCACAAATCAGAAAAAAAAAAATCCAAGGGAATTTCTGTCAGAATCGTCTCTGTTATATTTAAAGTTGTAAGTTTACTGTTTGACAGTGTCTATCAAGACCATTGTTTGAATTTTTTTTTGTGGTTCTGACATTTTTGGTTAATTTGTTTTTCACTGATATGTAGGTTGTATCATATCATTGGTTTGTTATTTTGTTGCTGTTGAAGAAGAGTTAGTTCCTGAAACCATTGTTGTTTATATGTCAGTGCGGTGCAGAGAAAATCGTCTTTGAACTCAGCCCATTACTTAAAATTAAATAAGCTAGATTTGAGCTCTGGTGATCTGACACCTTGATAGTATGCCCTTAGGAATAGAATTTATTGTAACTTTACTAATTTTCTTTCTCCTATCAGAGATGGGCATCGAATTCAACAGCACCCCTACCGGAAAGTAGCATTGTTTTTGTCTTATGTCATCATCATAAGGTCCTTTGCTCAACAATATTGGCATTCCTGCCCCCCCCCCCCCCCCTCCTCTCCCCTCTCTCTCTCTCTCTCTCTCTTGTTGTTGTTCTGATAGTGACATTATTTCCCTCGGTGCAGTTGCCCAGCATCTTTTAACATCATTCCAGAGTTTAATAGACTGCATGACTCGACCTTGTGTGACTGTGTGTTAATTTAGGCTATTCCATAATTAGGAGATTTATAATAAAAATGTATATAATTTCAACCTTCAATTTTTAAACATAAGATAAATAAGCTCGTTTTTAATATGAAACCAAAGAGTTTTTCTGCTCAGTTTTCTTTGACAATGCAATCCATATAAAACCCACTTCTATTCAACAACTTGGTGATTTCAAGTGTTCAACATCTTACACAAAAACAAGTTTAAAACAAATCCTAACCAATCAAGCACATCCAGCAATCAATTTTACATGTTCAAATACTTTGTTAAGTAACAAAATAAATACATGTATGTGCATGAGTTAAAAATCAATTATTTTAATTTTCTCATCCCTCTATCTTCAAAGATCACTGAAAATTTAAGAACCTCAACTTGCTACGTACCTGCTGTTTAAATTTGTAATATGTAATTGTAAATCAAACGATGTTACACCGTATTTTACAAGGACAGAAATATTTTAAATTTTAGACAGTTAATCTTAATCTTATGGCTAGTTTTATTGTAAATCCGGGACTCTCATGGCTCAGGAATGTCTGTCAATGTAGGGTGTGAACTGCTCTTTGTTTATATCTGTAATTGACAGTATGGCCATGGTACTGTTATTAAAATTACATTCATGAAACTGGTCCGTTCCAAGGAAAATAAATTGAATGATTTAAATGTGAATTCATCGAAACATGTTATTGCTTTCAAATATTTTGTTATTCGTTTTTTATCTTTAGATACAGTTATACATGATAAATGTAATTAAATGGTTAGAAAGGCATAGTGTACAATAATTAACGCTTATGTAGTTTGCTTCAAGCTTCGTTTTAATAAAAAGCTTTTTGTTCTCCTAAATGAAAATGTAACCAATGTCAATAAATTGTACATTACTCACTGGATCTTAGAACTTTCAGGATAATCCAAAAATCATGCTTGAATCAGAGCGTGCTGCTCATGGGAGGTTAACTCACTCAACCCTAACACTAACACCGACTATATCCGTAGTTTACCCGGTTTGCTTTTAACCCATGCCTATTTTTATTACATTTTTCGGAGACAAATTATAGGCATAGAATCAAAGCAAATATTTGTAGTTTTTGCATGTTAATTATAGTTGAATAAAACTATCTATGTGCATGCTCATTTTTAATACATTTTTTTCAATTTTGGAAAGTAGCAAAAATCTATAGGATAGAGTGAGTTAACGACTTAATTTAATATAGATAAATTTGATCACCCAGCCCCAGCATGCCATATTGCAAAGCGTGCTAGAGTCCAGCTTGTATGGTAATAAAATCACGGAAACCTGTCCTTCTTATTATATATTATTGGATACCTTAAATTATAGTTTGTTACCACAGATTTATGTATCAATCTCTTTTGTGTTTGTATGTGTGTGTGAGAGAGAGAGAGAGAGAGAGAGAGAGAGAGAGAGAGAGAGAGAGAGAGAGAGAGAGAGAGAGAGAGTTTCATTATAGTTAAAACAGCTAAGTCGAGTGTTTATAATGATGAGCACCATCCTTTGATATAGGTCTTCCATCTCCTAAATTCAACCCAACTTTGCCATAAAAAGGGCGAAATTTGCCACAACATTTGTTAAAATTTATCAAATCATTATCAGATCTTAATCAAAATATGGTAATTTACTCGTTTCCTTGAAAATCCGATATTTTAAGGGCTTGGGAATAATATAAATTTTTTTCTTCTTCTTCTTCCATTAAGGCCAAAGCTTCAGGCTGAATATTGTATGGCCAATTTTTCAGTAACAAGGGGGAAGCAGGGATCTATTTTTTGAAGTCATCAGTTGAAAGGGCTTGTTTACAATTGGTTGGTAGGGAGTTCCAAATTTTTGCTTGAAGCGGGGGTTCTCACTCTCACTATGGTCAAGTTCCACTTTACTCATTTCGCACACCTTTTTTTTTTACCAAGTGTTACTCTTAAGGTTTTAACATTCGTTTTGGTTTCTTACAGGACATAATGGGACCTGTGGAGGAGGCCCTAGACAAACTTGGGGCTGGCGTTGCACGAGCCCAGAAGAGCTCTTCATCATAGGCACCTTCTCTTCAGGTGGCACTTCCTGCCAGACCAAAACTGGTGAGGGGAGAGGTGCCCAAGAGTTGTCCAGATGTGCTACGGAGGTGGCGATGATAAATGTATATATACACTGGGTGATGATGTTAATGATTATAGATGAATTCATTAATATAGAGTTTGCTTACATCTATTCACAAAATTTCTCACGAAAAGTTTTACCCTTTTTTTTTCTGTTGGAATGCATTCTATTTTAGATTAACAATAACAATTGTTAAAATTTTGTGAATTTTTCTACATAGCCTAACTATTCCAATGTCTTTCTAATGTATAGGGTATTATCAAAATAGGATGCAAAGCATGTTAAGTCCCATTCATCTGCTGAAATATTGATAACACCACAATTACCAGAACCTGTCACTCAAACGGATGTGTTTTGGTGGCGGAAGGTGTGGTTACAACACATATTTTAGAGATTAAATCAAACTCACATGACAATATCTTTTTTTAATGGAATGTTTTGTTACAGGGGTCAAGGGCCATTTCCAGAAATTTAAAAAAAAATTGAGTCACTGTGTGTGACTAAAAAGAGAGTTTTGGTTTTGTCATACTCGAGATGGTTACATATTTAGCATCATAGGAGATATCAATATTGATTTATACAAGCAAGCAAGTGTTGACTGTATTTTATTTCTAAGATTAATCATTGGCAATAGCAAGCTCCGTTGCAAGGATAAAGCAAACTCTATTAATAATGTTGAGAAAGTCATTATTTTCATCCCTATCACCAATTTTAAGCTACATTTCTTTGTAAAGTCCATTTGAAGCTTATGATGAGGGCAGAGCCTATTAGTAATATTATTACTAAAGTACATTTAAAAAAAAAAAATTCTTCAAATTTGAAGAGGGTGTCCTCTGACATTACCCTGCTACTAATTTTGGATTGCTATCATCATTGTTATTGGAATAAACTTGAACAAATGACTCACACAGAGTCACAGAGGATAAGATATTCAATGTACTATTGTTATTCCCAACCAACAACAATAATAATAATTCAAGCTGCCCCCATAACTTTTATTTTTTGAATTGTAAATAAGATTTTCCCCACTTAAAACAATATAATGGACACAGGATATGTGAAACTGATTCATTGGATCCAAAATGCCTGTACAGAAAAAAAAAAAAATCTTGGATGTTCTTTAGTTCTTATTCTCCTCATTTAAAGTGTGTAGTCTTTTTAACATTCTGGGTCCACAGCATTGTTCTTATCATCCTTATTTAAACCACTCCATTATTTTTTTTTCTCCCACTTAATCAGCCATCAGTATTATGTACCTAATTGTCAAAAATAAAAACCAAAATGGTAAAACCAGGTCTATTTCATTTGTACAGTTGAACTCTAGTATCTCATTATTATACAACTATGCTCTATTCTACGAATGTTTTAGGCGATTATTTGTACAAGACTTTTATACATTTTTACAGCATACATTTATATTTCAATATACCACCATTTACTTAGATGTTGTACTTGTTGGTTCAGAGTGAATAATCATTATATCATACACAGATAATATTTATATGTGACTCACTCTCTCAATCTGGTATATTATGTCATGTTGAATCATATATGAACATTGAATTAAAAGTAAAAAATTGAAAAGAATAGAATTACAAAATTAGACTTTAAAAAAAAAAAAACCCAATAAATGATAGTTACATTATAAGTTAAATTTCGTTTCTTTTTATTGAAGGCATTCATAATTTTAATTTGACTAAAATTTTATGTTCAGTACCGTATCTGATTCACCCCGATAATATTACCTGATAGAGGTGATAAGTTACAAATGTAGATATTTTTTATTTTCAACCAAAATAAAAAATATTTCGCATTAAAAAAACAAAACAAAAAAACAACTAACATTTTTAATTTCCAATTTGATGGCAAACCATCTAGTTTCTGTTCTCAGACTTTTATAAACTTGTACAGATACACACAAATTATTTGCAATGATGACCATTATTATTATCATTAATAATTGACATAAAGAGAATCCTATCATTTATTTATTGATTTGCATAATTCTCCAACCATTTACAATTCAATGTCTACCAATTCAAAAACTGTGATGTAAATGTTAAGTTTAAATATACAATCAATTGTATTAACAATTTGAAATGGTTGTATCTTGACTTGATATTAATTTGTTTCATTGTTGCTGTTTTTTTTTTTAAGGGGTAGAATGATGCAAGAACATTTTAGATCATATTTAAAGATATACGTAGCCATAATATACTCCATATTATTAGGCTGAGTAGGTGACTTTAAAAACGCACTTAGACTTAGTCCTATTTTCATCATTCCAAGAAAACCGCAATTTTGTGTCATTTAGTTGAAGACTTAAAGAAGAAAATACTCATGCTTGCCTCATAAAACAATACCCTAAGGTGTTTTGAAACTCAAAATTTTCCCTGGTGATTCAATGGAGTCCAAAAGCTTGAGATTGTTAACTCATCATCTACCAGGATGTGACTTAGGACGTTTTGGAAGTCAGTTACTCATATAATGTGTTAAATCTATTTTCTGTCTATTGAAGTCTGACAACACCTGTGACATTTCATATCCAAAAAAAAAAAATCCCAAACATTTGAGCTATTTTGAAGTGTAATATACACTACATGTTCTCAAAGCACTTTTTAAGGGGTCCTAAGCCAGAAACGCATAATGTAGGATGACTGTACTGTAAGGCCCGATCACAATTTTGTTTCCCCCCGCAATAACACCACTGCCAGGAGCTCTTTCACAACCAAGTGCGATGTGAAAATGTGAATAAACAGCTGTTTTCAAGAACTCAACTTTGCACTGCCCATAGTGGGACTCAATGTATGACCCAATGGCCTCCAGGCAAGTGTCATACTCAATGGCCTCCAGGCTACACCGTAGCACAAATCAGCTTCTACCTTGGTAGTTGTGTTCTACATTGGTAATCATCCTCCCTACATTTTCATGTTTAATATGAAAAGGCAATCGAGCAAAATTGTTCAATTATGTTGAACTTAAATTAAGAAAGACTTGAATACTTGTGAATGCTCCTTAAAAAAAAAAAAGAAATCCCAAACAAGTGAAATGAAAACATCAAATTTTATTTTTACAATTATCCTTTAAAGGCAGGATATGATTTCGCCTTGACAAAGGTGTTTTACGTGTCATTGAATATTTTTGAGTTATTTTGCTTAGAAGAAAAAGGTTAACTGCCATGCCACTAAACCTTTGTTAGTTACATTAGATCAAAATGTCAACAAGTAAAAGTAGTCCTTTAGATCCAAGCCATAAAACCCTTGGTATCAAGAGTTTATCCTCATTTCTGTGGCATTAAATGGACAGTAATTGCTAACTATCCTTTGGACCAAATGCCAGTCTATCGCAAAGTACAGACTACCAGATTTAACTGATCAAGTTACCTTATCATTACTGGATGGATAGAGGAATTCTGTGTGCAAATTGGCTTTCCTAAGGAATTGATGATGAGGTGCCCAATCACGACCTCAAACCTTGAGTAATTTATTTAGGTTGTGGCATGAGTCAAAGATTGTATTGTAACTCTACATCATTTTATCAAACTTTTGGAAGGAGATATTTACAATGAAAAGACTGGGAATCTGCCTTAAGCACTGTGGCCAAGGATATGGTATTGTATGAGTTCACGAATGCAACCTACCTTTACTCATTACCTATTGATGAATACCAGGCTACAGGAAGTGACGAATATTATAATAATAATATTTCTATACTGCCTTTTATTGAAACCTCAAAGCGCTTAAAGTTATAGCTAGACTTTTGGGGGGAAAAATAAGGCACCTAACAGTTGACTTCATTTATAGGAGAATGGAATGGAAATTTGTTTCCATGCAGCCTGCTGGTGGAATAAGTGAACATAAAGGCTCTATTTTCTCTGAATTTCAAGAAAATATTAATAATATTTAAGGATAATAATTCATTATATTACAAAGAACTTGACATAAGACTATCTAAGATCAAAATAAATATCTTTATATAATATAATTGTCATTTATATACAGAAGAGTAATATTCCTCTTCCAACTCGTACAAGTCCGAAGCCATTTCATCCCTCAACACAATCAGTTTCTTGTCAATGTTATTCTGCATCTCCTTGTAAAACTGGGCGTTGTATGCAATGGACTCGTTTACTGATGGGAAATCGTTGAGCACCAAAAATTGTTTGAGATCGGACACTAATTTCATCAAGGATTCTCCCGCCTTCACCTGTTGATAAATTAAAAGTAAAAGTAAATGGTGTAGATATCTAAATTAGAAACTTTTTTGTTTTCTTTCATTTTATCCCTTGACGAAGATGGATACAAATCTAAAGTACTTGTACAAATGGAATGTTATTTTTTTTTCAAGGATCTAGGTTTAATCATTTTTAACAAGCTGAGTATCATCTTAAATCGTCCATATTTGATGACCGAAATGAAAAAAAAAGGTGTTTAAATAAAATAAAATGATACAACGGAATTCTGATAAAATCAACACTGCCTGAACACAAGTAAAGAATAGAACATTTGGGACAAACAAAGAAATAGAGCAAGCGGCAAAAGAAGTGCGGGTAGACACGAGAGGTGTGTGTGAAGACACGAGCGAAACAAAGGCAGATGGAAGTGAACGTGTTAGTCCTGGGTGGTGAGAGAGAGAGACAATGCCAAGTCTATGTCACTCGCTGGTTTGTGTAAGGTCCCGTTGTAGCGATGGTCCCGCTGTAGCGATGGTCCCGCTATGGTCATGCACTACTGTATATATTTTAGTAAGTATTGTTAATAGTTTCATACTCCGCACCTTCTAAAATCGAAGTATTTTACCATTACTTACAATGTTAGCTGCTCTGACCTGCATCTCATAATGGTCCTGGTCTATCTGTGTTGCTCGCAGCAATTGCCCATCTTCTTCAATCTAAATCATGTTCAAAAAGAAATGAAATATTATTTTAATGAAGGGGAAAATAGCAGAAACAAAAAAAAAACTATATTTAAAAAAGAGCAATGTTTTTCTTTACTAAATACTACTTAATTAAATTAATTAGCTGCAACACTATAAATGAGACCTGCCAACTTTTACGCCAAGAGTCACATTTATGTCATAAGCGGATTTCAAAAATTATTCCTTATTCCTATCTATTTCAATGAATCACCCTAATAATTAATAATAATAATAATATATCTTTATTGTCCATAAATATGGCAATTTGTCATTTAGTTACCTACACTTGTTATAAAGTTATATGATAACTATAACACTGAACAGATATTTCACTCCTACTTATTCTCTTTCTCTCACTCTCTCTTCAACACTTCATTTAGAGTTCTAAGGAACAAAAAGTGTCTATGATGAAAATAAATCTAGAGGTCTACAAAATAAAGTTTAAAAAACAAGGCTGTATTGGGCTCCAGCTGGAATGACCTATGCTAAAACATCTGTTCCTCACCCATATATGTTTATATTACAGCCAGTCAAATAAAGATATCCCATATCTGCATTGTATGGAACTCATCATCAACAACTGTGGTATGATTTTTGTAACCTAAACTACAAAGGAATTTTAACAATCTTACTTCGGCAAAAATGTAGAAAAATTGCCATAGTCTGATAGAGATTTATCTAATTAAAAATAGAGGCTACTTTCACACAAAAAAACTTGTAAGTCTATGAATTTTTTTATTTTTTTTTCAAACTATTGGCAGGTCTGATAAAGCACAACCGTTTTTTTACTTGCTAAGGGAGAGAGAACCTAAAATGATTAAAACAATAATGTAGTTTCATGTCATACATAGCCCAAGACCATTTGATTGAATAAGATGTATATGTATTTTATTATAACCACCACATCTTTGTTATATCACAATACAGTGGAATCCTGATAACGGCAACACTGTCAGATCAGACGGATTGGTTGACTTTATCCATTATGAATGGAACACACTCGGAAAAGGAACAGAAAATTTGGGTCCAACCTGAGGTGTTCACTTGACGCAAAAATTGACTTTAAGAGTGTTGACTTTATATGAATTCCACTGTTACAACATAAACAACAACGACAATAATAATAACAATAATAATAATAATAATAATATAGAACAATTACAATTACAACTCTGTCACTATTGATTGCCAATATCAACTATTGTAAAAAAAAAAAAATAATTAAATAAATAAATAAAGTTTTGGACCACCAAAGTTTAAGAAAAAAACAAACCACTCTCCTTATTGAATGCACTTACTTGTAACCAAATTCTAAAACTAATAGTAAAAAGTGATCTGACTACAGAGCAACAAATGCAAACATTCCACAATTTAACATTAACAACAACAACAAAAATGAACAATTTGTTAGGGGGTTTTAAAAGTACAGTGAAAACAGAATAAGCCGAAAAAGACTGAAATTCTTGAAAAAAATAATTAGCCAAAACATTTCACAATTTCCTTTTCATCTAAGTTTTGCTGATAAAATCTCAATAGGTACTATAAAAGCATTGATCTTTATACTACAGCTACAGTGAAATGATTTATTTCTCATATATTGTTTACACAATTAAGAACAAAAACAAACCAAAAAAAGGAATGTGTATATCATCATATAAAAAACTGCACATGCACTCAACTTCTGCCTGAAATTTAAAATAAACAAATTGTGTGCATAACCATGACGACATATCACTATAAAATGAATTGTGATCAGATCAAAACTGAGAGGATAAGTGTTGTAAACTCGTTTAAATTCTCTTTATGTCATTATCACAATAGAGGAAAATATTGCTAAGAACATGAACTGGATTAAAAAGATAAAGAATTCATTGTAGATTGTTAAGTCAAAGTACCGGCATGTGTTTTGGACCCAGCTTCTGGCACAGGCTCAAATAGCATTGTGCAACATTGTTAAAATTTTTAATGTGAAATTATTGTATATCTTAATTGTAATAGAAATCTGTAATATCCATGCAGTAATCATATCTCTGGATAAATTTCAAATATTTCAAATATTAAAATAAACTACAATAATATATCTTAACCTATACAGATAACTAAAAGCCTTGAATTTCGGTTTTACCAGTTTTGACTGTAATGACCAGATTTGTTTATAAACAAGATACAACTCCTGAACCAACCAACCAGGGTAGTAGTCATAATAGTAGTAGTGGTAGTAATGGTAGTAGTTATGATGACCACGATGATGATGAAAACCAGGTTTAGTAGCAACGACATCCTCCACCAGTAATGTCCAATCAAAACACCCATAATGGAACATCAGTGTATCATCATCCATGGCAATGACGACTACCACAGCCACGAGAGAAGAAAATAAACAGTTTAATATTATACCTTGGAACTTACACGCGCCAGTTTGATAATCTCAGTGAAATTATCAAACATGGACCGTATACTGTCCTTCAAATGAACCTGGTAGGATCGCAGCTGTGCTTCTTTGTTTTGAGGTAGGGAAGAACTTGGGGCTTGATTGGTCGCCATGGGCATCAAAGCTGATTTCACTGAGAGTAGTGGGGAAAAAAAATGTAAATTAATAAATGGTTCTCTATAGACTTCATTACTGTCATTCTTTAATACCCAATATTCTTCAGTATGACATTAAACCAGTTCAGACTGTCCAAAACAATACCACATGGCCTGTTATCAATAAAACTAAAATTGACACTGCAAGACTGCTATTAAAAGATTCTACTGGTAACAAGTTGAAAAAAAAAAAAGAATTTCTAATATAAAATATCCACCATTATTTTTAAAACATTCCAAACTTTGCCCCAATGTACATTTAAGAACGTCCATCCTCATAAACCTAAACGAAATCTACATTCTAGCCCCTGACAGTCATAATTTTTATAAACCTAGAACTAAAGGAAAAACTGGGGAAAGATCTTGTTGTAGTCCCACAAGTTAGGATTTATTTTCATCAATCTGGTATTGTATCATCTAAACACGGGATAGAAAATCCAGTTATAGATCAAAATTATCCAAATTAGTAAATGAGATTTCGAGAAATCCCACCCATTCATAAATCATTAACTCAATACACATTTCATAATTCAGACTTCTTTAGTTCATTTTTTAAATGATTTTACTATGCTTGCGACACTTTCAGGTCATTTGAACACCAATAAAATGGAAGAAAAATGGTTTAGTTAAAGAATTATAGATGTACAATTAAAAGGGTCCAAGATAAAGTAAGACTAAGGGGACTGGTTCAAACAGGAAGCAGAATTAGGTTCCGAGGATCGGACCTTCAACATGCTTAGACTAAGATCACCTAAAAGTCCCATCCAAACACAAGCACAGGACCCCATCAAATACTTACAAAAACATATAAAAGAACATAACAGATGATTTACTAGAAAAAAAAATGTTTAAATCTCCAAAAACTAATCAAAATACATCTGACTAACTGCCCCCCCCCCCCCCCCCCCCCAACCACCAGGAACTCAGACCTGGGCTATGACAATACCAAGTAACTCATTCCAAGACAAATACAGAAAGAAAACTGGAAAACAGATATAGGGGAATAGAAGACCTAGCAAGTAACCTTTCTGTCCACTGTGGGAGGTCTAAAACCCTAACCAGTAAATTCAGACATCTTAAAGTATAAAGTTCTTTCATTGTCCGGTCAAACCAACATAGAGTCAGATTAAGGACATTGCAGAGAACTCAGTCTAGAATTTCGAAAAAGAAGGAAATAACAAACAAAAAATAGAGCATCTATATAGGGCAATATCCACTAAACATGCTCAAAGCGCTTTACAAGGGGTCCCTGGCCAACAGCAACACTTAACATGCAGGACGGGACATGATGCCTGTAGGCTATATTACAATTTTTTCGGACAGAGACAACACTGTTAACGACTAGGTACTCATTTTACATCCGCAGAGACGCCAACTTTAAATTTGGCTCACAGGAGTTTCAGACACCACTCGTAGGAATTTCAATGCCGAAAGAGGAATTTCCGCATACAAGAAAAAGGAATTGGAACGGTATTTGGCATTGTGTTTACATATTGTAGATAACTGATTAGGATTATATTATGATACATAAACACATTGCCAAATACAACCCCAAAGTTTCCTTATTTCAAATGAAGTAAAGCTCCAAAACCTAATGGTAGAGATTGTAGGACTGGTAGTCGTGAGGATGATGTGGTGTTGGTGGTTGTAGTAATGGTGGTAGTGATGATGAAGATGTGATAGTGGTTGTTGTGGTAGTAGTAGTAGTAGTGATGATGATGATGATGATATGGTGGTGGTGCTGGCGGTGGTTGAAGTAGTAGTGGTAGTGATGATGATGTGGTGGTGGTGGTTGTAGTTGTAGTGGTAGTAATGATGACATGGTGGTGGAGGTGGTTGAAGTAGTAGTTGTAGTGATGATGATGTGGTGGTGGTATAGTTGTAGTAGTTGTTGTCGTGATGATAATGATGTGGTGGTGGATGTTGTAGTGGTGGTAATTATGTTGATGTGGTGGTGATGGTGGTTGTAGAACAAATGGTAGTGATGATGATGCGGTAGTGGTGATTGTAGTAGTAGTGGTAGTGATGATGATGTGGTGCTGGTGGTTGTAGTAGTAGTGGTAGTGATGATGATGTTGTAGTGGTGGTTTTTGTTGTAGTAGTATTAGTATTAGTATTATTATTAGTAGTAGTAGTAGTAGTAGGTATTTTTAGTCATGATGATGTGGTGGTGGTGGTTGTTGTAGCAGTGGTAGTGATGATGATGTGGTGGTGGTGGTGGTTGTAGTAGTAGTGGTAGTGATGATGTGGTGGTGGTGGTGGTTGTAGTAGCAGTGGTAGTGATGATGATGTGGCAGTGGTGGTGGTGGTTGTAGTAGTAGTAGTGGTGGTATTGATGAAGATGAGGTGGTGGTGGTGCTTGTAGTAGTATTTGTAGTGATGATGATGTGGTGGTGATTGTAGTACTGTGGTAGTGATGAGATGTGGTGTGATGGTGGTTGTATACTGTGTAGTGATGATGATGTGGTGGTGGTGGTTGTGGTAGTATTGGTAATGATGATGTGGTGGTGGTGGTTGCAGTCGTATTGGTAATGATGATGTGGTGGTGGTGGTGGTGGTTGTAGTAGTATTGGTAGTGATGATGTGGTGGCGGTGGTTGTAGAGGTAGTGGTAATGATGTGGTGGTGGTGGTTGTAGTAGTAGTGATCGTGATGATGATGTGGTTGTGATGGTGGTTGTAGTACAAATAGTAGTGATGATGATGATGTGGTGGTGGTTGTAGTAGTATTGGTAATGATGATGTAGTGGTGGTGATTGTAGTAGTATTAGTAGTGATGATGTGGTGGTGGTGGTTGTAGAAGTGGTAATGATGATGTGGTGGTGGTGGTTGTAGGAGTAGTGGTCGTGATGTTGTAGCGGTGGTTGTAGTACTAGTGGTAGTTGCAGTGATGATGATGTGGTGGTGGTGGTTGTAGTAGTAGTGGTAGTGATGATGATGTGGTATTGGTGGTTGTTGAAGTAGTAGTGGTAGTGATGACGATGTGGTTGTGGTGGTTGTTGTAGTAGTGGTAGTGATGATGATGTGGTGGTGGTTGTAGTAGTAGTGGTAGTGATGATGATGTAGTGGTGGTTGCAGTAGTAGTGGTAGTGATGATAGTTGTAATACTAGTGGCAGTGATGATGATGTGGTGGTTGGAGGGAGGGGGGGGGGGCATTCTTGGAACAAACTGACCTCACCGGAATTTGACGGAAGTTGCCCGGAGCCCGGAATTTTTTGCTTCAGACTGGAGTTTTAAACCGGTGAAACCGGAGTTTTGGCATCACTGCATCAGAGTATGGTGAGAGAAATTGAGTAAAGAGCCTTTTCCAAGGGCTCAACTATGCTCCGAGCGAGGCTCGAACCCTGGACCTTCCGATCCGAAAGCGAGTGTCATACCACTAGACCACATAGCTGCACAAAATAGTGCATGACACATAGAATTTCAATAAATCTAAATCGGCCTACACTGATGTTCTTTACTTTGTGTCAACATAATTTAAGCTTAAATTTAATTACCGGTTATTTCAGTTACTCTAATACATTCATCATTTGAGACATAAAATCAAATTTCTTACCTCTTATGGCAAGTCAACAAGCTTAATGGATGAAGAAGCGGAGGATTTTGTGAGGACAGTGGAAGAATGGGGTCTCTTCTTATTTACACGATGATTGTAATCATAAATCTGAAGTCCAGTTCTGTTAAATTATTTGCTTGATCCAACGTCACATGGGAAACCTACTTCTGATTCTCTTTCACCCTTGACATCTGAAAGCTTTTGATATATACCACCTGACAAGAGACAAAAATGTAAAAGTAGAGTACATTACAGCTGGTTTCTACATCATTCATAGTGTGAATATAAATGGTTGTCCAATTCAGCCCTCAATAGGCATTAGAAATCTTGGGGTATTCCTGGAACATGATTTTTCTATGAAAATGCAAGTACACAGCCTCTGTAAAACTCTTACAAATTATCTTAAGAAAATATCTACCATTAGAGATTTTCTTATTCTTACCTAAGATGCAACAATGAAACTCGTCGCAACTCTTGTTTTATCATGACTAGACTATTGCAATGGTCTTTTATCAGACATAAAAAAGCCGTGATAAAATCTCGCACCTACAAGTCATACAGAATAGTGCAGCTAAATTAGTGACAAGACAAAAGAGAAGAGAATGGCACACTCCCTGCATCTTTTCTGTATGACAATTCAAAGGCTGCGACATGTTCTCTCATTTGATATTTGCCTTTGTAAGTAACTGACGGATTTTGTGACCTGAAAGTGTTATATAATTTCTAGAAAAGTCCACCATTCCCATTTCAGAACTGACCAAGGACAGATGCTGACATTTAAGTAGGGACTTTTTTTATGGTATGACGTTAGGTAATCCTGGCTGGTTAAAACGTTGGCAGACATTAGGTGTCGCTCTGTTAGAGTGATATCTAGTATAGATAGTGTTAGTGTTACCTGCTAGGTCATGCTATATATCGCTCAGAAAATTTCGCATTGATTGCATTGACTTTTGTAAGTTTAGTGTGACAACAATGTCCAATTACTATGATAAAACATGGAAAAAGTATACTGAAGAAAATGATAATGAAAGAAAAATGAAGAAAATAATATAATAATATACCATTATCACTGAAAGCAGGTCCTAGAAAACCTAAAAAAGATAAACCCCTCTAAAGCAATGGGGCCAGACAAGATCCACCCTAAATTACTGAGAGAGGCATGTAATGAACTTTCCAAGCCCTTGACATTACTCTTTAATAGGTCACTTGTTGAACAGACACTCCCAATCGAATGGAAAAATGCTCAAGTATGTCCTATTTACAAGAAAGGTAAAAAATCGGACCCATCAAATTTCAGACCAGTAAGCTTGACCACAGTAATCTGCAAGCAAATGGTATCTTGTCTTAGAGAAGCCATAATGAACTTTATGAACCCCTTTTTGTCACATAACCAGCATGGGTTTGTTAGTGGACGTCCTTGCACTACCCAACTCCTTGATTGTATTTGAGAATGGACTCAAATGCTTGGCAATGGTGTGCTAGTTGATGCCATCTACCTAGATTTTGCAAAATGTTTTGATTCTGTCCCTCACCAACGTCTACTTTATAAGCTTGAACAATATGGAATTAGTGGCAGTGTGTTGGGATGGCTGCAAGATTTCTGCTAAACCGAAAACAGCAAGTAGTGATCAATGGTGAAGCATCAGGATGGAAACTAGTTCTATCTGGGATCCCCCAAGGTAGTGTCTTGGGCCCAGTTTTATTCAGATGCTATGTAAACGACATGCCCAAAGCAGTAAACTCCTTCATAAAAATGTTTGCAGACGACGCCAAAGTTTTTTCATCTGTAAATAATGTCAAAGAAGCTGACCGACTGCAAGATGACCTAGACACACTTCAGTTGTGGTCTAAAAAATGGCAACTCCGTTTCAATGCAAATAAATGCAAGGTTATGCACCTAGGAAACAACAACAGCCAATATGTCTACAGGATGAAGGATAGTAAGGGAGCTGAAATCAATTTGGAAAGTACTTTATGTGAAAAAGACCTTGGTGTATATGTGGACCCCAAATTGAATTTTAGCCAGCACTGTGAAAAGACTGTTAACAAAGCAAATAGAATCCTGGGACTTGTCAGAAGATCTTTCGACTATATAGACAAACCCATATTAACCACTCTTTTTAAAAGTCTAATGCGATCACACTTGGAATATGGAAACGTGTGTATGGTCCCCCATCAATAAATCAGATGCTTTACTCATTGAAAATGTCCAACATCGAGCCACCAAACTTGTTCCCGAAATTTCAAACCTCAGCTACGAAGATAGACTCAGAGCATTAGACCTCCCTAGCCTCATGTACAGAAGACTCAGAGGAGATCTAATTGAAACTTATAAATTGACCAACAGTCTCTACAAAGTAAAAGTAGAAGATTACCTCACATTTAACAAGGACAAAAGAACAAGAGGCCACTGTTATAAACTTGCCAAACAAAATTGCCGTTTAAACATCCGAAAAAATTTCTTTAGTCAACGAATTGTTGAGACATGGAATAGCCTGCCTGAAAAAATAGTTACAGCGCCAAGAATAAACAGCTTTTTTTGTTGTTGTTTTTTTTTAAAGGTGTTTAACGGCGCTTCCGACACTATTAAGGTCATTTAAGCGCCCGGTAAACAGCTTTAAAAGCCAAATTGACAGTTTCCTGCAGGATCTAAAATACAGCACCGATTTCCCATTGAAGCCAGTCAGCCTTTCGACCTCCACAAGTTGGTGGAGACGGATCCAGAGACCATCAACGGGCCACCGGCCCTCTACGATGAACTCATACTCATAAAAATAGGAAGAAAAATGACAAAAAGAACATACACAAACCAATAAATAGGCTTTAATTCTTTTTTAAAAACAAACACTCTAGCTCCTTTACTAAGACTTATGACAAACCCTAATAGAAAAAAAAAAAATCTCCGATCTCAAGCTAACTAATAGGAAAAAAAAAACCTAGGACTGCTTCCGAAACAATGGTCAATTAAATTAGGAAAGTTTAAACTTTAACTAAACTAGAGAGCCTCGCCTTTGGCTTACCAACCTCCTGAATGTCCAATTCGCCTTGAGCACCCCCTCGTGGATCTTTACCTTGCAGTGGTGAGGGGGCTTGAGGCACACGGGAGGGCAAAGGTGTAAATCCCGGTCGACCGTCACGAGACCATCCCGGGTCGAGTCCCAATCAGTCCCGTCAATGGCGAAGCGGTCTGCCGCCTAGCCAAATAATACCGCGTTCGTGTCGCCAGGGTCGTCGGCAAGTCCGAGAAAAAAGCAAACGTCCCATGCATCAATCGATTCGCAGCCTGCCGATCGGAAAATGCATCGACGGGGATGGCGAACTGACGCACATATTGTCCCTGAACGTCGAGAGCCAGAGTATGGCAAAAAATTAGCTTTAATCAAAGCTATTGGCCGTTCACTGCGTAGATATCCTCCTGTTACAGGAGACCCACCTTTATTCAGGCGCGCAATCTTCCCGATTCCAGATCCCAGGCTATACGGTGGTCCAACGCGAGGACACTTCGAGGCTCAAAGGAGGGGTTAGCGTTTACGCTAAAGAGCCATCGAAGGTAAGGGTCATTGAGAGCGTAACGGACAGCAATGGGGTGAACCGAATTTCCGTGGAAGTAGGTGAACTGTGTTTGCATAATATCTACAAACCACCTAGAGCGACTTGGACTACACCACCGGTACCTGTGGTCAGCCATCCTTCCATCTGTCTGGGAGACTTTAATAGCCACCATCACGAATGGGGCTACCGAGACTGCAACGAGGCAGGAAGACAACTCTGCTCATGGATGGACTGTAATGATCTACACCTAGTGTACGATCCTACAGCCAAGGGTACCTTCCGGGGTACCCGCCATAAGAAGGAGTATACTCCAGACCTCACCCTCGTAACGAAAGGCGCGAACGGTGAACCGCTGCAGGTGAAGCAGACAGTCCTCGGGGACTTTCCGCATAGCCAGCACAGGCCGGTTCTTGTCACAGCTGGGGTGACAATACCGAGGGTGCAGTCTCTCCCACTTTGCAGATGGAATTTCAGGAAGGCTGACTGGGAGGAATTCAGTACCTATATCGAGCAAGTCTGCCCTGTCATTCCTCCCAAGTCCAAGAATATAACCAGATTTAGTAGGCTACTGGTTAAGAGCGCTCAATGCTCTATTCCACGGGGCAAACGGAAATTCTACACCCCTTGCTGGACAGCAGAGTCGGAAGAGCTGTACCGAGAGTACCAGCAGACCCAGTCCCAGGACGCAGCCGATAGACTACTTCAGTCTCTGGCAGACGGAAGGAAGCAACGGTGGCAGGAGACCGTGGAAAGTCTCGACTTTACACACTTCAGCCGCCACGCTTGGTGTTTGATAAAGAAATTGGACCCAGATCGGAATTTTGCGAAGGCTGCACCGGAATGCGAGGCAGACACAATTGCCAAGAACATTAAGAACCGTAGTAAGCGGGTCCCTAATCAGGCTTTTGAGCGCGGTGTCCGCAAGGCGTACCGTACGATTTTGGACTCGCTACCTGCGCAGGAGTCGGACTGGACGGCCCCGTTAGTCCCCGAGAAGTGGGTGCAGCCATTAGCGAAGTGAAGAACGGCAAAGCAGCAGGGATAGATGGTGTATATCCCGATATGGTGACGCATCTGGGCCCCAGGGCACGGGCCTGGCTAGCAGAGGCAATGTCTGACATCCTTGCAAAAGGAAAGCTTCCACAAGTGTGGAAGCACGCGAAGATAGTTGCCATCCTGAAGCCAGGGAAGCCGGCGAAGGAGGCAGACAGTTACAGACCCATATCGCTGCTGAGCTGTCTTTACAAATTGTTGGAGCGTGTTCTATTAAACCGATGGGGGCCGGTCCTAGACGCTGCCCTGCCACCTGAGCAGGCAGGCTTCAGGGAAGGGAGGTGCACCACGGAGCAGGTCATTGCCCTTACAGAGCATATTGAGCACGGGTTCGAGAGAAAACAGCAAACAGGTGCTGTGTTTATAGACCTATCAGCGGCGTACGATACGGTCTGGTGCGACGGGTTAATGCTCAAACTTGCAAAAATCATAAGGTGCAAAAAGACCTTGAAGTTGTTCTCTTCGATCTTAGGGGAAAGGCAATTCCACGTCGTGCTGGGAGACGTCACGAGCAAAGTAAGGAAATTGAAGAATGGGGTCCCTCAGGGGTCGGTACTTGCGCCAATTTTGTTTAACGTTTACATTAGCGATATGCCGAACACTTCCTCCTGAGGCTAGGATACGCAGACGACTGGGCACTCGTTGCTCAGAGTAAAGTGTGGACCCGTCTCGAGAGCGTACTCAGCGAGGACGTCACCAGACTCAAATCCTACTTTGACAAGTGGTACCTGAAGATGAACACTTCAAAAACCGTGGCCACTGCATTTCACTTATGCAGTGGTTGGCACACCCGTAAACTGAATGTCCTAGTCGGGGACCAGCCACTCCCATACGAGCTGCGTCCAAAATATTTAGGGGTGACGTTGGATCGCAGCCTTACCTATCGGGCTCATCTCGAAGGGGTTGCCCGGAAGATAGAGAAACGCAACAGTCTTCTGAGGAAGCTGGCGGGATCGACTTGGGGCGCTAGCCAAGCGCTCCTGAGAACATCCGCCCTGGCACTATGCTATTCCACGGCGGAGTATTGCGCTCCAGTGTGGGGTAGAAGCAGAAACGTTGAGAAGGTGGATGTAAAACTTCGCAAGTCGATGCACATAGTGTCGGGAACGCTAGCAACAACCCCTAGAGAATGGGGCCCGATAATGGCAGCGATCCAGCCCCCCGATGTCCGGAGGGAGACCATTACGGGAAACTGGCTGAGTAAGATCAAAGAGAGAGGGAATGGGGATACCCCTCTCATGCGCATAATGAACGGTGCCCCCGTTTCTAGCCGAAATAAGTCCCGGCAACCCTTGTACGCAGAATCCCTGACTACGGACAGAGCTGCACATACGAGATGGAAGTCGGTTTGGACGAATTCAATCCCTCGTGGGGGCGGGGACCTACACTCCTCTAAGCTTGGTGAGAAGTTGCCAGGCTTTGATACCAGTAAGAGGAGACACTGGGTAGCTGCGAATCGGCTTCGGCCGAGGAGCTGCCTAACGGCCGGTGCGTTACATCAGTGGGGTCTAACTTCCTGTCCAATATGTCCACGCTGTGGGCAAGAACCCGAAACTGCAGAGCATCTAGTCGAAAGGTGTGTTGTGACGATGCTACCAGGCGGGTTGGCGACGGTGCACGAATGCGGACCGGACTTTGCTGATTGGGTCGATCGTCATAACATAATAGTGTGAACCATAAGAAGCTGCTGCCTTGAGCACGCATTCACGTAAAAGAGAAATATTTTTTTTAAAAACCTACCTCTGTTTCAAAAACTAGCATCTTTCAACTTTCTAAGAAACATTTTGATTTTTCAGAACTTTAGTTCATTGAAAAATACCGGCCTATCTGACCTGTTGAGTCGAATGAAACCGAAATTTTGTTGCTTACACGGTTTAAAGGAAATGCCGTAAATAAGCATTCATGGTCACGTTTTGAGAAAATTGTCATCTGCTACAAATAATTAGACAGGTGGGAGGTAGATATTTTCGTTGGAGCAGAAAAAAAGTGAGTATTATTTCTTGTACTAGTAGAGAGGACTAGGGTCCACAACAGCAGTCAAGTTGATTGAATGAAAGGAAAAGGGCCTTTTTTTTCTCCGCTACCACCACCACCGTGAGAGTGGAGGGGGGGGGGGGTTTCATGAAGACGAAAGGGAGACGTGTCGCTTGGTGACCTTGGTGACGTAGAGCATGTCCAGGATGCTCGCAGGTGTTCTTAACCCCTTAACAGCGAAGCTAATTTTTTGCTTTCAGATAATGGTTTGCTTTTATCTTTATTATTGTTAACGGAGAATACAGCGTTTCCACCAAGAGAGCAGTCAGACTATCGCAACTCGGACTTCAATTATCTATAATCGTTTTGCTGTTGAACAATGAATAATAATGAATGAATTTATATAGCGCCTAGATCCACAATGTGCTCAGAGGCGCTTTACAATGCAAATAAAACACAACAATAAATCGATAATTTAAGCATAAAATCTCTCAAAGTGGAATAGCATTAATCAATTTGTAATTTAATTACCACGCACTGTGCTACAAGATGAAAATTTAGGATATTTAGTAGGCCTAATAGAAATGTTAAACATCAAATGATTTCCTAAAGAGATATGTTTTGAGTTTCTTTTTAAAGTTTTCAAAAGTTGGACATTTTTTGAGGGATGAAGGCAGTTGGTTCCATAGGACGGGTGCCGACTGGCTAAAAGATCTCTCACTAAAAGACGATCTACAGCGAGGAACCTGGAAGAGATCATGACCACTGGATCTAAGTTCTCTCTCCGGCACATAGAAATTAACCATGTTTAGTAGGTAAACAGGAGCTGTCTTATTAAAACATTTAAAAGCATAGCATAAAATTTTGAATATAATTCGGCTGTCAACAGGGAGCCAATGCAAAGATATTAAAATCATGGTTACTTGTTCTTTCACCCCACAACCAGTCACCATTCTAGCATCTCTATTTTCCACTTTCTGAAGCTGTCTAATTATATATTTTGGTGACGATTGTAAGAGAGCGTTACAGTAATCTATTCTGTTAAGTACAAATGATGTCATAAATGTTACTTGTCTGTTACTTGTCTTTTAATGAAAGAAGATTTGGTGTTATGTCAAAGATCGAATTTCGCTGCTAAAAGGTTGCATTGCTACTGGGTTTGCTCTCTCTCCCCCACCCCCTCCTTTTTTTTTTTTCAACTTAGTATTGTTGACTGCTATTTCCTTTTTTATGATTAGCAACTGCCGTAGGAGTCTCACAGGATGCAGGAGTACTGCAATTAACCCTTTGCCAGTGACACTGATATTTTTTTGTTTTCAAATAATAGTCTCCATTTATATTATTATTTAACCCAGAAAAAAAAAAAGTTTCCACCATTAGAGCAGTAAGAATATTGATAAAAAGCTTTTTGAGCACGTTGGGCGGATATTGCCCTTTATAAAAGCTCAAGTTTTAAAATTGTATTTTGTTTTTTGTCTTCAGATGAAAACGTTAAGATTTTATTGTTGGTCCAAGTAAGATTGATATTCTCCTTTAAAAGGTTAAGTTGTTTCGGGAGTTTTTTCAGTTTTTTTGGGGGGTTTTTTCAAATGCGGATACGCTGCTTCTTCCTTTTTGTTTTCCTCAACTGGCAAGCTATCGCTGTACTGACCCGCATGGCTTGCACACACAAAAGGATACATCTAGGTCACAAAACGATACATCCAGGTCACAAAATGAGACAACTAGGTCACAAATCAAGACATATATGTTTCGTTTGTGCCAAGATAGCAGAACAAACCGGGCGTCTTGGAGTTCGAAAAAAACTTTCCATAAAAGACTTGGTATTTGCAAGACCCTCAGAAACCGATTTCCGATACAGCTCTTGTGCACAGTAACTTATGACCTTGATTTCTTTTGTTCCCACCCCCACAATCCCACTTATTGTGTGTTATAGGCAGAACATAAATAGTTGGGTTGCCACATGCGTGACTAAATTGGCCAAAGAGAGAATCTATACTTTGGCATTAGACACCCATTACCCGATGTCTTGGTTTTCAATCATACATGTATATGCAAACAGCAAAACGTTTTCAGTTTACAATGAGGATGGGAAGGGGAAGGGATAACACTATGACAAGAGAGAGAGAGAGAGAGAGAGAGAGAGAGAGAGAGAGAGAGAGAGAGAGAGAGAGAGAGATGGGCGGGGGGGGGGGGGATGAGAGGATGGTAAGGGGGAATGGGAAAAGATGAAAGAAACAATGGGTTGCCTGATGACGTAGATCAAAGGAGTGTTAAAGTTACAGAGGTGCTTCACGATGCGTACTTCATGAAATTTTAACCTCTTACAGTGACACTGACTTTTTTTTCTTCCTGATTGCTTATGCAGAATAAATCGTCTCCACAAATAGAGCAGTAAGAGTATCTTTCGACTCGGGCTTCAATCAAACTATAAATCGCAAAGCTTGAATTTTAATGATAATCTTAAGACTGGAGTTTGGGGAGTGTAAGATGGAATCTTGCCATTATTGGTTAAAATTGTGCCGGGAATAGATTTTTTACATCTCATTCACGATGAAAAATAAAATAAATAAATAATATGCACAAGGCATGTATCTCCACATGAGTGGGTAGTCGCCACTGAAGTGGGTAGTTACGCGATTAGTCCGGGAATGTTCATCCGGTAAAAGAAACAGAGTCAACACTTGACTAACTTCAATCAAACATCCATTATCCGTTTCATAGTAAGAATAGCTTGGAAAAGGAAGGCAACCCCGTTTTTATACCCCTTGTGACGTCACAAACTCACGGGAAGAAACAACACAAAACAGTGAATGGAACTCACCATGACACCCAAGGTTACCCAGCATGAGAACAATTCACAACAACAACTTAATAGCCAAACAACAACAAACACATTGAACACAATTGTTTTGATTTTTAAAAAATAACACACACATACACGAGCGGTCACGACAGTAAGGACCATCTATTGCTTGTGTTGCAACGGTAAACCAGTTTAACGTGTACGTAGATCCTGAGGCTAGATGCTCCGTCACCGTGTACGTAGGCACTCCCAAAAAAAAAAAAAAAAAAGAGAGAGACATACACACACACACACGGAGCCTTGCACCCGCTACGAACTAATTTTGCGCACCAATTTTTACTGCACTTATGCACCAAATTGTATACCGTATACCTATCTAGGGACACTTATTTCCGTATCTTTTTCTCAATAAACTTTTTTAAAAACCTTTGGGTTTTTTTTGCGACGGCACCTTGTAAACAGATGTAAGCCTCCACGATTTCACGAGGAATGAATCATGAAAATTTACTATATAATTTCAAACACAACTTTTGAAATTCATCAAGGATTGTCTAGTACCAAATGTTTTTCGATAGAAAAAAAATGCATCTTCAAATCTAAACTGCTTTTGACGGTAAGCGTTAAGTTTTTTGGGTTTTTTTTTTTCTGTCCAAACGAATGATTGTAATTGTAAAGACTAAAGAAGGGCCATTCCATGTCAAGTGGACCAAATTTTCGGAAATTGGGAACCACACCCCTTTTGATTTTCCTCAAACTTGGCTCAATTGAAGATACTTATGAGTCATGAAGAAAACCAAATTTTCAGTTCAGAATATGGATATTTGAATTTTTTACAATTTTTTGAAATTTTGTCTCAAAACGTGTCAAAATCAAATTTGCTTGTGGGTCCATTTTTGAGAGGCTATAACTTTTTTATTAATCAAGTTAACTCTCTTAGATTTGGTAATCCTGTACAACTTTTAGCATAGATTACAGTTATTTAAAGGAAAATGAAAATATTTATGAACTTTTGGAGTTATCTGCCCTTGAATATGGCTCCCCATGCTGTTCGGCAAAAAAATGAATTTTTTCAATATTTTTTTTCATGACTTTAATCTTTCATTTTTGGTCATTGATGATTTGTATCTCAATAAATAACATATGGTCCAACATAATTTAGCAAAAATATGGGTCTGGTACTATAATTTTTCGAACAATAACGCATAGCGTAACGCGACGTGCACCAAAATCGCAAATTTTTGTCAACTTTAAGGCTCAAAACGGTCAAAGATGTCGGCTGGGATTTTTTTCAAAATTCGATATATTGTGCAGATACACTATTTCTATAAGCACATGGAAGCTTTCCTTGTATTTTAAGGTGCTTCATGGTAAAAATCACCTGCAAAGAACCTAAGTATTTCAACTTTAAGTTACAAAGGGGCATAACTCAATAAATTATTTAAACCCCCAAAATCAACTTATAGTACACTGCATAGATAACAAACAAAGCTTAAAATGTTTGGCTTCTAACAAACTCTTAAAAGCTAATAAATTCAATGCTTTCAGTTTATTTATTTTTGAAAAAAGTGCGAAATAATGCATTAACAGTTCAATAATTGTGGGCTAAACACTCATTCAGAAATATCAGGGTGGCATGAATGGAAAAAAAAATTATCCAGCTCCTTTAGATTTATCATTTTGTGTGCTGGAATGTTCTCCCATTAAAAATAGCTTGTAAAAGAAGTGAGAAAGTTAAAGAAGGAGAAATGACTTTTTGCCGAACCTGATTCTAAAAGAGGTAAAAGAATAGCAGATGAGATTAAAGGAAAGGTAATTGAATTTTTATAACGACAATGAATATTTGCGACTGTGTCCTGGAAAGAAAGACTGTGTTTCAGTCACAATTGATGGGGAAAAAACGAAAGTGCAAAAGTGTGTGATACTTGTTAATTTGAATGAACTGCATGCTGAAGTTTTTAAATAGTACCTACCCTCAATATGATATTGGTTTATCAAAATTCTGTGAATTTAGACCCGATGGTGCATTACTATGGGACCATAAGGAACGCATTCAGTTTGTGTTTGGGAAATGCATCCAAATTCAAAATTAATCATATATAGCTGTACCTAGGGATAAATTCACTAATCTGAATAACTAAATAAAACAGTGTGTAATATTGAAAATCCAGAATGTATGCTTCGTCGTTGTGAAAAATGTGCAACAGACAATCTGAAAGCATTTCTTTCATTTTGTGGCCAATATAGATGTGACTTTCAAGATGCATTAACTTGATTAGAACATCAGAATTTTCCTCAGAGAGGTCAACTACAGTTACTATATTCCACTTTCATTCCTGATCATAAATCGCTGTAGCATACATACATGCCTACTCGAAAAAAAATTTGGTTGACATCCTTACTCATACTCATATCAAGAAATGAATTGCTAGTGCCATGATCCACAAAAATTCTACTAAAAGATAGTTTTTAAATAGATATTGGTCTAAAACAACACTGATGACTCTGTGTTCCAAGAATTCTCTGTGCTAATTCAAAACATGGAGTGGGGTTATAGAATTAGCTTCCACATCTTTAGAAGTAAAAGTCTCATATGCAAATCTTAAGCCAGGTATGTCGCTAGAGCACCATTCACAAAGTTGTTTTGGGCATAAGATCTGGTTGTCATATAGAGCTTGTAGACTTGTTCAAAGTGCTAACTGTTTCACAGTTCTCCTAATTCTATCACAAGGCGATTTTCCCATGGATTGCGCAAAAAAGTGACATTCCGCATGCAATCCCAAATCATCATGATGATGACATTATTTTGAAAATGTTTATAGTTTATATATTGTGATGCTGCTCCATCACTGAAGTAAATCACTTTATTTTTATGCTCGGGAGAGATGACTTCAAATGTCCCACCATCTGTCTCATAATTGTGTGCACTGGTGCAATGTCATGTGATAAATAGTCACTAGCGATAAAAATACTAATATGATTTAATTTTCCATTCTCCCAGTAATACAACAAAAGGATGAGGTGTCAATTGTGTATTGTCTCAATGACGCCCCTGGACAGTATCTTGAATGATAAAAGAATAACTTTCAGTAAAACCTAATAGAACTATGGCTATGGTATTATCACTCAGGGTGTCTTTCACATGGTTTAGACATGCAGCTTGAGACTGTGCAATAAAACAATGTAGTCTAAGGTCATGAATTGTTTTGCAGATTTTATCAGTAATATTTTCAACAGTATCTTCCAGTATTAATAAAGTAGCTCTGTCAGTATGCACCACTGTTTGAATGTAAGCATATCATTGAGATCAAGATCATTTTGAGAAAAGAGATTATTAAGAAATGCTTTCAGATTATCTGTTCCAGGACATTTTTCACAACGATGAACTGTACATTCTGGATTTTCAATATTGCACACTATTTTACGTAATTATTCAGATTAGTTAAATTGATCCAGAGGACCAGCTTTGAATTTTGATGCATTTCACTAACAAAAGCTGGATGCATTACTTTTGGTCCTACAGCAATATACCATTTGGGCCTGAGTTCACAGAATTTTGATAAACCAATATTACATTGAGTTATATGAGGGTACTTTTTAAAAGGTTGTGCATGTAGTTCATTCAATTTAACAAGTATCAAACACTTTTGCACTTCAGTTTTTTCTCCATCATTTGTGACTGAAAGACAAGTCTTCCTTTCCAGGACACAGCCGCAAATATTCATTGTTGTTATAAAAATTCAATTACCTTTCCTTTAATCTCATCTGTTACTGTTATTCTTTTACCTCTTTTAGAGTCAGGTTCGGCAAAAAGTCATTTTTCTTCTTTAATTTTGTCTCTTTTTTTTTACAAGCTATTTTTAACTATTTTGTAATCTATGCTAAAAGTTGTACAGGGTTACCAAATCTGAGAGAGTTAACTTGATTAATAAAAAAGTTATAGCCTCTCAAAAATGGACCCACAAGCAAATTTGATTTTGACACGTTTTGAGACAAAATTTCAAAAAATTGTAAAAAATTCAAATATCCATATTCTGAACTGAAAATTAGGTTTTCTTCATATCTCATAAGTATCTTCAATTGAGCCAAGTTTGAGGAAAATTAAAAGGGGTGTGGTTCCCACCCTTGGTCCACTTGACGTGGAATGGCCCAGAAGCTAAGTATATTGGCTTGATTTATTGATAACCCCGGCGCAGCTCTCTAGAGATACCAATAATGTTTGATCTAGAGTTTAAAATTGAATATATAAACGCATGACAAAAGATCCATGGTGAAAATACAAATTGAAAGAAATGCTCTAGCTCGAGGAGCTTTTGGAAGGCCTCCCCAATTCTCCTCCGCCTCCAGTCTCCACTCCGGTCTCCCACTCCCGGCAACTTTTTGTTGAAGTTGGAGCTCCAGAATTGGTTACAGATATATCAAGATATGAAGTGAGTAGAAAAGTGCCAGAAGACAATAGAGAATAAAATTTTTTTTATTTTTTTTTCGCGGCGGTGGTGGGGTTTGAACCTGCGACCTTATTGGTACGACAACTCCGCCTGGCAGGTGAGAGCGCGGCTCTACCGTGTGAGCTATCCACGAACACAAAATATTCGTTTCAAACCCAAAGTCATTTCTAGATCCCTCTCTCACCCACTTCTTGAGATCGCCGATTCGTTCACCACCATCGCGAAGTAATTTTGACCAGCAGTTAAGCTTAATAGCCAATATTCTCATCACAAACATATAACATAGAAACGATTGAGACATTGAGTATGCTCCGGTGTATGGGGTGAATTTTTAATTCAGAAAAGTGAGTGGAGCAGGCACTTATGTTGGTAACAACAAGATATGAAGTGAGTAGAAAAGTGCCAGAAGACAATAGAGAATAAATTTTTTTTTTTTTTTTTTTTTTTTTCGCGGCGGTGGTGGGGTTTGAACCTGCGACCTTATTGGTACGACAACTCCGCCTGGCAGGTCTTCTGGCACTTTTCTACTCACTTCATATCTTGTTGTTACCAACATAAGTGCCTGCTCCACTCACTTTTCTGAATTAAAAATTCACCCCATACACCGGAGCATACTCAATGTCTCAATCGTTTCTATGTTATATGTTTGTGATGAGAATATTGGCTATTAAGCTTAACTGCTGGTCAAAATTACTTCGCGATGGTGGTGAACGAATCGGCGATCTCAAGAAGTGGGTGAGAGAGGGATCTAGAAATGACTTTGGGTTTGAAACGAATATTTTGTGTTCGTGGATAGCTCACACGGTAGAGCCGCGCTCTCACCTGCCAGGCGGAGTTGTCGTACCAATAAGGTCGCAGGTTCAAACCCCACCACCGCCGCGGAAAAAAAAAAATAAAAAATAAAAAAAAAAAAAATTTTTATTCTCTATTGTCTTCTGGCACTTTTCTACTCACCTTCATATCTTGTTGTTACCAACATAAGTGCCTGCTCCACTCACTTTCTGAATTAAAAATTCACCCCATACACCGGAGCATACTCAATGTCTCAATCGTTTCTATGTTATATGTTTGTGATGAGAATATTGGCTATTAAGCTTAACTGCTGTCAAAATTACTTCGCGATGGTGGTGAACGAATCGGCGATCTCAAGAAGTGGGTGAGAGAGGGATCTAGAAATGACTTTGGGTTTGAAACGAATATTTTGTGTTCGTGGATAGCTCACACGGTAGAGCCGCGCTCTCACCTGCCAGGCGGAGTTGTCGTACCAATAAGGTCGCAGGTTCAAACCCACCACCGCCGCGAAAAAAAAAAAAAATAAAAAAAAAAATAATTTTATTCTCTATTGTCTTCTGGCACTTTTCTACTCACTTCATATCTTGTTGTTACCAACATAAGTGCCTGCTCCACTCACTTTTCTGAATTAAAAATTCACCCCATACACGGAGCATACTCAATGTCTCAATCGTTTCTATGTTATATGTTTGTGATGAGAAATTGGCTATTAAGCTTAACTGCTGGTCAAAATTACTTCGCGATGGTGGTGAACAATCGGCGATCTCAAGAAGTGGGTGAGGAGGGATCTAAAAATGACTTTGGGTTTGAAACAAATATTTTGTGTTCATGGATAGCTCACACAGTAGAGCCGCGCTCTCACCTGCCAGGCGGAGTTGTCGTACCAATAAGGTCGCAGGTTCAAACCCCACCACCGCCGCGGAAAAAAAAAAAAAAAAAAAAAAAAAAAAAAAAAATTTTATTCTCTATTGTCTTCTGGCACTTTTCTACTCACTTCATATCTTGTTGTTACCAACATAAGTGCCTGCTCCACTCACTTTTCTGAATTAAAAATTCACCCCATACACCGGAGCATACTCAATGTCTCAATCGTTTCTATGTTATATGTTTGTGGATGAGAATATTGGCTATTAAGCTTAACTGCTGGTCAAAATTACTTCGCGATGGTGGTGAACGAATCGGCGATCTCAAGAAGTGGGTGAGAGAGGGATCTAGAAATGACTTTGGGTTTGAAACGAATATTTTGTGTTCGTGGATAGCTCACACGGTAGAGCCGCGCTCTCACCTGCCAGGCGGAGTTGTCGTACCAATAAGGTCGCAGGTTCAAACCCCACCACCGCCGCGAAAAAAAAAAAAAAAAAAAAAAAAAAAAAAAAAAAATTTTATTCTCTATTGTCTTCTGGCACTTTTCTACTCACTTCATATCTTGTTGTTACCAACATAAGTGCCTGCTCACTCACTTTTCTGAATTAAAAATTCACCCCATACACCGGAGCATACTCAATGTCTCAATCGTTTCTATGTTATATGTTTGTGATGAGAAAATTGGCTATTAAGCTTAACTGCTGTCAAAATTACTTCGCGATGGTGGTGAACGAATCGGCGATCTCAAGAAGTGGGTGAGAGAGGGATCTAGAAATGACTTTGGGTTTGAAACGAATATTTTGTGTTCGTGGATAGCTCACACGTAGAGCCGCGCTCTCACCTGCCAGGCGAGTTGTCGTACCAATAAGGTCGCAGGTTCAAACCCCACCACCGCCGCGGAAAAAAAAAAAAAAAAAAAAAAAAAAAAAATTTTATTCTCTATTGTCTTCTGGCACTTTTCTACTCACTTCATATCTTGTTGTTACCAACATAAGTGCCTGCTTCACTCACTTTTCTGAATTAAAAATTCACCCCATACACCGGAGCATACTCAATGTCTCAATCGTTCTATGTTATATGTTTGTGATGAGAATATTGGCTATTAAGCTTAACTGCTGTCAAAATTACTTCGCGATGGTGGTGAACGAATCGGCGATCTCAAGAAGTGGGTGAGAGAGGGATCTAGAAATGACTTTGGGTTTGAAACGAATATTTTGTGTTCGTGGATAGCTCACACGGTAGAGCCGCGCTCTCACCTGCCAGGCGGAGTTGTCGTACCAATAAGGTCGCAGGTTCAAACCCCACCACCGCCGCGAAAAAAAAAAAAAAATAAAAAAAAAAAAAATTTTTATTCTCTATTGTCTTCTGGCACTTTTCTACTCACTTCATATCTTGTTGTTACCAACATAAGTGCCTGCTCCACTCACTTTTCTGAATTAAAATTCACCCCATACACCGGAGCATACTCAATGTCTCAATCGTTTCTATGTTATATGTTTGTGATGAGAAAATTGGCTATTAAGCTTAACTGCTGGTCAAAATTACTTCGCGATGGTGGTGAACGAATCGGCGATCTCAAGAAGTGGGTGAGAGAGGGATCTAGAAATGACTTTGGGTTTGAAACGAATATTTGTGTTCGTGGATAGCTCACACGTAGAGCCGCGCTCTCACCTGCCAGGCGGAGTTGTCGTACCAATAAGGTCGCAGGTTCAAACCCCACCACCGCCCGGAAAAAAAAAAAAAAAAAAAAAAAAAAAATTTTATTCTCTATTGTCTTCTGGCACTTTTCTTCTCACTTCATATCTTGTTGTTACCAACATAAGTGCCTGCTTCACTCACTTTTCTGAATTAAAAATTCACCCCATACACCGGAGCATACTCAATGTCTCAATCGTTTCTATGTTATATGTTTGTGATGAGAATATTGGCTATTAAGCTTAACTGCTGGTCAAAATTACTTCGCGATGGTGGTGAACGAATCGGCGATCTCAAGAAGTGGGTGAGAGAGGGATCTAGAAATGACTTTGGGTTTGAAACGAATATTTTGTGTTCGTGGATAGCTCACACGAGAGCCGCGCTCTCACCTGCCAGGCGGAGTTGTCGTACTAATAAGGTCGCAGGTTCAAACCCCACCACCGCCGCGAAAAAAAAAAAAAATAAATTTTATTCTCTATTGTCTTCTGGCACTTTTCTACTCACTTCATATCTTGTTGTTACCAACATAAGTGCCTGCTCCACTCACTTTTCTGAATTAGATATATCATAATTTAGCAAAACGCCTTTCGGCCCTCGGTATATATGCATTAGTTACCTTTAACGTTTTAATATGAGCAGAAACAAACACATCTTTCTACAGTCTACAAGTCACAGAGAAAAAAAAGGGTGTCTTGTCTATTGTTTACTTTTGATTTTCCCAACTTGATTCTCACTAGTGTTGGGTTATTCGATCGCTTTTACTCGATCGACATCCGAGCGCGAAGCCACGAGTCACCGTCCGATCTCAATTCCGGAAGAGCGAGTTGATAAAACGATCATTCGAGTTGACGAGTAGAGACGAGCTTGAGACGATCTTGAGACTTGAGACGAGCTTGAGACGATCTTGAGACTTGAGACGATCACGATCCGAGCGAGTTGAGGGGTAACGAGTAACGAGTGTTTCGAATCATATCAAACGATCACAGTTTGCCATCCGATACCAATCGCCAACGTTTGCACACGGTAGTCTGTGGTTCTTCCACAGCCCTCATTTCTTGTCAGATGTTAGTGTGTCTGGGTGGCAGGGAAATTCGTGTAGGTGTATCACGCGTGTGTGACAAGACTTCATTAAACCTACTAAAGGTTGAATATCACACACACACACACACACACACACACACACACACACACACAGACAGACAGACAGACACTATGGCTATTTCTATGACACACACGCATCCATCTATCAATGAACACTACCCTACAGTAAAGTAAAACGTTAGCTTTGAATATGGAATGTTTCAATGTTAGATGCCTGTGTAATTTGTTAGTTCCCATCATCATCATCATCATCATCATCATCATCATCATCATCATCATCATCATCATCATCATCATTAGGGGCAGCGTGGCTCAGCGGTTCGGTCTTTGGTTCGCACCCCAAAGGTACCGAGTTCGATCACCCGCCGCTGCACTGTGTGGCCTTGAGCAAGTCACCTCGTCCTAGCTCAATTTGCGGCGCTGCACTGTGGCTGACGCCTGGGTTATTCCAGTCTTCCCTTAGAATAGACCGTAGAGAAAAACCTCCCCTATGGGATGAATAACGGGAATTTTATTTATCATTATTTTTATAATTTATTTATCTTCACCATCATTATCAGCAGGAGCAGCAGCCCAGCATCATCATCACCTTAATAAAATAAATATCAACACATGTTAATGTAATCATCAATCAAAACAGCTCGCAGAATTCACAAATTGCTCCTAAAAGACCTAGGAAAAAAAACAAAACAAATACTATTGCTAACTTATCTGACAAGGAATAGTTTCAAAAGAATCTTAAAATTATTAAAGCTCGGGAGCGTCTTTGATTTCTTTGTCTAATTTATTCCATACTTTTGGGGACCCGACAGAGAAAGATTTTCAGCTAACTATAGTTTATAATATGGGAACATTAATCAGTCGTTTATATTGGAATCGGAGTGGTCAAGCAGGTGTATGAATTCAAAGCTCATTTCCACGGATCAATGAACTTCATAATAATTCAATTTTCCCCCTAGCAGGCCATACAAACCTACATCCATTTCATAAAGTACCAGTCGCCTGTTTCGGGTCTTTTTTGTACTAAAACTCTTAATAGTATCCGTCACTGCTTATAGATAGTTATACATTCACACCTGAGTCGAGTAAAGTAATGTGTGGTAAGTGCCTTACACAAGGACTTAACTTCGGGATCAGAATTTTCCAGGATCACTGTCACCCACTCGACCACTTACAACGCTTAACATCGCTTGATTTATGACAAGAAGAGACACCTTACCGCTGAGCCACAGAACAATTAATAATCACAACATTAAGGATCGCAACAAATGCATGCTTTTAATCTTTTTTTTAAAAAGTACTTCTTCAGAGCTATTGGGCCCGATGAAGCCGGAGTTCAGTCCGGTTTCCATATCGGAAAACTTACGAAAGCAATTGCCCATTAGTCTATCGCAAGGAACTTTCCGCCAGATTTAACAGACTTTGCTTCCCAATCACTACTAGGTAGACAAGGGGTCAGAATATATGTATCTACTTCACCCGGAATCGAGCTCGGTTCCCTTGCATGTTAAGCGAGTGCACTACCTACTGAGCTATTGGGACCCCAAACTTTTAATAGGATGCTAGTAAATCGAAAAGTGCTTTCCGTTGATCTAAAATAGCGTCCACCCAGCTACATACCTACTTCCACTTTAATGGACTGAGCAATAAAAAAAATTAAAAACAAATTGACTGAACTCAGAAACGACGCCGATCCCTATTGTGCGTTCCAAGTTAGGTAATCCCATACATCTTTTAAAAAGACTAAGGATAAAACTACCCCTTCTTCCCATTCCCAAAAAAAGGAAACAAAAACAAACAAAACAAAAAAAAAAACACCAAAAAAAAAACACAACAAAATGAAGAGAAAAAAAGAAACCAAACAAAGTAACTAAATGTAAATAAATAAATAGTCTCGGGTTTGGTGTTTGGATGTCAGAAAAGCACCCCCCCCCCCCCCCCAAAAAAAAAAAAAAAACCAAAACAAAAACCCCCCCCCAAAACTCAACAAAACAACAACAGCCTCAACAACAACAACAGCACACACACACACACACACACACACACACACACACACACACATACATACATACATACACAAAGAAAAACTAAACAGGAAGTAACAATGTTAAATATTCATATTCCTGCCCAAATTTTAAAGCAACCTAACTAAGCCGAGAGCAGGAAAGGCAACAACCGTAATATCACCTGTTTAAATAAAATTAATAGCAGTAGTAAATAGGCTATAAGATAAAGATTTGAACATGTGTGATGAAAGGTAACCGACAAAGCAAGAAAGCGCGCGCCTCGATGACGACCAGTGACAAATGTGAGGTGGGGGCGGTTATGTAGGTTACACCCGACAACTTTTGGCGCGACATAAATATGAAATATGTCAAGGTGAATATCGCTGTATTCCTTCTCTGATTAGGGGGGGGGGGGGGGGGGGGGGGGGGGGGGGGGGTTGACGTGCCACCCCATCACCAAATCAACAACTGATGCAGTTTTGATGGCGTGTGTGTGTGTGTGTGTGCGTGTGTGTGCCTGTGTGTGCGTGCGTGTGTGGGTGTGTGCGTGTGATGCGACGAACGATCATAAAAAAAAATTAATTAAAATAAATAAAATCAATGCTTCCAAACAGCCAGATTTTTTCTTGGCCAAATAGTCAAATAGAACCTCACATTATCAAACACCACAATCATCCTGACTCCCTTGAAAAACTCATTGATTTTAATTAATAAAACAATCGACTACAGTTGGATAAAACTTATCTTTTCATTTTTTTTTTAAATAAAAGATTTTTTTTAAAAAAATGAATAATAATAGAAAAACATTTCTTAGTAACCAATTTTGAACTTGGCCATCTGGCAGCCCCCATCATAACCAGCTGCAGTCAAGCCAGCCACAGACATAAGAGAGGGAGGGGACTGTGAAGTTTCCTGTGGCAACCGAGATGCTCGTGTTTTTTTTTTCAAACGAATCACTGCTCGATGACGTCACTGACTCGAAACCCGCCCGAAACCGACTCGATTTTAGAGGACTCGATCGAAAACCCGCTCGATTTGATCGTTTCAAACTCGACCCAGCACTAAAATTCTCACTTCTCACTTTTTTCCCCACATTTCCGGTCTTCGTGCTCCACTCGTTTACCATTCGCTTAAAAATAATAATAAAAGAATATTCTCTTGTGTATCTGATTATATGGGACATTCTGAGAAACGGAGGATCAAAAGAATGATTTGGCAATTAATTTTTCGCGATTTGAGGCGGTTGTGAATAGATATTTCAAAAGAAGTCGTTGACAAAATAAATAGATAAATAAATAAATCGTCGAATTATTTCCCTGTCTCTACTTGACCTTCGGTGAACTTTCAACTTTCTCCTTTTTTTTTTCTGTACTGTAGTTAGTTTCGCTATCTTCTCCCTTTTAAGTGTTTCACAGGCTCGTTCCCCCCTGACAACTTATTATACACACACTGAACAGAAAGAATGTGTGCATTCAAGTGTAGGTATATAATAAAATCTCTCTTTCTGTGGCAGACGGTGACACACAGGAAATAGAAAATATTTATATGAATATGTTATTTTCATAACAACATTCTACACAATGACAGGAGGCACCATGATGCCGTGACTATCATCTATGACTATGACTTTTTTATGACAATGTCAATGACAAGTTATGCATTTGCATAATCGTTAACTTATCGTATATCTACTTATAGATACTCAGGTACAGTACAGTTCAGTCAGTAAGCGTATCTGATCTGATAAGCAAATGCAAGTCATCAGAGCCAGTTATAGCTAGTCAGTTAATCAAGAAGCAATTGTCTCTTCGCTGTGCTTGGATGTTTTTTGGTTTATAGCTATGTTCTCATCTGTCAATGGTGGCCTATTTTAAAGTATGCTATACAGTGACAGTATTTATACTTCTAAGTTAAATGTAAAGACATTTTAATTTTATTAATTACCTCAACCTCTGATCAAATCAAAATTGTGCACATGCCTCCAGTCATTTTAAAATCAAAATTTATATTTAGACTGTCTAGATCAGCTGCTCTATTGTAAAGTAATAAAGTTATGAGAATCCCATGCTGACAACTGAGGCTGGAAATTGCCCCATGCTGTTAGCAAAACCTATAACAATGTCGAGAGTTAATCGTGAAAGGGTGACCAGTTAATTTCTTCTTTGCATTACTTTCATCCGACCTCTGGAGATTTGCTGTTTGTTGAACAGATTATTATTTATTTATTTTTTGGGGGGGGGGGGGGGTAGCTATATTATAATGTAATGCATGAACAACTGCCACCAACTATATGTTCATTAACATTGGTAGTGTATATACCATTGTATGTATGCATCAACCAATAATGCCTTTTGAAATAGGTTATTTAAGCAGTGGAACTTGGGTGTAGGGAGATGGAAGCGTGGGGGAGGGGGGGGAGTCTCCCCTGTTATTGATATGACAATCAATATTACTATTCATATAAAGAAATTGAAATTTATATTGAAAACAAAGGGTCCTTTTTCTTTTTAACAAGTTTTATGTAGCATTCAAATCATAACATAATTATATTTTGGACACCAAAACCCACCAGTGCTATTGAAATTGAAATTCAGTGACAATAGTATTCCACGGAATTCCAGGATTTTAGGATTTTCTCAGAAATATTCCGCTAATTTTGCGCTGTCAAACATTTTCCTCTATGGTCAAGTGGTGGATCCGTGAAAAAATCACCATCATGTCTTGTGTCATATTTTGACACCTGTGCTCAGTTGTATGAACTTTGGTGTCACTCCCATTTTTATGGCGTCAGTCTAGACAAACTGGTGCCAGACGTCAAAAATGGTCAAAAAGGAAGGGGACAGGGAGGGGGTAAATGAGTCTAGGCTTTATTTGTAAGTACAGCAATATTTCCCAAGAAACGGAATTAATTCTGTATAAAAGTCACTGGTAAATTACAACAAACTTCAGTTAATCGCAACAAATTTTCGCCCTAAAAAAGCGGTAACTTCAAGAAATTAATTAAACAAAATATCATGATTAAATTTCATCATGGAAGAAATCGTGACAGGTTGAAAAATCGAGAGTGAGCGGGATTTAATGCAACAGTAGTGTGTCACCACTTTATTAGAGAGAAAAGAGGGCGGGGCTTTGCAGTATGGGATTGGGGTGGAAGGGTAGGTGGGGGGGGGGGGGGGGGGGAGGTTGTTTAAGGGGTTTTTTTTGTTTTGTTTTTTTAATTAGAAAGACATTTTTTTTTCTGTTTTGCGTTACATCTTTATAAACAAATTCTTCAACATTATGCATTGCATTAAATAAGTTATTAATTGAAATATATAGTTATTGTTGTATGACAAGAGAGCAAATGTAGTTTATTTAGTATTCATCCATTCAAACTCATCGGCCACAGAAAATTACATTGATGTCATACAGCTTTATTATTTTCAATCTCATTTGTGACCCTCCGCCTCGAACCGGTATTAAGTCGGGATTTGGAAAACGAAGAAAACCGGTTTTAAAGTGGAAATGGTCAAAATTATCAAATTTCAGTTTTTGGTTGTTTCAGAAACTACAATCATTTTTCTACATGAAAACATAATAATTCAACATAAACATCGACGATAAGTTATATAAATTTCAAGTTTAAAATGCAACTATCAGTGACACATTCAAAACGAGAGTTGACTTTCTCTCAGAGAGCCACCCCTTTCCAAAGCTTAGTAATACCGAGTCTTTTTCTCCACCAATAAGATGTAAGATATCACAGCAAAGGGTGTGTCTTTATCTATCTCAGAGAAAGCATGACTGTTTCCACAATTTCGAGGCAGAGGGTCACATTTGTGTTGCAGTATGTCAGTCAGGCTGGTACATCTCATAAGTTTTATCAGCTAGGAATACAGCTTATGTTAAATGTTTGTATCCTATTTCATACTTACAGTCTCTCATGGGACTCTAATATATTACATTACCAAATAGTAGGCATTAATATTTTATGTAGGATAATACAATTTCATCTGTGTCCATTTCAGGTTTGTTTTTTTGTTTGCTGATGATGTCTGTATTGTTTAAGAATGATTTGTTATGTTTTTAATGCTTTATTTTTCATTAATTTATAACTATATTTTCTATTTCTTTAATATTGATTTAATTTATTTTGACCAGGCCAGAGGACATCCAAGGGGATATCAACGAAGACATGCAACTCCTCTCGCTGATATACCATCATGATAATAAGTTTCCTTCATAAAACGCTTTACTACATAATAACAAAAAAACTGTAGTTTCACATTTAAACAGTTCCAAGGTCGCGTTTCTTGCATTCTAATGTAATGCATTTCTATTAAAAACTGCAAACCTCTCAAAATTCAACTTTGAGCAGGATTATTATAAGAATATATTATTATAAGAATAACACTCACAGTTTATAACATAAACTTTACGACTGGAGAAATTTGTTTTTTTACTTCCATCCCACTCAAAAACCCCACCACAAAAATGTCGAGATTCATGGTGAAGAAAGTGTTACACCAAGCAGCCAATCGCCTGCTACCACAAAATGCCAACTGCATTGCCATCTCCACCACCAACAACACAGCCACAGCAACAGCAGTAATAACAACAACAAACACGCCTCGTCGTTTATTTCAGTCAGGTTCCAACTCATCAAATACAAACAATGACGGTCAGGAGACCCGAACTCCAAGGGCAGGTGAGGAATCTATTTATGTAAATTTATATTTGATAATTCCTCTTAGTTGCTATTCGAACAATTCAATTATTTATTTTATTACACTCTTCCCAGATAACTTTCTGTCTCTCTCTCTCTCTCTCTCTCTCTCTCTCTCTCTCTCTCTCTCTCTCTCTCTCTCTCTCTCTCCTTCTCTCTCTCTTTCTCTCTCTCTCTCTCTCTCTCTCTCTCTCACACACACACACACACACACACACGAGTGTTTATATAGCACAATATCCACTAAACGTGCTCAAGGCAATTTTGATTGACAAGAACAGCCAAGACCAAGATGGCAACCATGTCTCTGGTAAACAATACAATTTGGCAGCAGGGACCTTGCCACTGCAACAGTGCCAAACAGCTGGCTAACAAATTATCAATGGAGTAGTATCGTCTGGTTTGAACATTTCATTCCGAAATGGTTTGTTTATCAGCTCACTGACAATGACTGCTGTTTTTTCCATCCAATTGGAAATTGACCTCTATTCTAAAGTTGAGGCCAACTTTAGTTGTTGAAGTTGACTGTACAGAACATCTTGTCTTGTCTTGACGTTAAGTCACAACTCTGTGCTTCAAAGATAATTGTGCCTGTAAGTGTTGTGAGAACAAATGGGCATGCCTATGCTTTTATTTTGATTTCATTGATTTCTCTGTCAAATTAAATTTAGCCATTAATTTTTAAATTATTTTCGGGCAGAGAATTCCATATTCAGATTGTGCTTGGAAAAAATGAGTTGAGTTGAGCATTAACTCGTGACTGTGGGACCTGGTATGAGTGCTGTTTTCTTTAGTTTGGAATAAGGCTATCAATTAGGATCATTGTCAGTAAAAAAACAATTGTGATAGCACCTTATATACATCATGTTTTGTGCTACTTGTTGAGTGTTGCTGTTGGTTTGAGACTCTTTGTAAAACACATTGAGCATAATCAGTGTATATTGAGCTATATTGAAGCTCAAGTTGTTTTTAATAATCCTATATAAATTATCGTAATGAACAAAAATGAATATATCATCTTTGAAAAAGAACAAAATACGAAATGCAGAATATTTCGGGCTCAAAACCTTTCTTCCGCTAATAACAAAAACAATAAAAACAATAGTACATTATTTTAAATCTAGGCAGACTGCAGAAAAGTTTTTGGCACGTCTTGTTTGCAAGTAACAGTATCTTTGGTCCCTGGTGAGAACTCTGAAACAGAATGATTTGAGTCTGGGTATGAAATACATTGTTTGTCCTTTGTTGGAAAGGTGGACTTAGTAGAAAACGGTAGGGGCTGCCTGAAGCCGGTGATCTAAAATACTAACGAAAGAGTGAAAATGGAGAGGCTTCGTATGGGAACAAAATAGACAATGGACGTTTCGAGTACAAACCCGGTGGACTTACTGCTATGATAATTTCTGTTGATCATGTTTGAGCTATTTGTGTGCTGTTTTTGTGTAATCAAGTGAATTTTTCCCACAGGTAGTTATCGTTCTCCCTGGACGATTCTGAAAGAGGAGATGGAGGGAATCAAAACAATGAAACCCCCAGGTACCCCAGTGCCCAGGGAGGCAGACATTTTGATTGTGGGTGGGGGTGCCATCGGCTCTTCTGTAGCTTACTGGATGAAGCAGAAGGACCCCACTGGTGGCAGTATTGTCATATTGGAGAGAGACCCAGTGGTAAGGTCATAATAATTTATGTGACTTCAGACCGGTATTATGTGAACTAAGTCCGAATTATATACTCTTGAATTATATTTTTTTATCATCGTCATTATCATCATATCATATCATCACAATCCTTTAACTACCCTTTTATTTTTGCAGATCTTAAATATATAATAGTCGAGACAAAACAAAAAAAAAAAGAAAAGATCAAATTGATGCATTTATATTATAAGTACACACCTTCCTAAATACAAACAAAAGGACAAGAGTGTCCATAAATAATAATTTCTCCCAACAGATTGAAGATAGCGAATGCTTGAAACAATATTGTAGAGGTTGGATAAAGTTACACTTAGATTATTTTATATACTATTAGAGAACCCGCAAGTTTTGTGGGGAAATAAAGGCTATTTCAAACAGGCACCTATCTATTTTCTTATTATACTACATTATATTGTGGAAATTAACATAGATCGAAATGAATCTTTTGAGCCATCAATGATCAAAATTGGTTCGGTATAAAGTGTGTAGGTGCGCGCAAATGAATTTGGCAATAGGCGGGTGGTTGGATGGGAGCATCACCCTTGAATCATATACCTATGATATTCGCATGGGTGTACAATCCGATAGTGATGTCGTTTCTTCTTCTCTTTACTAGCCTATCCTGCTTCTTTGGTTTGTGATTATATTTTTGACAGGGGATATTTTTTTTTTTCTGTAAATCTTCTGCCTGTTTGTTCTTGGTTATTTATAATTTAGCTTATGATATCTTTAGGTTATGATTTTGATTTACATTTGTACTATTTTTGTTAGATTGCTTGTTTTTTTGTTTCAGCGGTCTCTCATATAACCTCAATTGTATTGGAAGAGACCTAAAGCAACAAACAAACAAACAAAATTATGGCAATAGGGTGGCCAGTGAGATAGAAATTCCCAAAATTCAAAAGACCAATCGTAATGCTAGAGTGAGGGGATGATTTGTTATTTTTCTTTTCCAAAAGTTATTTATTTTATTTTAATTTTGTTACTATGTATGAAGCCTTTTTTCAATAGCAATGTTTTTGGGGTTTTTTTTTTTTAAATCTCAGGCTAACTTACCTAATAAACCTTTTAATTAGTATCAATTATATAAGTTGGTTTTAATTTCAACGTGTTAGATGTTGTTGAGACAATGGAATGATTCAAGAGAAATGTTTTCTTTCATTATTCATCCTAATCCTATAGAATAACAATCAATTTGGCTATTTATAGTTCCAACACCCACGTCAAGGAAAGCACCTACGTCATCCTTGCAGCAATAGTACCATTAGTAGACGCTGCATCCTAGATATACAATCCCAATCGAGTGGTGTACATCTTCATGATTAAAACAAATGAATACAAATAAAATTACATGTATGAAGGGACAAATTAGTCTAAACAAAAGAGTTCTGCGATTTTAAAATTATTATACTGTATTGAGGAACTTAACATAGATTGAGACGAATATTTAGAGACATCAGCGTCCAAATTATCACAAATCCGAAGGTCAAAGGTTAAGGATGGGATTGCCCCATCAGATATTCTAAAAAATAAAACATTTGAATCAATGGACAATGGAATTACCTTTAATTTAAGAAATATTTGCAAGTTACTCGTATATCAATCTGTGAAAAATAGTTTTATAATTTTTAGATTTGCCAGTAATTCTGTGCTCGATGATAAAAATTCAACATTGGCTGTACAGAACAATGTTGATCCCCAACCCTATTTTTAAAAAAAAAAAGAATAGATATAGGATATCATCTCTTTTCATTCTCAGTACACCAGGGCTTCCACCATGCTGTCAGCAGGCGGCATCCGCCATCAGTTCGGTGTTCGAGAAAATGTAGAGTTATCCCTCTTTGCATCAGACTTTCTGTGTAATTTGAAGGAACATCTCAGCGTTATTCGTGAGTCTTTGTTTGTTTGTTTGTTTTGTTTGTTGGGGTTTTTTTTTTTGGGGGGGGGGGGGGGGGGGGGTTTTTTGTGTTTTTTTTTTTTTGTTTTTGTCTCAAAATATTTATCTATTGTCTTTTAACTGGCAGTTGAATTTCTTTCCATCACAATTTCTCCCATTATTCATCTTTATAACTGCAGACTTAGCAGTTTTCACAAAGAGAGCAGTTACAGCAATGTGACTCAGCCTAAAGGGTTAACTCAAAGTTGTATATAAATAATTTGTCAGTTGATTTTATTGTAACCATCTGTATGTTGCACAGATTCATACTGGTTAAGCCTTAACCAAAAAAAACAAAACCCATTGAATCCTTATAATTGAGATGAAATAAATGATGATCATATTGATCAATTCATTTTCTTGAGAAGAAAACATTGTTAGTTTTTATACAGTGAATTAATCACAAAATGTAAATCAAAGCACTGTACAAAAGCTGCATTGAACTTTTCGTTCGTTTATTTTTAAATTCTGTCATTTCCAGACGAAGACCCTCCTGATGTTCAGTTCAATCACCAAGGATATTTGATGCTGGCAGAACCTCACAATGCTGAATGTCTGGTTAAGAACGTCAAGATGCAGAAGTGTGTGCACTGTTTTGTTGAGTCTTTTTTTTCACTTTTTCTTTTTTTAAAGTCTCAAATTGATTAGCATAAATAAAATCGGGGGGAGGGTGGGGAGTCCCCGATAGCTGTGTTGCTAAAGCGCTCACTTCACATGCAAAGAGACTGAGATCAATCCCAGATTAAGTCTGCTGAGTGATTGGGTAGCTGGGTCTTTTAGATCTAGTGGAAAGTACTTTGAGTTATAGCATCCTATCCAAAAGGTTGCAAGCAATTACTAATGTCCGTTTCCAGCCATAGAATCTGGGATAAACTCCAGCCCCATGGGCCTGATGGCTTTGAAAAGGATTACTTCTTTTATGTATAACATCTGATATTTCAATATGTTAACTATCTTTTTAATAATTTAAATTATGACACATTAAAAAAAAATAAACACAACCAAAATCAACCCTTGTTTTTTTCTATCTCTTAGTGAAGTTGGAGCCCGTGTCGCTTTGTACAATAAATCACAACTGGCAGAAAAATTCCCATGGTTGAACTTGGAAGGCATTGAGTGTGGGTCTTTTGGTAGGTCTCTGTTTTTAATTTTTGTCTTCTGTAATACTGAACTTGACAATATGAATACAGGTGAAAAATAGCTGGAGTGATTTTTTTGTCCTTGGTCAACGACCTGAATTTTTGTTTTACCTACGTAAGCTTTTACATTGCAGCAAAGTTCATTTGAATTAAAAGTTAGCATTCTAATTGGTCAGCTAACATTGAAAATATTTCTTTTTCTCTTCTCCCCCATAAAAACAAATCTACTTAGACCAATTATCACTGTCAATGTGGCAGTTTATGAGCGATTGGTGAAAGTACAACTGCTTCGGAACTTCTCATCTTTCAATACATATTTTATTTCACAAGATTTTTAATATAAAATTTGGCCCAGCCCAACTTTCTTGCTTTATTACTCTTTACACTTTTTACGTAGTTGCACAGAATTTAAATCTTGATACCAGAGAATTACATCATTAGTTACAATTTTGAGTGTAAAGTCTGACTAGGCTCTGAAGAACCGCTTTTAATTCTTCTTCATCAGGTCTGGAAGGTGAAGGTTGGTTTGACCCCTGGTCCCTGGTGAGAGCCCTGAAACAGAAAAATCTGAGTCTCGGTGTGAAATACATCCATGGGGAATTGATGAACTTTGAATTTTGTCATTTGGATAGGGGAATGCCGTCTGGTCTCAACTTCAAGCTGGACTCAGCTGTGGTGAGTTAGAGAGCCTTTAGTGTTTGGCATTCTTTATAAAATTAAATGTTTTCATTGAATTGATGTATTGTAGATGCATATGAATATCTTTGTCACCCTTTTTCTTTAGTATTTTATAATTTTAAAAAGAATTTTAATGGAATCAGTAGTAGTAGTTGTAGTAGTAGTGGTAGCGTATGGCTACGCCGCTAAATTCAGCTTCGGAAGTCTTCCTCTGTCCTGAGAACTGTTTCATAACCACCTGCAAGTTTAGTTACTGGACAGTGGAGGACGATGTGATCGCTGACTTATAAAAACAAAAAAATTGAGCTTTTATATAGCGCAATATCCACTAAATGTGCTCAAAGCACTTTACAAGGGGTCCCTGACCAACAGCAACATTTAACATTTTAGACGGGACATGGCACCTGTAAGGCGATATTGCATTTTTTTTTCAGAGAGAGACAACGCTGTTAACGGGCAGGTACTCATTTTACACCTGAGTACAGTAAGACAATTTGAATAAAGAGCCTTCTCCAAGGACTCAACTATGCGCTGAGCGAGGCTCGAACCCAGGACCTTCCGATCCGAAAGTGAGTGTCATACCACAAGACCACATAGCCGTATTTCCAGCAGGCATCACTGTTCCCAAGTTTCCATCTGCACATATTTTTGATGCAGTTCTGCCATGGCGTACATGCCGAATCTTACAATTTTTTTGTAATTTTACGAATTTTAGACAAATTTCATGGCCAAATACGAAATTTTATGGGAAATTACAAAATTTTATGGAAAATAATAATAATAAAAATAATAATGATAAGAAGAAAAAGAAGAAGAACAACAACAACAACTACTATTACTACTACTATAATAATGATGATGATGATGATAATAATAATAATAATATTGTTCATACACAATTTCAGAAATTACGAATTTATTTGTCAAATTACTAAAAATTGACATTAAAATTACTAAATTTGAAGTTTTCAATTTGGCAAGTCTGCCATGTGTTGGAAGTGTGGGAATCAGTCACAAGTTTATTGTCTTTGACTCTTTTCATGTCTGGATTGAATTTTGGTGGGGTTTTTTTATCAAGTTTGTTGTTATTTTGTTGATTGTAAAAAAAAATTTCCAGATTCGTACCAAAGATGGCCATGAGCATGAGATGAGATTTGCCATTGTCGTCAACTGTGCCGGGCCATGGGCCGCTGATGTGGCAGAGATGGCCAAGATTGGCCTTGGGGAAGGCGATTTACAGTACCCACTGCCTGTAGAACCAAGGTAAAGTTTATAGAGACGTTGAGATTTTCACTTTTTGAAAACATCCAATATAAAAATACAATACAAAATTAAAATGTGAAAGGGTATGAGTGGTAAGAGAGCTTTTTTTTTTTTGTTTATTTGTTTGAATTTTTTGTTATTTTTTTTTTGTTGTTTTTTTTTTTTTGTTTTTTTTTTAATATTATTTTTTCTTTTATAGTGCAATATCCACTAATATACTGAAAGCACTTTACAAGTTGTCTTGTGCCAAGAGCAGGACTAAACATGTAGGGTGAGACATGACATTACAGACAATGCTTTTACTTATTTTACACCTGGATATAGTGAGAAACTATGAGTAAAGAGCCTCTTCCAAGTTGTTCTCAATTTTGTGCCACCCTCAGCTGACGAAGTTGGAACCTACATATCACAAGCAGATTGTGCCAAAACCACAAGGCTGCAGTGACAGGCATTCTTATATGTTTTTAAATAAAATTCTCCTAGCTCCTAAAGTGTTTAAAAATGTAGAGCATTTATATAGCGCAGTGTCCACTAAATGTGCTCAAAGTGCTTTACAAGGGGTCCCTATCCAACAGCAACACGTAACATATAGAACGAGACATGACGCCTGCTAGGCGATATTACATTTTTTCCGACAAATACAACGCTCTTAACGGCCAGGTTCTCATTTTATACCAGAGTACGGTGAGAGAATGTGAGTAAAGAGCCTTTTCCAAGGACTCAACTATGCGCCTAGTGAGGCTCGAACCCAGGATCTTCCGATCCGAAAGCAGGTTTCATACCACAAGACCACATAGCCTCACAAGATAAATTTATTATGATTATGCAAATTTTAAATCTCCAATCTTTTGTTTATCCAATCAGAAAGCGCTATATTTATGTGGTACACTGTCCTGATGGACCGTTGTTGGATTGCCCTTTTGTCGTTGACTGCTCCGGGTCGTATGTCAGACGGGAAGGACTGGGCCATAATTATATCTGTGGGAGCTCTCCTCTTTGTGGGGTAAATTTTTTAAAGTCATTCCTCACAGAAACAGCTTTTAGACAAATTTCCAATGCTTAGATGTTTTCTGTCAATAATAGTTATCCCTCAAGGAAATGAAAAAAGAATTATCCACGAACATTGCAGCCCTTGGCAAATGATCAGTCCCCTGAGGCATTTATAACTCTCTCTCTCTCTCTCTCTCTCTCTCTCTCTCTCTCTCTCTCTCTCTCTCTCTCTCTCTCTCTCTCTCTCTCTCTCTCTCTCTCTCTCTCTCTCTCTCTCTCTCTCTCTCTCTTCCCTTGCATGCACACACACACACATACATATACACACACACACACATTTTCACCTGCATTATTATGACAATCTAATATAAATATATATATATATATTTTGTGTTTACTTGAAAAAGACCCAAGGTCGAAACGTCGTTTGTTTTGTGTTGTTCCCTTATTTATGAGTCACATTTCCTCCCTTTATCTTTCTCTCCATTTTATGGACTCATTTTAGGTACCTCTAGTTATTGGTATAAGTCTTTCCACATCTTTCCTATTCTTATTCCTATAATGGCGAGGGGAGGGGGGTTGTCAAAAATGACCTCTCTCACTTTCTATAACGACTGCTTAATGTGTAACACGCATCCAGACATATTTGTCCAGTTTGTCCAGCCAGGCAAATTGTCGTCAGGTGTCTGTATATTGTAGAAGATAGAGATTTAAGTTGTCAGAATGCAAACCAAATCTCTGTATGAATTTGGCTGGAGAGACAAATAGACCATCAAGGCCCTGTCCAGAGTTTTTTGTTTTAAGAAGTGAAACCTGCCAAGAAGGTTGTTGAATGGACAAGACAGAAAACCCTTGTTGTATAGATAGTGTGCTCTTGGCTAAAAAGCTCACAACATTGCCATCCGGAGGTATAATGGACCAACACACAAAACTATGTGTAACCTTAAACATTTATAGTCTGGTTGATTCAGTTTAGTGAGAATTACTCATAATTGCGGATGGCAAAAAACATTAAGAAAGGCCGGTGTGATGTCAACTTTGATCTATCTATAAGGGTGGGGGGGGGGGGGGAATCACCCCAAGAGTAGAGAGGTTTATAGCAGTAGAGATGTGAGTAAGGGCAAGAACAGCAATAGCAAAACAAACGGTTCAAGTTCCTGGGGTTATCACAAATTCAATATTCAAAGGCAAAACTATGAAGAAAAAAAAGTTGATTTGGAGGTGTAAGATTAATGACAAATGCTTCATTGTGCCCAAAAAGAGATTCTACGATTAAATATTTATTTTTAAATTTAATATTCATGATAAACGAAACAGGAGTGTTAAGTTTTAGGTTTAAGCGCTTTAGAACTATGTTAATTATTTTTGTTTTTGTTCCACATATTTTCTTTCTATTATTCCCTTTACCAGGAAGATGAGCCAGACATAGCCAATTTCGATGTGGACTATGAGTTCTATGAGAACACAGTGTGGCCAAATATCGCCAATAGAGTTCCTGCATTCAATGCTTGCAAGGTTTGTAGCATATCTACTGTATGATTTATCGATTTATAATCCTTAATCATGACATGATTCTTAAGAAAAATATTCTGTATGATTGAGGCAGTGTTTTCACTTGTGCGGCTATGTGGTCTAGTGGTGTGACACTCGCTTTTGGATCGGAAGGTCCTGGGTTCGAGTCTCTCTCGTGCAGAGTTGAGTCCTTGGAGAAGGCTCTTTACTCATATTCTCTCACCGTACTCAGGTGTAAAATGAGTACCTGGCCGTTAACAGCGTTGTCTCTGTCCGAAAAAAAAATTGTAATATCGCCTAACAGGCATCATGTCCCGTCCTACATGTTAAATGTTGCTGTTATCCAGGTACCCCTTGAAAAGCGTTTGGAGCACGTTTAGTGGGTATTGCGATATATAAAAGCTCAATTTTTTTTTTTTAATTCACTTTGAGCTTTGCAACTCCTTTGCTGTCTCTGCTGAGAGGGAGACAGTCCTGTTTTTATTCTTCTATAAATGATTTCTACAAAGATTACCAATGTGCAGGTTTTCTTTTGAATGCATCATATCTTGGCAGTGATCCTGTATTTGTTTCTTTGTTTGTATCGGGGTCCCGATAGCTCAGTTGGTAGAGCACTCGCTTCACATGCAAAGGGACTGTGATCGATCCTGGGTGCAGTTGAGATTTTTTTCTGACCCTCCTGTCCACCCAGCAGTGAATGGGTAACTGAGTCTGTTAGATTTCGTGGAAAGTACGATAGACTCGCGTTCTATCCAAAGGGTGACAAGCATTTGCTATTGTCTGTTTCACGCAATAGAAACCGTTATAAACTCCAGCTCCATGGGCCGAATGGCTCTGAAGGACTACTTTTGGTTGTACAGCGATCTCAGGATTTGAATATAGCTGGATTTAAACATTTCTTCTGTTCACTTAGCAGCTATTCATGAACTGGATCTATTAGATCTGGTTTAAACTGCTTTACAATAGACCAACGTTCTATCCAAAGGGTAGCAAGCAATTCAAGGACTTTTTAGTTCTGCGCCCTGTTTGAACTAGGCCTTCTGTTGTTTTACTTTTTTTTATTCTTTTGGGGGCTGCTTATAAACGCAGCTTAACTCTAGTTCTATAATCCTTTGAGGATTTCATTATCTTCTTTCTAAATGCTGCTGAAAAGACCTAAAGAACTGCAAAACCTTTAAAAAAAACTTAAAGCAAATATACCTTTAAATCTAATGCTTTTGTAATGCGTATGATTGTTTCATTGTTTTTTGGGGTTTTTTAAAATTCTATGTGGCACAGCCATCTTTTTTCAATTAAAAAAAAAAATTTTTTATTGTAATTGCTCACCTTGGAGTGCACAATAAAACTAAAATTAATAATTTTCAATGTATCATTGGCCAAACAGTCATACTCTTGAAAAAACATGTTTCAAAAATTTTGGTCAGAAAAATCGTCCTTCAAATATTGATTGATTAAAATGACCCTTATCTAGTCAAATACTTTCGAACCTCGGACTTCCCTGAAGTCATTTTTGACAAGATGATATTAATAATTTTTAAAACATGTTTTTTTTTTCAGAGTACAAAAACATAGATATCATTGTTTTAATGATGATTTCAATAATTTAATATTAATTCTTTTGAGTTTAACATGAATTTTGATAAAACAACTTTGCTCATATGCCAGTTCATGTGAATAGGAAACTGTTGCATTTTGTTTGTTTTTTTGGGTTTTTTTTGGTTTTTTTTGGTATGTTTTCTCAGGTTGTTTTTTTTTTTAGTTGGGCATAAATATTTTACATATGTTCTTTTTTTTTTTTTTTTTTTTTGGTGTTTTCCAGCTAAGGTCTGCATGGGCTGGTTACTACGACTACAATGTCTTTGACCAAAACCTGATCATCGGCAATCATCCCTTCCATCGTAACTTCATCTTTGCCAACGGCCTCAGTGGCCACGGCCTTCAACACAGCTTGGCTGTCGGGAAGGCTGTCAAGGAAATCGTTTTGGATGGAGAATACAAAACCGTTGACCTATCACGGTTCCATTTTGAACGTCTAATGAAACAGGAACCCATTGATGAAGTGGGAATAGTTTAACTCTCTCCTTACTGACCTTTCTTTTTTTTCTTTTTTTTCCCTGAAACGTCATACCTATCCAATATAGAAATTGATGTTATTTTAAACTCTAACTCAAAAGGAATAAGTGCAAGCTATACAACATAGCATTCATATCTATATTTTAAAATAAATTTCGTTAAATTTTATAATTTACAAAATAAATCTAAGCATAAAAATTCATGGTTGTATCATAAAGCACGTGACTATTTTCCTACAATTGGTAAGGAGAGGGTTAAGAAGTATAAGTATATGGTCAATATAAAGATACATGGATCACAAATGTGGCCCAACACGTCAATCTGATATTGTGTCAGAATAAACAAGATAAAGAAAAACTTAGCCTAAGGTCAAAATGAATAGAATAAGAAAATTTAAGCTACTTTTTTTTTAATGGAACACACTTAGATAAAGAACATAAAATTTTGGGACCAGCAAGAGATGATGACTTTAAGCAGAAGTTGACTTTAAGAGTGTCGGCTTTATTGGGATTATACTGTATTTTTAAAAGTTAGAGGATTTGATATCTAGAGATTTTCTCTTTTCCTGACTCAAAACGGTATCATGTTGTATGTAAAACATAATAATAATAATAAACAGAAGTGAATAAAACCACTTTAAAAATTATCTAAATACCAAAAAAACGGAATGTTTTGGGCTCAAAACCCCTCTTCAGTCAACAACAATAGGATGTGCCGAATATTTCTCTGCGTCGATCTGGTTTTTTTAGTAATGTATTTATGATTTCATTGTATTTAATTGTTGACTGAAGAAGGGTTTTGAGCCCGAAATGTTCCGTGTTTGGACTTCAGGGGTCCCATTAGCTCAGTTAGTAGAGCACTTGCTTCACATTCTAAGCGATTGTGATCAATCCTGGGTGCAGTTGAGATTTTGTTCTGACCCAGCTTTCCACCCAGTATTGATTGAGTAGCTGGGTCTGTAGATCTGATGGAAAGTATTTTGCGATAGGCTATAGTCCTATTTAAAGGATAGCAAGCAATTACTATTGTCCATTTAACAGTATAAAAACGGGGATAAACTTTGTCTCCCATGCACAATTTGCATTGGAATAATATTCATTTTTTACTATGATCTTGTTATATTTTGAACAATGTACTGAGGACAATTATACTTTTACTGACATTGCTTTTATATTTATTAATTTCTTTCGTGGAATTGGCTTAAGTTTTGAAATTTTGAATCACCGTTAGTTTTGTCAGTTTAAAAATTTGTGTTTCAAAGGTTCGTGTCTACAAATATTATATTTGATCTACGAAGAATATGTATCATCTAAAAAAAATATTTTTTTTTTAACGTCACCTAATAATGTTTCATTGTGAAACTCAATCGTTTATTTGAGTTTAATCTTGTGATACAAGTTTATTGCTTTCCTTTATATACATTTGGCAATAATTAGAAAATAATTTGCAGAAAGCAAAAGCAAGAGATCCGCTCAATGTTGCCAATTTTTTAGTTTTTAATGCCAAAGTCTAAAAATTTGGTCTTTTTATAGGGGTTTAGCATTGAATAATTGGGTTTGGCATTTTGAAAAAAAAAAAAAATTTCAACCGTTTATTTTCACTTGTTTGATAGACAAATTTACAGCAATTTCACAAAACATGTTAATTTTCACTCATAAACTGGCAGGACAGGTCGTTACCATAACTATCTTTAGTACTCGCCTGTTACCCATAGCAATCAGTCCATGGTTTGTGAGTATTTATCATACATTTTGACATACTATGACAGAATTTCATTGCGACACCTGACAATATAATGGAGAAAGTCACCACATAATTGTGTAAAATCTGCAGTGATTAGCAATCCGCCTTTTGCAGATAAAGACGTTTAACTTGAACACAATGCATTTTTTTTGTAAAATTGCCTGTGTTAAAATTGCGAGTGATACTCAGGATCTGTGAGGCTGATTTTATCTCAGGCAAGTACCTAAGATAGCTATGGTCAATACCCTTATTGTAGTCATCCGGTGAATATACATTTTTTCAGATCACCAGTGTAAGAGTGTGCTGTAAATTATGCAGTCCAGGACACTGACTGAAGAAAATTTTTTTGTCCACACGTTGCTGCTGAAATGGTCAGATAACATTATCACCATTACCTTCCTATTTACATGATCGAAATTCATATGATAAAATATGCATGCTCGTTTAATTTCAGTTCGATTGAAAAATTTGTTACTGTTGGTCTCAATATGCGTACATATATTTCTATCTACAATATTTATTTCATACCTATCAGATATTCTGTAACAAAGAACTGGCCTTATATTTTGTTTGTTTATTTGTTGTATTTTTTAACTGTAGATTATTTTTAACCCCTATAATCTGAGATTTATTGTAACTTTTAATTATGTAAAAAATTCTTTATGTTTGATAGTTATAACCGTTATGGTTTATGTCTTATTTGTCTTTATTGTGATGATACGATGGGGTCTTCTGACCTCCCATGGTGGGCAGGGTGTCACTTGCTACGTCATCTCTTCCCCCCATATCTGTTTTCCCTTTTCATTTTGCTCTATGTCCTCGTTCTGGATTGAGATTGCTCTTGTTTTTGTTTTGTTTTTCTTGGTCCTAGTGGGGATCCTTGGCTGGATGAGGCTTTTAGGTGATCTTACTCTATGCACGATGATAGTATGCTCTTGGAATCTAAATCTATTCCCTATTTGTACCATCCCCCTTCATCTTACTTGTCTTGTATGCTTTTAATTGTATATCTAAATATTTTTTTTACTCTCCAATTTCCTGACTTTTTACTGGCGCTGAAATGACCTAAATGAGTTGCAAGCGCCTTAAAACCCTTAAAAACAAACAAGAAACATTAGCTGGGAGGAAGACAAGTCTAATGTACTGTACCTTTTTTGAGAGATTATTGGGGTTTTTTCCTTGTAAATCATCTCTCTGTTATTTATTATTATATTCTTTTGTTAATGTATTACACTTTGTAAACATTTGAGTGTTTCCTTCTTTGCGGGCTTATTTGCTTGTGCCTGGATGGGACTTTTTGGTATTGTCAAAATCAGTACATCAGTGGATCACTCATGGAATTTTCTGTTCTCTGTTTGAACCAGCCCCAGCCCTTTGACTTCCTTTTTTTTTTTGTGCTTTTAATTTCAGATCTAAATCTTTGCCTCTGTATCATTATCCTTTTTACTGGCCCTGAAATGACCTCATGGTGTTGAAATAAAGCGCAGTAAAAACTCTAAAAATAATCAAAACATAATTTGAGTAAATTCAAATACTCTTTATACACTTAGTATATATATTGTTATAATGTTTTCATTGACTTTAAGGGCATTAAATGAATGTCTATTAACGTTATTTTATTGCTATGCAATAATAATAATAATTATTATTATTATTGTTATTATTATTATTATTATTATTATTATTATTATTATTATTATTATTATCTGGGTGGGGATCCTGACCTCCCATAGCGGGCAGGGAGGTACATACTGTGTCTTCTATCCCCTTATATCTGTTTTCCAACATGCTTTCTGTCTTTGTCTCAGAATGAGATTACTTGGTTTTGTCCTGGCACTGGCCGGAATCCTAGCTGGGAGGGAAACAGTCAAATGCATAGTTATTGTTTTGGGAGATGATATTTTTTTCCTTGTAAATCATCTCTCTGTTATGTATTATTATTTTTATTTTGAATGTATAATGTAAGCATCTGAATGTGTTCCTCTTTGTTGGATTTTGTGCTTGTGTCTGGATGAGACTTGTAGGTGACTTCAAACTAAGTACATTGGTGGTATGCTCTTGGAATCTACATCTGATCCCTATTTGTTATCAATTCCACTTTGTCTTACTTTTGCTTGGGTGCTTTAATTGAAATTCTAGAACTTTTGACTATCCAATTTTCTTCCTTTTTACTGGCGCTGATATAACCTAAATGTGTTGCAAGCGCCGTAAAACCCTTAAAAACAAAAAAACAAACAAAAACATATTATTATTAATATTATTATTATTATTATTATTATTATTATTATTATTATTATTAGTATTAGTATTATTATTATTATTTATTATTATTATTATTATTATTATTATTATTATTATTATTATTATTATTATTATTATTGTTATTATTAATTAATTAATTAAATCGGAGAAACATGTAACCAAGAAGTTGTTAGTTATTATGTGTTCAATACTCGGTTGTGTAATACTAGAGCGTTTATGTGATTTTTATATCAACTATTTAGTGTTGCTTGAGAGCTAATAGGCTTTCAAAACCTTTAAATGCTAAGTGTAACTTTCATGCCAAAATAACAGTTTTCAAAATTATATAACCAACATTCTTTGTTAGTTTGGCATATCTGGGTGGGGTTCTTAACCTCCCGTAGTGGGCAGGGAGGCACTCACTGTGTATTATATCCCCCTGTGTCTGTTTTCCAACTTGCTTTCTGTCTTTGTCTTGGAATGAGATTACTTGGTTTTGTCCTGGCCCTGGCCGGATACCTTAGCTGGGAGGGAAATGGTCAAATGTATAGTTAGGGTTTTGGGAGATATATTTTTTTCCTTGTAAATCATCTCTCTGTTATTTACTGCTATTCTTTTATTTTTAACATATGATTTGTAAATATTTAAGTGTATCCCTCTTAGAGGTATATTATGCTGGTTTCTGGTTGAGACTTTTAGGTAATCTCAAAATAAGTACACTGATAGTGTGCTCTTGGAATCTACATCTTTTCCCTATTTCAACCATTCCCCTATGTCTTACTTTTTCTTCAAGTCCTTTTAATTGTACGTCAAGAATGTCTTTACTATCCCATTTTCTTCCTTTTTACTGGTAGGTGCTGATGTGACCTAAATATATTGCAAGCGCCGTAAAACCCTTAAGAACAAAAACAAACAGTTTGACATATAACTGATTTTAATTATTAAATATATGACAACAAATGTCATAGAGAAGAATCGTAGTACAATTTTTCCCATCAACATTCTTTTGACATGTCTACTTATATACATTTGAGAGTTCATTTAATTAATATACAATATTCAAATTAGATCCAATCTCATCGTATAATATTCATCGTAATCAAATATGTTGGTAAGCTCCCTATCCGGGGTGGGGTCTTTGACCTCCCATGGTGGGCAGGAGGTCATGCTGTGTCGTCTATCCCCTTTTATCTGTTTTCCAAGTTGTTTTCTGTCTTTGTCTTGGAATGAGATTACTTAGTTTTGTCTGGGTGGGGTTCCTGACCTCCCATAGTGGACAGGGAGGTACTTACTATGTCTTCTATTCCCCTGTATCTGTTTTCCAACATGCTTTCTGTCTTTGTCTTGGAATAAGATTACTTGGTTTTGTCCTGGTCCTGGTCGGATTCCCTGGCTGAGAGGGAAACAGTCAAATGTATAGTTAGTTTTGGGAGATGACATTTTTTTCCTTGTAAATCATCTCTATGTTATGTACTGTATTATGTTTTGTTGACGTATTATATATGCTTTGTAAACATTTGAGTGTGTTCCCCTTAGTGGGGACCTGTGTTTGTTATGGATGAAACATTTAGGTGATCTCAAACTAAGTACTTTGATAGTGTGCTCTTGGAATCAACATATGTTTCCTATTTGAACCAATTCCCCTTAGTCTTCCCTTTTCTTGGGTGCTTTAATTGTAATTATAGAACTTTTTACTATCCCATTTTATTCCTTTTTACTGGCGCTGATATGACCTTAATGTATTGCAAGCGCCGTAATACCCTCAAAAACAACAAAAACAAACTCCCTAACTGGGAGGGAAACAGCCAAATGTATAGTTATTGTTTTGGGAGATGAAATTTTTTGTCTTGTATTACATGTAAATCATCTCTCTGTTATGCACAGTATTCTTTTGTGTTCTACATATATGATTTGTAAACATTTGAGTTGGAACCTGTGCTTGTGTCAGGATGAGACATTTAGGTGATTTCAAACTAAGTACAATGATAGAGTGCTCTTGGAATCGACATTTGCTGTCTATTTGAACCAATTCCCCTTTGTCTTCCTTTTTCTTGGGTACTTTAAGTTTAATTCGAGAACTTTTTACTATCACAGTTTCTTTATTTTTACTGGCGCTGATATGACCTAAATGTGTTGCAAGCGCTGTAAAACCCTTAAAAACAAACAAACAAATGGCCTAAATGTGTCTCTAGCGACGTAAAACCCTTAAAAACAAGCTCCCTAACAAAAGCATTGAATTAAATTATTTTTTTTGCTTCAAACTTTAGATTTCAGTTCTCTAGGTATTATTCTTTATAGATGAAGTTTTTATCTTACAATAGATATTTTAAACTTATCTCCCCTAGTATTTGCACCATGTGAATAATTTTTAAAAATCGTTATATTTCATATTGTAAGAACCATGGACAAGTCTATATATATATGAATAAGATCACCTCTTATTCTATGATATTTTAGTGAAGGAAATTTTAGATACTTTAATCTTTGTAAACCAGAAAGATGTCGAATGTCAGACAAAAGTCTGGTCGCGCGTCTTTGTACATTTTGATTGTTATCATACTGTTGCTTAAATAAAGAACTCTAAAAACTATTTTCCTATTCCAGACAAGGTCTTTTGGCAGCTTTATAAAGTATTCTATCCCCCTATATCTGTTTTCGAACTTGCTTTCTGTCTTTGTCTTGGAATGAGATTACTTAGTTTTGTCCTGGCCCTGGCCATATACCCTGGCTTGGAAGGAAACAGTCAAATATATAGTTAGAATTTTAGGAAATTGTATTTCTTTTCCTTATAAATCATCTCTCTATTATGCACTGTATTATGTTTTGTTTACATGTTATATATATGATTTGTAAATATTTGAGTGTGTTCCTCTTAGTTGGGAACTGTGCTCATATATGGACGAGACGTTAGGTGATCTCAAACTAAGTACTTTGATAGTGTGCTTTTGTTTCCTATTTGAACCAATTCCCCTTTGTCTTACCTGTTCTTGAGTGTTTTAATTGTAATTCTAGAACTTTTTACTATCCCATTTTCTCCCTTTTTACTGGCGTTGATATGACCATAATCTGTTGCAAGCGCCGTAAAACCCCTAAAAACAAAAACAAAGTCGGGACTATAATAAGGTAAGGTATCCAAAGTTCAGCAGGTTATAGTTATGTTTGTAAAGCATGTGTTAAAAGTATTTCTGGTTGCTTTGTTTTAAAGCTGTTGACATGCCATTTGTTTCATTAGCTAGACTTGTCTTAAAGACACATATATATATATATATATATATATATATATATAATATATATATATATATATATATATATATATATATATATAATGTACTCAAACTATGCACAATGATAATGTGCTCTTGGAATCTAAATCTATTCCCTATTTATACCACTCACCTTTGACTTACTTTACTTGTGTGCTTTTAATTGTAAATCTAAAGATATTTTGCTATCCCATTTTCTTCCTTTGTATTAGCGCTGAAATTATCTAAATGTGTCGAAGTGCCGTAAAATCCTTAAAAACCAAACAAAACCTCCCATAATAACGGAATAGCCTTTAATTCTCTGCAAATATTACGGATTCTTCACTATTAATAATAATAATAACGATAATAACAGTGATGATGATGACGATAATGATGATTATCATCATCACCATCATTATCATTGTATTATTATTATTATTATTATTATTATTATTATTATTATTATTATTATTATTATTATTATTATTATTATTATTTCAGTATTATTATTATTATTATTATTATTATTATTATTATTATTATTATTATTATTATTATTATTATTATTATTATTATTATTATTAGTGCTGTTGTTGTTGTCATTTCTGTTCTTATTTTTGCTTTTGTTGTTGTTGTTGTTAACCTGAGAAACAGCCCGGAACGATGAAGCCCTGGATCCAATCGAAGAATGATTGATTGGAGCATGAGGTTCTTTTCTGTATGAAGTGTCTAAATCCCCCGTTAACTGTACACCAACTCTTGAGAAGATGAAGGAAGGCAAGGAACGCAACTACTATCAGTTTAAAATAATTGGTCATTATAAAAGTTGTCTCTCTTACTTTATCAAAGTGAAAACCGGGACCACGACAAAGTGTAATTTCGGATGATCACTCTGGTTTTAAGAATCAAAGTTTCTGCAATCTGAATGACACACACACACACACACACACACAGATTATTAAAGTTTTCGCCAGAAAACTCGTCCTTCGTTTGAAGTAAATCCATAATTATCGATCGATTAAAATGAGCCTTATCTTGTCAAAAACTCTCAAGCCCAGACTTCAAGGAAATTTGTGCCAGGTAAGGCTCATTTTAATCGATCAATATTTGACGGATGAGTTTTCTGGCCAAATTTTTTCAAATGTATTTTTCAGATTTTAGCAGTATAGTCAACACGGAGTTTAACACGAACGCTTTTATCACTTAAACATGATAGATAAGCTCCCATAGTGAACAGGGCAATCACTTACTATGTCTTCGATACCCCTATATCAATATGTCTTCCAACTTGCTTTCTGTCTTTGTCTTATAATGGGGGGATTGCTTGGTTTGCCCTGGCCCTATCCGAGTCCCTGGCTGAGAGGGAAACGGTCAAATCTAAAGTATCCGTTTTGGAAGATGATTTTTTTTTCTTCTTGTAAATCATCTCTTTGTTAAGTACTCTTACATTCTTTTTGTTTTGTTTTGAGTGTATAATAGTTTGTAAACATTTGAGTGTGTTCTTCTTAATTAGATCCTGTGCTGGTATCTGGGTGAGACTGGTGATGTGCTCTTGGAATCTACATCCGATCCTTATTTGTTCCCAGTTCCCCTATGTCTTACTTTTTCTTGGGTGCTTTAATTGTAATTCTAGAAATTTTTACTGTCCCATTTTCTTCATTTTTTCTGGCGCTGATATAACCTACATGTGTTGCAAGCGCCGTAAAACCCTTAAAAAGAAACAGACTTTAAGGCGATCACAAAGTACACTGGGTGGGGTTCTCTACCTCCACAATGGGCAGGGAGGTACTTACCGTGTCTTCTATCCCCTTATATCTGTTTTCCAACATGCTTTCTGTCTTTGTCTTGGAATGAGATTATTATATTTGTTATTTTTATTGTATAATGAATGTAAGGTAAGCATTTGAGTGTATTCCTCTTTGTTGGATTTTGTGCTTGTGTCCTGATGAGACTTATAGGTGATCTCAAACTAAGTACATTGATGGTATGCTCTTGGAATCTACATCTGATCCTTATTTGTTCGCAGTTCCCCTATGTCTTACTTTTTCTTGAGTGCTTTAATTGTAATTCTAGAACTTTCGACTATCCCATTTTTTCCCTTTTTACTGGCGCTGATATAACCTAAATGTGTTGCAAGCGCCGTAAAACCATTAAAAACAAAAAACAAAACGAACTAAGTACACTGATAATGTGCCCTTGGATTTTCAATGTTCAATGTATTTGAACCAATTTCCCTTTGTCTTACTTTTTCTTAGGTGCTTTAATTGTAATTCTAGAATTTTTTGTTTACCCCATTTTCATCCTTTTTACTGGTGCCGGTATGACCTAAATGTGTCGCAAGCACCGTAAAACCTTTCAAAACAAAAACACAAACACACATACACACACACAAACAAGAATAATATACCTTCAAAGCTACTACGCCTTGCGCAGGTATTGCACAATAAGAAGATAAAAACTACATATACAGTATTCATGTTTTGGCACGAGGATGGGGTGTGACTAAAACTACGTACATATATAAGAATTATCAAAAAAAAAAACAAGGAACTGGATTTACGACAAGTATTCGTTGCAGACAATGCCAATATATAAGTGCGTCATGATGTAACAATCTTTGGAATCGAGAAATTTATTATTCCAGTCCTTTTAATTGAAGAGGGGGTCCCGATGGCTCAGTAAGTGGAGCACTGGCTGGCGTCACTCACCGTAGCCATCGTTATGTTATAGCCTGATACTGAACTCAAAAAGGACTGGCAGTTTGACGTCATTATTTGTTTTTTGCACCGCCTAGTGAGTTGTCGTTAGTAGAGCTCATGGAAACAAGTCATTTCATTGGTTGAACTATTGAATACAACTCACGATTTGTGTTCTTTCGTAGCAAAAGACTGGCATTTTGACGTCATCTTTTGGTCAGTATCAGGCCATAACTTTTCGAAGGCCACGCACTCACACGCAAAGGGGCAGAGATCGATCCGAGTGAAGTCGAAATTTTTTTCCCAGACCCTCTTGTCCACCCAGCAGTGATTGTGTAGTAATTGCGTCTACTACTAGATCTGGCGGAAAGTAGTTTGCGATAGACTAGCGTCCTATCCAAATGATAGCAAGCAATTGTTATTGATCGTTTCACGCTATTATGGGTCCCTTTACAAAATTCGGCTCTATGGACCTAATGGCTCTGGAGGAATACTTTGTCAATAGATAGAACGAAGTTGACGTCACTCGGGCCTTTGTTATTGTTTTTTGCCATACATCTTTATGAATAATTCTCACTAAACTGTATTAACCAGGCTTTATACGTTCAAGGTTATACATGGTTTTGTGTGTTGGTCATTGCTGTACATTACTTTTTAATATATTCTAGCAGCTTAGTATTGACTCCCTCATAAAGAGTTATAATATTGTCTTTCCTACCTTTCCCTGTTTTCCCTCTTTTTCTTTGCCTATCATTGAAAATTTGGCAGCCACGATAATGTAGATATTACGTCACCGTTATCGGCAGATGGGAATGTGAATGACCTTGGATCTCAAATTAGACTCATGGTCGTAAGGTAATGGAGATAAGGATGAGATAACCGGTAGTCTGCAGTTACGTTTTATTACCTTCCAATTGTTATTTATTCCTTACTAGATAGATACTTGAGAACCCGCAATATTTTTTTATTGAGCATTTATATAGCGCAATATCCACTTAACGTGCTCAATGCGCTTTACAAGGGGTCCCTGGTCAACAGCAACATTTAACATGTAGGACGAGACATGACGCCTGTTAGGCAATATTACAATTTTTCGGACTAAGACAACGCTGTTAACGGCCAGGTACTCATTTTACACCTGAGTACGGTGAGAGAATGTGAGTAAAGAGTCTTTTCCAAGGACTCAACTATGCGCCGAGCGAGGCTCGAACCCTGGACCTTCCGATCCGAAAGCGAGTGTCATACCACTAGACCACATAGCCGCACTTTGCGGGGAAATAAAGGCTATTACTTTTACGAACAGGCGCTCATCTATTTTAGTTATTATCCTACTGTTTTGTGGAAATTAACATAACATAACATTGATCGAGACGAATCATTTTGATCCTCCTGGGTGGGGTTCCTGACCTCCCATTGTGGGCAGGGAGGTACTTACTGTGTCTTCTATCTCCTTATATATGTGTTCCAACTTGCTTTCTGTCTTTGTCTTGGAATGAGACTATACTTGGTTTTGTCCTAGTCCTGGCCAGATGCCCTGGATGAGAGGGAAACAGTCAAATGTATACAGTGGAACCTCCCGATTACGACACCTCCGAATAACGACAACCTCCTGATAACGACATTGACCCGTGGTCCCGATTTTTTTTCTAATTAAGATCAGTAAAAATAACCTCCAAATAACGACGCACTTTTTGATAAAACCTCGAATAACGACATCATTTTGGCGATTTTCGGCAGTTTTCGTAGATATCTAATACTAAAAATACCGAGTATGAGTACTCAAAGTTTATAAAAACGATTCCTGCTTGAACCAATGAGAACGCAGCTTTTGAAACCAATGAGAACGCAGCTTTTTTGACGAATCTTGGCTGATATCCATTAATAAAACCAAGTTATAAATGTAAGTGTAAGCAAGTAAACACAAAATCTTGGAAAAATGTGATATTATGTGGTGATGAAGAAGTAGTAGTAGTAGTAGTAGTAGTAGTCGTATGAGTAGAATAGTAGTAATAATAATAATAATAATAATAATAATAATAATAGTTATAGTGTAGTATAGCAGTAGTATAGTAGTAGTAGTAGTGTTTTTGTGGGAGGAGGAGGAGGAATTTTGTTTTGTTTTAAAGGGTTTTACAGCGCCTGTGACACATCTATGTCATATCAGCGCCAGTAAAAAGGAAGAAAATTGGATAGTAAAAAACATTCTATATTTACAATTGAAATGACATAAGAAAAAGTAAGACAAAGGGGAATAGTTTAATAGGGAACAGATGTAGATTCCAGGAGCACACTATCAGTGTACTCAGTTCAGATCACCTAAAAGTCTCATCCAGACCACGCACAAGAAACCTCTAAGAGATACACTACAATGTTTTGTTTGTTTTTGTCAATATTAATAAGACCTGGTCCCGCGGGCCTTACCACGCCCACTTTGTCCGCCATCTTGGAAACCTCTAAATAACGACACCTCCGGATAACGACATAAAAACTCGGTCCCGTGGCATGTCGTTATCGGGAGGTTCCACTGTAGTTAGTTTTGGGAGATGATATTTTTCCCCTTGTAAATCATCTCTCTGTTATGCACTGTATTGTTTTGTTTGAGCGAGTGTATCCCTCTTAGTTGTGACATGTGCTTGAGTCTGGATGAGACTTTTAGGTGATCTCAAACTAAGTTGTACTTTGATAGTGTGCTCTTAGAATCTACATCTGTTTCCTATTTGAATTAATTCCCCTTTGTCTTACCTTATCTTGGATGCGATATCACCTTAATGTGTTAAAAACAAACAAAACATTATTATCCTACTGTTGTATGGAAATTAACATCAAGACGGATCGAGATGAATCTTTTTGAGCCTCAACGATCAAAATCGTAACAAAATAAAGTCTGTAGGTGCTCGCAAATGAATCTGGCATCAGGGTGGCCAGATGGCGATTCCCAACAATAAAATACGCTTCAACAGTCGTAACGTCACTTCCCTCGTAATGACGCATGGTAACTTAGTAACTGGCTCTAAACTATCGGAACAATGGCGGACGCTCTTCAGAAATATTTCTCCAACGAAAAAAACCATTATAAATCTGATCATGTTTTGACTTTTACACATTCTGATCATAAGACATATGAAAAGTTCTAACCAGCATTAAGAATAAAAAGTATCGATTTTCTTTGTTTAGAACCACGATGGCAGCCGTTGCTGGGCGACGCGACATCAGACTAGATTATATAAATAATGAATTCAGTCAAACGGGTGATAAAATCACCCTTAATTGATAAAAGGTTTGCAAGTTAATTCTATATCAATTTGTAAAAAAACAGTTTTATAATTTTCAGATTTGCCAGTAATTCTGTGCTCGTTGATAAAAATTTGTCATTGGTTGTATGGAACAGTTTTGTCCCCAATCTATTTTTAAAAATAAAATAGATTCCTTTTCGAGATTTAGAAAGTGAAACATTTGGTTAGGGAGCGTTCACATATTATGTCAACACTTTGGGGAGGGGGGGGGTCTGCCAAATGTTGACAAGTGTTGACATGGGGGGGGGGGGGGTTCATACCCAAGATTATGTCATCAAAAGTTTGGTTATACAAATAGAATAAAAACACACCCAAGAAAAACACTGTAAAAGTTGAAGCGGATTAGTAACATATATGTTATTCGGATAGGACATCAGTCTTCACAAATTACTTTTTACCAGATCAGGTGATCCACCTACACCTATTCACTGCTGGGTGGACAGGGGGCCCCCGAAAAAAAAATGTGGCTGCGATGGGAATCAACTTGAGTTGTCAGGTCTTCAACCACGCTCTAACAACTGAACTACCCTAAACATGTCTACATCTTCAAATGGACTTTTTTTTTTTGGTTAACATCGTGTAATGCTGGCTACCAATATTGAACAAGACAAAGAGGTATATATCAAATTTCACACCTTTGGCACTCAGTTGTTTTTACCTCTTTTCCTCTGTTCAATAGCCACCATCACATGACTTTCACGAAAAATAGTCATTTTGATGATGTCATCATATTGGGGGGAGGGGGGGGGGGTCAAGTCAATGATGACAATTGATGACATGGGGAGGGGGGCGGGTCTAAAAATGCCAATTTTTTGTTGACATAATATGTGAACGCTCCCTTAGATGTATGGTGGCGAAAGCCCAGATGAAACGAATGTGATACGCATTACCTTCCATTGTCTTATCATTTACAATAACACTTTCGATAAAAAAAGTTATTGGTATTTTGTTATTGTTGCTGTTGTTGTTGGTTAAAGAATTTTTTTTTATCGGCATAAATGTCCCAAATTGCTATGGTTTTATTCTTTTAATACTCTCAAATCAACCCAAAATATTGTCCATTCCAACAATGTTAAATCAAACCCATAATTAATTCCGTTCGATTATCAGATTTGCAAATTTGTGCACCTCAATTTTTAGTGACAGTTGTGTATGTGGTTTTATCAAAGTTATATTCTAATCATTTGAAAAAGACTCGATATTTGTTCTACTCAATAAAACATAAACAAAATCCAAGTTCTCTTTTATTTTAAGTCTAAATTCAATGATCAGTATCACTGTCACCCCGATATAATACAGTTAGGAGACAGTGGCATAATAATATTTTCTGTAAGTGCAAATAAAAAGTGATAAATTATTTTTATAAGTTAAATCAATAAAAATTCTATAGATAGTATGCGCTTGGCCAAGAAGTTCACAACATTGCCACCCGGAAGTATAACTGACCCACACGCGAAACTGTATGTAACCATACATCGTTTATAGTCTGGTTAGTACAGTTTAGTGAGAATTACTACTCATAAACGCGGATGGCAAAAAAAGAAAAACAATAACAAAGACCTGAGTGACGTCAACTACGAGCTATCTATACTGCTCCCTTCTGTTTTAAATTTATTTGAAGGCATCTTGCTGGTTGGGGTTCCTGACCTCCCATAGCGGGCAAGGGGAGGGGGGGGTGGTATATACTCTGTCTTCTTTGATCGAGACGAATCATTTTGATCCTCCTGGGTGGGGTTCCTGACCTCCCATTGTGGGCAGGGAGGTACTTACTGTGTCTTCTATCTCCTTATATCTGTTTTCCAACATGCTTTCTGTCTGTCTTGGAATGTGATTACTTGGTTTTGTCCTGGCCCTGGCCGGAATCCTATCTGGGAGGGAAACAGTCAAATGCGTAGTTATTGTTTTAGGAGATGATATTTTTTTCCTTGTAAATCATCTCTCTGTTATGTAGTATTATATTTGTTATTTTGAATGTATAATGTAAGCATTTGAGTGTATTCCTCTTTGTTGGATTTTTTGCTTGTGTCCGGATGAGACTTATAGGTGATCTCAAACTAAGTACATCGGTGATATGCTTTTGGAATCTACATCTGATCCCTATTTGTTCCCAGTTACCCTTTGTCTTACTTTCTCTTGGGTGCTTTTTAATTGTAATTCTAGAACTTTTTACTATCCCGTTTTCTTCCTTTTTACTTGCGCTGTGTTGCAAGCGCCGTAAAACCCTTAAAAACAAACAAACAAAGGCATCTTGTTAGTTCGCCCAAACCGACTTGTACTTATTAGCGAATGTTTGCACCTTGATCCACACCCGACATGCACTAATTTGCAGGTCTGATAACCCAATTTATTACCGGATCATTGCTGTAATGGAAATCTAAAAAAAAATGATAGATAGTATGCGCTTGGCTAAGAAGCTCACAACATTGCCACCCGGAATTATAACGGACCAACACACAAAACTATGTGTAATCATGAACATTTATAGTCTGGTTAATACAGTTTAGTGAGAATTACTATAAACGCGGATGGAAAAAAAAACAATAACAAAGGCCTGAGTGACGTCATCTTCGTTCTATCTATACTGTGTTCCAAAAGTTTTTTTACATAAAAAAAGAAGAATATTTTTACCGTGTGATACAAGTCTGATGTCACGCCGCCCGGCAACGGCGGCTATCTTGGTTCAAAACAAAGAAAATCATTACTTTTTATTCTTCATGCTGGCTAGAACTTTTCATATATAGACGAGTCTATTGTGATCAGAATGTGTAAAAGTCAAAACATGATCAAATTTATGGGGTTTTTTCTTCCTCTGGATACGCTTTTATGCTCGCCATCAAATATTTCATACGGCGTCCGCCATTGTTCCGATAGTTTAGAGCGAGTGTTACTAAGTTACCATGCGTCATTAGGAAGGAAGTGACGTTACGACTGTTGAAGAGTATTGTTAAAGATAGTATGCGCTTGGCTAAAAAGTTCATAACATTGCCATCCGGAAGTATAACGGACCAACACACAAACTACGTGTAATCATGAACCTTTATAGTCTGGATAATACCGTTTAGTGAGTAATACTCATAAACGGGATGGCAAAAAACAATAACAAAGACCTGAGTGACGTCATCTTCGATCTATCTTTACACAACTAACGGCACGAGACAATTCACTCGCTACACAGCAGTGGTCAAAGTGGATTGTCTGCACATCGTTGCCAGATGGCACGTGCATTTGAAGGAAATTCCCATAACCTCCCAAGTCGTGCCGTGTTAATTTACCCAAAGCTTGCGCATTATCAAAGCTGTTCATTATCATTATCTTGGTTGTAACCTGTGTTTCATTGATTCCAAAAATGGTTAAACTAACAAATTCTGAGTTGATCGTGCTTTAGGAATTATTTCCGCTGGATTATTCCCCCAAGGACGACAACTCCTCGCATGTCATAAGGTAGTGTCATTAATTACGTTCAAAACCCATTTATTATGAACCCTCTCGATTTTCTGGAGTTTCACGTCAAATGGTTCAAAGACGTTTACGGATTTGTGAAATTTGTCCATATCCACATGTTCCTGGTAACATTCTTGTATCATCAGTGCAACTTACAAAATCTGGAACATCTCACATGGCCGCAGAGGAACTGGAATTAAATTCTCTGTACTGACATACAATATTCTCAGATGGCCTTCAAGATCTCCAAGCCTTAATTCAATCAAACATCTTTGGGATGAGCTTGATAGGAGGATAAGGAACATCCCACGCCTATCATCATGAACACGCCAAGAACGTGGGAAATGCCTTGCAGCAAAAGGGCAAGAAATTCACCAGAAAACAATCCTGAACAATATTAATTCAATGAACCGCCTATGCGCATCTCTAATTCAAGTTTTCGAGGGACCACGTCGCATTTTGATCAAACTTGAACACGAAATTCTACCAGTCTGAATAAAAAGACATCTCCTTTGAATCTGTCTTTCATTCAGTGGGAGCGATCTATATTCATGTTTTCGTTCAACCAGGTCATCAATCACATGATTTGTTGCTGTCCAACGATTGGATATTTCTTAACAAATGTAAACACGCTGCTTTGTTTACAAATGTTATAAACATATCCATGTGTCAAGCTGAATCAAATGAACAATCGTGATGTTAGATATTTAAAAAGCTGTGAACACTATTCACTAAGTGGGTCACTTTGAGCACATTTTGCAATGTGACCAATGACTTCGAGCACGTGGAAAGTTAATATAGATCATGCCCATTGCAGACATGTTTTTCATGGTCAAAACCAAATTTAAGGAAAATGAATGAAAAATTTAAAAAAGATATTTAACTTTTGTTTTGGGTGTAACCATGACGTAACTAGAGTTAGCAGGCCATGGGTGTAACAGAACTTTTGGAACATGATTTAGGTACGAAGCTAGGTGCACATATTTGAAGGTACATATTTGCTTGGGGTACCTTTTCGTCCACTTGACTATTTATTTCATATTGATAGAACGAAGGTGACGTCTCTCAGGTTTTTGTTATTGTTTTTGCCATCCACATGTTTGAGTAATTCTCACTAAACTATATTAACCAGACTATAAATGACCAAGATTACACACAGTTTTGTGTGTTGATCCGTTATACTTCCGGATGGCAATGTTGTGAGCTTCTTAGCTAAGCCCCTACTATCTATATGAAAAGGCCTGAGATACCCTTAGTACGCGTACATGTCAAACACACAAATAGGTCAGGCCCAGTTAGTGAGTATTTCTCACAATATTTTGACACACTGGTAAAGGAATGGCATCACATAACCTGGCGACACGATGCATTTTTTTCAATCGTCTCAGGATCTGTGGGCTGTTTATTCCGGGTAATACTCTTCAACAGTCGTAACGTCACTTCCTTCCTAATGACGCATGGTAACTTAGTAACACTGGCTCTAAACTATCGGAACAATGGCGGACGCCGTATGAAATATTTCTCCGGCGAGCATAAAAGCGTATCAAGAGGGGAAAAAAACCCCATACATTTGATCATGTTTTGATTTTACACATTCTGATCACAAGGCATATGAAAAGTTCTAGCCTGCATGAAAAATAAAAAGCAATGATTTTCTTTGTTTAGAACCAAGATGGCCGCCGTTGCCGGGCGGCGTGACATCAGACTATTGTTTCGTATAGGCAAGCACTTGAAGCAGCCACGGGTCTTCAGTTCATGTCAGTGTCAGCGGTTGATTTCAGGGCAAAAATATAATATACGTAATCTTCCAAAGTGTATGCACTGTTTGTTGATTGAAGAACTGAAAGCTCATACCATAAGATAATAGTTAAAAAGGACTCCGTGTCAATAACTTGACAGGCATAGCAACAAGAGATCACAGAGGAAACATCAATTATGGGCTTGATTTAACATTGTTGTAATAGACAATATTTTACGTTGGTTTGAGAGTATTTCCACTGCAGCAATGAGCCCAATTGGGTTATCAGACCTGCAAATAAGTGCACGTCAGTATCTACGAAGCAACGTTCATATAGCCGTTTCACATAGCTTTATAAGGAACATAAAACATTGTTGAGATTATAATAATATAGATTTGATATTTTAGAGGAGAACAGTCGTGACGTCACTTCTCTCGTAATGACGCATTGTAACTTAGTAACTGGTTCTAAACTATCGGAACAATGGCGGACGCCCTTATGAAATACTTCTCCGACGAGCATAAAAGTGTATCCAGAGGAGTAAAACATTATAAATCTGATCATATTTTTATTTTTATACATTCTGATCACATGACATGTGAAAAAGTTCTTCTAGCGAGCATGAAGAATAAAAAGTACCGCTTATCTTTGTTTAGAACCAAGTTGCTCGTTGCTGGGCGGACGTGACATCAGACTATTGAATCCTATTTGTAAGAGAAGAAGAACCATCAAGAAACTGGGTGGGGTTCCCTACCTCCACAGTGGGCAGGGAGGTATTTACCGTGTCTTCTATCCTCTTATATCTGTTTTCCAACTTGCTTTCTGTCTTTGTCTTGGTGTGAGATTGCTCGGTTTTGTCCCGACCCTGGCCGGAGTCCTTGACTGGGAGGGAAACAGTCAAATGCATAGTTATTGTTTTGGGAGATGATATTTTTTTCCTTGTAAATCATCTCTCTGTTCTGTATTATATTAGTTATTTTAAATGTACAATGTAAGCATTTGAGTGTGTTCCTCTTTGTTGGATTTTGTGCTTGTGTCCGGATGAGACTTATAGGTGATCTCAAACTAAGTACATTGGTGGTGTGCTCTTGGAATCTACATCTAATCCCTATTTGTTCCCAGTTCCCCTTTCTCTTAATTTCTCTTGGCTGCTTTAATAATAATTCTAGAACTTTTTACTATCACATTTTCTTCCTTTTTACTGGCGCTGATATAACCTAAATGTGTTGCAAGCGCCGTAAAACCCTTAAAAACAAACAAAACAAACCATCAAGAAAGAATGCGGTACCTACTCATTCCTTGGCATCAATTATAAACATCGTCATTTGCATCACACAGGAATCAACCAATCCACCTACACGGTACATGTCACGATCTCTGGCACCAGTTATCAATCGAGGCCAAGGCAAGGATATGTTATTTTCCGTAGGTTCCAGAAACGTTTTGATTTTCTATCTTCATATGTTGTGCCTAATCGTTTTAGTTGTACACTAAACTTCTAGACCTCTACGCCCTTCTCACTTAACTTACTTTTAGATATGCCATAATGTGTGAATAATGACGATAGTGGTGACGATGATGATAATAATAATAATAAGAAGAAGAAGATGAAGAAAAAGAATGATGATGATGATGATAATAATAAAAATAATAATAATAATAATAATAATAATAATAATAATAATAATAATAATAATAATAATAATAATAATAATAATAATAATGATAATAATAATAATAATAATAATAATAATAATAATAATAATCACCATAATAATAATAATAATAATAATAATAATAATAATAATAATAATAATCACCATAATAATACTACTAATAATATTAATAATAATAATAATAATAATAATAATAATAATAATAATAATAATAATAATAATAATAATAATAATAATAATAATAATAATAATAATGATGATGATGATGATGATTATAATTTCTGCGCGATCAATCTATAAATTAAATATCATCCAACACAATCGATCAAGACAAGACCAGCAGTACAAGCGCCAATAGGTCTATTGCGAACTGCTTTTGGTGTGTTGACTGTATTCTTGGACAGCTTGCGATTAATGTTAAGCGAAGTCAGTAGCCAGATGGGTGACAATGATCGTCGAAAATTATGGCCTTGGAAAAGGCACTCTACACACATTAACCCAATCGACTCAGGTTTGAATGAGAACCTGGTTTTTGGTGGCGACAGGTAATGTTTGTACAAAAAGGACGTTTAACTCACTCAAACCTAGAGATTTTTGCTACTCTTCAAAATTGGACTGATATGACCTAAATGTGTTGCTGCCACCGTAAAACCTTCAAAAAATGATAGATAGTAGGCCTACATAGATAGTTTTATTCAACTATCATAAGCATGCAAACATTAAAAACATTTGCTTTGATACTATGCCTATAATTTGTCTCATAACAATGTAATTAATAGACATGGAGTAAAAGTAACCCGGGTAAACTTCGGATATAGTCGGTGTTAGGGTTGAGTGAGTTAAAACGCCTATGTTTTTCCAGTCTTCCCTTGGAATAGACGCTTGAGACAAATTCCCCCTATGGGATGAATAAAGTAAAGGGACTTTAATTTTAATTTTATTTCTTTATTTTTTTGACGCTACAGAAACTGGTATAACCCAGTACACCCCTTAGAAATGCCATTTATTATTATTAGATGTCTTGTTTCTAAAATGATAAGATAACGAACACTTTAACAGTTTGGGTAATCAGAAGGTCTTAGATTCAATCCCCAGAAGTGACAATCTAATTTGGGGAAAAGAAAGGGGGGAGGGGCGATTTTTTTCATGTAAATATAACCAAAAAATGATCGTTAATTCATGATTATTTTTGACCTTTCCTTGCCAGGCTTTATATTCGTGATTTATCTTATCTTCACGTTTGCCAAAGCGCTGTTGTTCCCGTGTTATCTCATCCTTGTAAGTTGACCTAATCAAAATTAGCCTGGAATGCGGAACACTTGGCACCAAACACAAACAGGAATAATTTGGTACAGGTGTCATAGAGTAGATACAATGTTTTTACCTTACCTTTACTTTTTACACTGTATTATTGTGTTACTTTTCTCACAACAGTAAAAACAAGTGTAATTCATATGTTGTGCCTAATCGTTTTAGTTGTACACTAAACTTCTAGACCTCTACGCCCTTCTCACTTAACTTATTTTTAACGTTATTCCAATACTTAGGCGTAACTTTATAAATGTTTCTTTCTTACTGGTACAAAAAAAAAACAAGTTTTATTTCCAGGTGATATCGATATAATATAGTTTTTTTATACCTGACTTTCCCATGGTACAATAAACAAAAAGTGTGAGTTCTAGGTTATATCGCTGCATTCTTAGATTCGGAACTGTATAATATGGACTACCAAATTAAGACATTGAGCCAAGCATTTAAAAATTTATTTTTCAGTTAAAATAAAATGGATCTATTCAGCAGTTCCTTTCTAGGAATGTAACCAAAACTCAAAGGTACATGCATAAGCTACTAAGAATAAAATGGATGGACAGGATTAAGGACAAAGAAGTATGACAAAGAACACAGCACAAACTAGTTGGAGAGGGAAATAGGAAGAAGACGATGGAGGTGGATTGGACACACCCTTAATTAGAATGACACCACTATAACAAAGAAAGTATTGGACTGGAACCCCCAGGGCAGAAGATCAAGGGGAAGGCCACGGGGAACATGGAGAAAGAAGAATTAAAGAAATCTGATATACAGAGAAGTGATAAAACATGGAATGAGATTTTTTTTTAAAAGATAGCTCAAGATAGAGAGGGATGGAAACTGTTTGCCTCTTGACCTATACCCTGACCCAGGGTAAAAAAGGCAATGATGATGATGATAATGACCAAAACTCAAAACAAGTGTAGTTTTCCCTTTTATTTATAAAGCTGGATTACTGTAATGCTCTGTAATATTAATATGGTGTTTCGGAAAGTAAGCTCAGGCGGTTGCAGATTGTCCAAAATAGTGCTACCATTTTGGACTTTCGAAAGCGGAGGCTTGACTCTGCCACACCTCTACTTCGAAGATTATACTGACTGCCTGTTGAGAAAAGAGTAAAATTCAAAACATGAAATATAGTTTATCGATGACTGGAAAGCACTACCCTCATATCTTACATAATTCAGGATTCAGTAGTCTGATGTCACGCCGCCCGGCAACGGCGGCCATCTTGGTTCTAAAAAAGAAATTCATTACTTTTTATTCTTCATGCTGGCTCGAACTTTTCATATGCCTTGTGATCAGAATGTGTAAAAGTCAAAACATGATCCAATTTATGGGGGTTTTTTCCCTCTGGAAACGCTTTTTTGCTCGCCGGAGAAATATTTCATACGGGCGTCCGCCATTGCTCCGATAGTTTAGAGCCAGTGTTACTAAGTTACCATGCGTCATTAGGAATGAAGTGACGTTACGACTGTTGAAGAGTATTGTCATGGAGATGTTATGATAATGTATCATAATCATGGGCCCCCCACCCACACACATACTTACATGCTTACACTTTATTCCACAACCCAAAAAAATGTCGAACAATACGCTTCAACAGTCGTAACGTCACTTCCCTTGTATTGACGCATGGTAACTTAGTAACTGGCTCTAAACTATCAGAACAATGGCGGACGCCCTTATGAAATATTTCTCCGACGAGCATAAAAGCGTATCCAGAGGGGAAAAAATATTATTAATCTGATCATGTTTTGACTTTTACACCTTCTGATCACAAGACATATGAAAAGTTCTAGCCAGTTTGAAGAATAATAAATACCGATTTTCTTTGTTTAGAACCACGATAGCCGCCGTTGCTGGGCGACGTGACATCAGACTATTGTATCCAATTATATCTATAGCCTAGGGCTATTCGACAACCCGATCTTTGCGTGTCCCCAATGACCCCACCAGGGGCGTGGTTATATAGATAGTATGCGCTTGGCTAAGAAGCTCATAACATTGCCATCCGGAAGTATAACGGACCAACACACAAAACGGTGTGTAAGCATGAACGTTTATAGTCTGGTTCGTACAGTTTAGTGAGAAGTACTCATAAACGTGGATGGCAAAACAATAACAAAGACTTGATTTACGTCATCTTCGTTCTATCTATTGGTTGATTTGGTGCCTGGCACCACATTCATCTTTTAAAAATGGATTACAGCATTTTTTTAAAAAGTGAGAAATGGTATATACCAGCTCTTACTTATTTGAGTAAGTCTTTTCTTTAAATATTTTTCTTTCTTTTGTATTTACAAATATATTATGATTTAAGTCATTTTCTTCTGATTCTGGCACCACCCTGTACTGTAAGCATGCCACGCCACTGGACCTCACCCGTTTGGCTGTTCCATGCGTTCGTATAAAGGCAGAAACAAGGCCCTTTTCTCAGCTTGATCTGTCTGTATGGAACATTATTCCACAGAGCATTTGTGAGTCCAAAACATTGTTCAAGATATCCTTTAAAAACCTTTCTATTTTAATGTGTAATTTCTTGAAAATTATTTTGTATTGATGTAAAGAACCTAGAACCTCATGGCTGAAGAAGATACAGTGCTCAACATTTATATATACTTTTGTGTGCGCGCATGTGTGTGCGTCTGTGTGTGTGTGTGTGTGTGTGTGTGTGTGTTCATCTGTGTATATGTGCGACTATGTGGTCTTCTGCTTTGACACTAGCCTCTCTCACCGTACTCAAGTAATAAATGAGTACCTGGCCGTTAACAGCGATTTCTGTCGGGAAAATATGTATTAGCCTATCGCAAAACAGACGTCATGTCTCGTCCTATATGTTAAGTGTTGCTGTTGGCGAGAAAACCCTTATAAAGCGCTTGAACACGTTTAGTGAATATTGCCCTAATTTTTTAAATTTTGATTACGCCCTTTCGCAACGGTACCATAAGATCCCGTCGCCTAGGCATTCCATGAAGGAATATAGATAATCCATCAAACAGGATATCTGATGTCAACAGTGAGCAAATTTGGGGTTAATAATCTTACCCAAGGAAAAAAAATAAAAGTGCCTGAAGCGGGGCTCGAACCCGGGACCTTCCGGATCACAGGGCAATGCCTTAACCATCGGCCACTTCGCCGAATATTGCCCTAGGCTATATATAAATGCTGGACTTTTTTTTTATGGAATAAAGTGTGATCATGTACATATGTTTGTGGGTGGAGGGGAGGGAAGGGATGGGATGATTATGATATATATTATAATTATGACCTCTCACCCACAGGACAATTCGCATCTGTCATGCCAGTCTCCATTTAATATACGCCACCACCACTATCCACCCGCTCCTTTGTTCAATCTGGCCTTTCTACCCAACAATAACATTATCATTTTTACCAAGAAGAAAATCAGTATATTTAAAATGTATAATGTCGATGAATGCAGCCTTCATCATTTGGATGGTGTACTTTTTTTTGGGTCATTGACCGCTCATATCACTTTGACATTTCGCAGAGTAAAGTATTGCCAAGTACTGAAAATATTCCGTATTGTGGACAATATTTAATCAATTGTACTATTATTATTATTATTATTATTATTATTATTATTATTATTATTATTATTATTATTATTATTATTATTATTATCTGATTGATTCTATTTTATTTTCAAAAAATTTCAAGAAACGTTTCCAAAATATGTGGGGATGGTGTCAGATTTTTGTTTTCCAAGCAAATCATTGTGGTCTGGAAAAGTTGCTTAAGTTGGTGACATTTTTCAAGTTTTTCATAAGAAAAAACTCAATTATTGTTGAGTTGTGTTGCAGCTGGTCTGTTTTTAAAGTCTTTCCGCTTTCCTTCTATCTCTTTTGGCCTGTTTAACCTTGAGACGTTTGTGCGTTTGATTAACATTCTTTTTTTAACGGATGCATGTGATTTCATAATTTTTGGGCATTCTTCATCAAATTGATCAAAAACTAGCATATTTTATGGGTTGAATATTATTCTTAATATCAAAGCAAATAGCTGTCATATAGCTGTTTTTCAAGTCTCGTGTATGTATGATGTGTTTGGTGAGTGGCGGTTTTTGAATATCAAGTTTTCATAAGATCCGAAAGTGGTCTGCCTGAAATCAGTTTATTTTGTATATCTGAAGTTAAGGTCCAGTTGTACTATAACACAATCTAGAATGTTGCCCCCTACGCGGGTGGGCACATTAATAAGATGTGAAAGGTCGTTTTCGGAGAGAATATCCTCTATGTCTCTTTTGTGTTTTTCGAATGAAAGTTCAAATCGCCCAATTTGCAAAACATATTTCAAAATTTTTCAAAGAAAATGATGAATTTTGCAGAAGAAAATAAGTAAATTTTGCAAAAAAAATGTGCAGGTTTCTAAATGTGTTGTATCACACCTAACAACTAACTACATGCAACCCATATAATAAAAATATCCCCGCGGAATGACGCAATTTCAAACTCAAAATTAAGCAAAATGGGACAAATAAATGGCAAATTTTGCCAGAAATTATGCTGATTTGGAAAAAGGCACAAAGTTGCGAAAGGAACGCAAATTTCGCATTAATAATTTTTTTTAAAAGAATCAAAGAATTTGTCAAATGTGCACAACCCCCCCCCCCCTCCCTCCCGGGGCCAGGATAAATACGATTTGTGTCACCGTGTTTATTTGGAATTTCACTGAACACATGTCTTGGAGATGTCTGATCCATGTCTAAACTATAGTCAACGTTGCAAGTCTGATTCTCGTTGATTACATTTTCCATATTGTTGTTATGACACATAGATAACCACGCCTTTCGGATTGTTGTCATTCATAATGTAAACAATGGCTGTGATTGGTAAATACAGATTTATGCGCTTGGCTAAGAAGCTCACAACATTGCCATCCGGAAATATAACGGACCAACACACAAAACTATGTGTAACCTTAAATGTTTATAGTCTGGTTAATACAGGTTAATGAGAATTACTCATAGACGCGGATGGCAAAAACCAATAACAAAGACCCGAATGACGTCAACTTCATTCTATCTATAGATAGTATGCGCTTGGCTAAGAAGCTCATAACATTGCCATCCGGAAGTACAATGGATCAACACACAAAACTGTGTATAACCATGAACGTTTATAGTCAGGTTAATATAGTTTAGTGAGAATTACTCATACACCCGGATGGCAAAAAGCAATAACAATGACCCGGATGACGTCAACTTCATTCTATCTATAGCGAACTACACAGGTTTTACTCTCGATGGTAAGTGTCCAAATAAAATACCAACCGAATACCAACTGTTCTACCGCTTGATCAATAGAACCAACACAGAAAACTATGTGTCAATTTGAACGTTTATAATATGATCGAGAAAATCGTGTGATAAATAGTCACCCATTTGGCGATATAAAAACAATTATCAGAGAGAGGCAGATTTCATTCACTTTATTGTTTATAGATGAGTAGTCTGATGTCACGTCGCCCAGCAACGGCGGCCATCGTGGTTCTAAACAAAGAAAATCGGTACTTTTTATTCTACATGCTGGCTAGAACTTTTCATATGTCTTGTGATTAGAATAAGTCAAAGTCAAAACATGATGAATGTCACAAAACGCTTGTTGCCCGTGCTAGGTGAGCAATGATGCTTGTTTCCTGTTATGTTACCTTTGCGTGTCCGGTTATTTTGCCTTAAGTATTCAGTGTTTTTTGTTTTTTTTTTTTTGATTTCTTTTGTTGGAAAAACATCGTTGATGAATATTAAATAGTCACCTTAATGACATTAGGATAGAGTGGCGCCGTTATGGGAGATAGAGAGATAGCGTGGCAGGGAGACTAGTCCCGTGACTATTGAGTAAAAAAGTTTCTTTAGTCCCGTAACTATTGTATAAGAAAGTTTTCTTAAAAGTCCCGGAAACCGGGTAGTTCGTTATCGGACTTTGGTGGAAACCTGACACTTTTGAGAATTGACTAAATAATAGAATGTCTTGACTGATCCTGAGTTACGTTAATTTATTGTCTATGACCATGGGTTGGGTAGACGAAGTTTTATTATATAGAAGAGAGTTTTACCAATTTTAGTCAGTCCATCACGATAGCCTGAACAGAGCAGAGACATGCTAGGTCCTCTCTGAGACTCACAAAAGTCATTCCATTTTGCAGAAATTCACTTGGCTTGGAAATTAATATTAACTTTGTATATTAACCGCTAGTGAAATTTCGTTATTTGACGGCTCTATTAATGGTGTGTTTCCATTAATTAATTGTGATTTTAATGATAGTTTATGCTATAAGTTTTATGAGATTTATGATGTAAGATCATCAGCAGTGAATTTCCATGTGTACTATTATTGTGTATTTCTTCAGAATACAAATATTAAGATATTTTAATATCGTGCTTGAAGTTTAAGGATAACAGATGTAAAGATTGATTAAAGAATAAAAAGTTATCCACACTTATTTAATCTCTGTCGTAAATAAATATTGAAATATTAATTTTGAGATAATTAAGAGTAATCGTCAATCTCTCTAGATTGAAATGATGTGCTAAGATGAGTCTCACTTATGAATAAGTATGGCACATAATTAAGTGTGAATATAGGATTATTTTATTAATCATGTATCTCTTTCTATACAGAATAGAGTCGGTTAGCCCCGGCTATAAACCAGACGTGATACCAGTAACATTTGTTTATTATCTTGAAAAACATTTTGGTTCCCTATTTATCGGGAAAACAATTTAAATAAAAAAACATTTCCAACCTGGACTTAAAATAAAGTGAAATTAACAATTGAAAGAACTTGTGACAGAAAAAGTGAACTGTGAATATGTTTGGACTCCTATAGATATAATAATACCGAAAGACGTAGATAATGTGGTCAAGAATATCATCTTCACCTTCATCATCATTCACCATTCATTGCATGTCTGCTTATTACGTAAGGTAAGGGGGGCGGGCCCCAACCTGTAGAATATTATTTGCATCATCACCATCATGCATCACCATCATTTTTGATATTTTGATATTTGATATATGTTGTCACACTTATAATTTGAATATTATTCTTTCTTTCCTTTTATTTTTCTTTAGATTTGTAATAAACAGTTATAAAATTATAATTCAATTGTCTTGCGATGTGCATTTAGTTTTATGTGTCGTGTGGAACCACCTTTAATGTCTCAAACCTGGGGTAAATAGCCACCGTACCCTGGCTTTGGGATCGTCACGTAGGTCAGTACCTTTGCCTGCACCTACATTGTGACATATTTTGGTGGCAGCGGTGGGATGGTTCCTCCTTCACAGACTGGCACTTTGACAATTTTAATATATTTTATATCTGAACTAATCATCATATTATGTCATAAGTTCATATAAAGTTGATTCAAAGAAATTAATTTCGTTTGAAAAGTAGTTAAAGATTGGGCTGGGCTAACGTAATTTTTAAAAACGGATACTGATATAAATGTCAGAGTAATTTCTAGGCTGTAATTGATTGTTGTAACATTGTTACTGGATGGACTCACACCATTAAGTGTTTCACATGAGAGAGGGGTAGAAAGACCCATAACATTATAGATCACGTTTATCACGGAGGTACTTGATTGTGGCAACCAGGGTCAGTCTAGGACTTTGTTCAAGTGTCATCCGACTGAAAGTGATAGGACCCTAGAATCCGATCCAAGGGATGGGGTCAGAAAAAGTTGTTTAAAGCGTTTTAACGTGCGATAAGGTGCCGGCAATTTTTATTCTTATCGTATGGTTGGAAGCTTTCACTTTTGATTGTTAATTTGCTACAAAAGCAATAACATAATTACTGTTGCGGGCTACGAGCTAATTGTAATTGAGAGTCTAAGGGACTGCTCAATATGGTAATTTTGTAAATGTTGACATGTACTTTACAATTTTAAGAATATTGTGTTACGGGCTCTAAGCCGATGTTTGTTGAAAGTCATTTGGGCTTCGCAATTTAATGTGAGTGGTAAATCGATCAGGATTTACATTTTGTTAACAGTTAAAACGAGAGGCATAAGCGTCATTGGGTAGTGAGCTAAATGCGAATTATTGTTGAGTGTGAAACTCGTGAATGTACCCTGTTATCACTGATTTAATTTTGTCGACATTGGTAAAAAGGATAATTTAACGCTACGTTGCAGTCTTATACTTTTGTTGATAAAATCGGTTGTGCTTAAAGTTAAGCCGGGCACAGTGGGTGAGCATAGCGTTTAACCACTGGGGCGTGACCACAGTAAGATTTCGTGTATGAGAGGCACGAATAGTCGAGTTATTATAAATAGAAGGTCGTGTTGAGAAATATTGGATGAAATTGTCTCAAGTATTGACATTGAAATATTAATGAAATTAAGAATCGAGGCGTTGTCAAATTGAATGTATCTTATTGGCAGTTCGCAATAATATATAATTTTTGTTACATACTGCTCTTTGACTTAAAAGTCATATCAGCTTGCAGAAATTTGGTTGTATTCACTTTGCGGTGGTTTTATATTGCGGTGTTGTCCTCTGCGCTATTGTGTTAACCTATTGAAGCATTCTAGCTGTTTTCATTATCATTGATTTAATTGTCTTATCGATAACTAAGTAACAAAAACAAATTTAATCATGTCTGATGTGGAGAAGTTGATTAAAGTAGGAGAAAAGCTTGGGTTTTCTGGCCAAGAGTTAAATGATTGGGTGACAAAACAGTTGGCAGACCAAGATAGGGTGCGCCAAGAAGAGTTGGAGAAGTTGAAACTGGAGAGGGAGAAACTGCGCCAGCAACAACAACTTGTAGAAACGGAGCTGGAATTACAGAGATTAAGAACGGATCGTGATGACAGCTCGCCATCTCCTAGGTCTCCCTCAGTGCCAGAAAGTATTCGTCACGCAAGACCAGCGCCAGTCAAGAGTCCCAGGCTTCCATGCTTCAATGACAAGTCAGACATGATTGACAGTTACTTGCTAAGATTTGAGAGATATGCGACGGTTAATGAATGGCCAGAGACGGACTGGGCTATTCATCTCTCCGCCTTGCTACAAGGAAAAGCATTGGAAGTTTATACGAGACTCGATGAAGATGAGGCGATGAATTATCAGAAAGTTAGGGATGCTCTGCTTAAGCGTTATAACTTGACGAAAGATGGCTTTCAAGAAAAGTTCAGGAAGAGTAGGCCAGAGGCAGGAGAAAGCATTGGTCAGTTTAGAACACGAATCCAGTCCTATCTTGAGAAATGGATACAGTTGTCAGAGAAGGATAAGAATTTGTCTACCGATCTGATTGACTTATTCATGATGGAACAGCTGATGAATTCGTGTAACAAGGACTTGCTCATGTTTGTTAAAGAAAGAAAGCCTAGCACAGCCGATGATTTGGTGGATCAGATAGAAAAGTATGTTTGTGCTCACGGTGCAGCAGGGGCTTATGTGAAGTCTAGTTTCGATAGGAAAGCAGAACAACCTCCAGTCACCACGCAATATGCTGTCAACAGGACACCACTGACAAACAAGGACAGACCATCACAACAATTACAATGTCATCACTGCAGGATATTTGGTCACAAAGCTCGGACTGCAGGTCTCAGCGTGCGCTAGCTATTGGTAGTGGATGTAAGTTTTGTGGATTAAAAAATCATCATGAAAATGATTGTTGGCTACAACAAAGGATGGCGAGGGACAAAGTCAGGAGCACTGAAGCCCAGAAGAATCCGCAGATTCAGAAGAAATCGCAACCAAACTGTGCAAGTTATAACATAACAGATCCCAATCACTGTATAACCACAATTTGCGAAGGATACGTGGAAGCGCAAAAGATGCCAACTCGGAAAGGCTATCTAAATGGCGAAAAGGTGACGGTCCTACGCGACAGTGGCTGCAGCACTGTTGTTATAAAGAAGGGTTTGAGCAAAATTGCACCAGGGAAAGAGTATTATATGAAAATCAGCCTAGCAGATGGAACGTCCGTACAAGCACCATTGACAAAGGCTTACCTCGACTGTCCTTACTATACAGGAGAAATTGAAGCCGTCGAGATGGAATCCCCTTTGTATGATGTAATCTTGGGTAATATCCCAGGTGCTAAGTGTCCGGGTATTAAATGTGATGAGCAAATGATGGCTGTGGAGACACGAAGTCAGAAGCAGAAAGTAATCAAAGCATTGCGGACTCCAGCATCACTAGATATCGGGGTCACTGTTAAGGACCTAATCGACAAACAGGAAAAGGATGAGACTCTAACAGTTTGCAGAAAGTTGGCGGAAAACTGCGAACGCAGACACAGTGGTCGAAACAACACTACGTGGTTTGGTTTCGATAAAGGTGTACTTTGCCGCTTTTTCCAGTCACCAACAAAATACCATGGAGATGTATGTAGGCAGGTAGTTGTTCCAGAGGAACAGATGAGAGAGACAGTAATGAGGCTGGCCCACGAGAGCATCATGGCTGGTCATCTCGCATCTAAGAAAACGAGTGATAGGATCTTGTTAGAGTTCTATTGGCCTAATCTTTGGGATGACGTGAATAGATTCTGTCGATCATGTGACACGTGCCAAAGGAGCGCACCCAAGGGTCAGACAACCAAAGTGCCTCTATCAAAGGTGCCTCTTATTGATGAGCCATTTAGTCGTGTTGCAGTGGACATCATTGGGCCCGTCATACCATCTTCAGACAGAGGAAATCGGTACATCCTTACTCTAATGGATTATTGCACACGATTTCCAGAGGCGGTGCCATTAAAGTCAATAGACACAGAACACGTGGCTGAGGCATTAGTCGATATTTTTAGCCGTACTGGAGTGCCAAAGGAAATGCTACATGACAATGGAACTCAGTTTACCTCTGACATGATGAATGAAGTTTGTCGCCTTCTCTCCATGAAACAGCTCATCACATCACCGTACCATCCGCAATGTAATGGTTTAGTTGAGAGGATGAATGGAACTCTCAAAGGAATGTTAAAGCGACTCGCCAATGACAGACCAAAAGACTGGGACAGATACATCAACGCCGCTCTCTTCGCTTATAGAGAGGTACCGCAGGAGTCTCTTGGATTCTCGCCATTTGAACTTCTATACTCACGACCTGTGAGGGGCCCTATGACAATACTCCGAGAACTTTGGACAGGTAACATCACGGATGAGGAAGTAAAGACAACCTATCAATACGTGGTGGACCTGCGCGCAAAGATGGAGAAAGTTATTGAGGTCGCCCACGACAACCTGAGAAAAGCCTCGGGACGATACAAATCACACTTCGACCGGAAGGCTAAAGCAAGAACGTTTGATAAAGGAGAAAAAGTGTTGCTCCTTTTGCCTACGAAAGCAAACAAGCTTCAACTGAAGTGGATGGGACCATTTACGGTCATCAAAAGGATAGGCGATAACAATTACACCATTGATATGGATAAATATCAGAAGACCTATCATGCCAATATGCTGAAAAAGTATTGGGAACGGGAGTCTCTTGAATCGCCTACACAAAACATCGGAATACTTGGAGTAGCTACAGCTACAGTGATTGATGAGCTGGAGGACGCTGAAGACCAGTTCGATTATTGCGTACCGAGAATAGAGACACCGGCTCTTACACAAACGGAAACATTTAAAGATGTGCAAATGTCAGAAGAACTTGACGACAGCCAAAGGAAAGAACTGGTGACACTGTTGAAGAAATTTCAAGATGTTCTGACAGATGTACCAGGCAGAACATCTGCCTATATTTATGACATCAAACTTACAAGCTCAGATCCAATACGACGGAAGCCTTACCCTATACCACAAGCACTCCAAGCCGAATTCAAAGAGGAAGTGAAAGCAATGCTGACCGCTGGAATAATTGAGCAGTCTGATAGCGCGTACTCGTCACCTCCAATCATAGTGAAAAAGAAGGACGGCAAAAATAGAATTTGCGTAGACTACCGCCGGGTCAATAACTATACAGTATTTGATGCTGAGCCAATGCCTCGTCTTGATGAACTGTTCCAACAAATAGGACCAGAAAGCAGGTTCGTGATCAAGATTGATTTATGTAAAGGATACTGGCAGTTGCCCTTGTCTGATGCCTCAAAACCAATAACAGCCTTCCCAAACAGAGCTTGAACTGATGCAGTTTCGGGTCATGCCGTTCGGGTTACAATGTGCACCGGCAGCCTTTAGCAGAATGATGCGGAAAGTCATTCAAGACGTTCCAAATGTCAAGAATTATATTGACGATATTATTGTGCATAATTCGTCGTGGCAAGAGCATCTTAGGAGCGTAGAAACTGTATTAACGAAATTGAGGAATGCTGGCTTGACGGCAAAACCATCAAAGTGCTCAATGGCGCAATCGGAAGTGGAATTTCTAGGTCATCGGATAGGAAATGAAAAGATGTCTCCGACGATTGATAAGGTTGAAGCGATCCAGAAGGCGAGCAGACCTCAAAACAAGACCCAAATGAGAAGCTTTCTTGGTCCTACATCCTTTTACAGGAGATATGTACCGAACTTTGCTGCTATCTCAAGTCCACTGTCGGATGCAACTCGGAAGAGTATGCCAAATAGAATTGCTTGGGAAGAGCCTCAACTGAAAGCGTTTGAGAAACTAAAAGCTGTGTTAACATCGGAGCCTGTCTTGTGCTTGCCAGACTTTAACAAGCAATTTATTTTAGGGACCGATGCATCAAACACAGGTCTAGGCGCTATATTAATGCAGGAACATGAGGGCGAAAAGAAGCCAGTATTGTATTTGAGTCGGAAACTTCTGGCAAGAGAACAGAATTACAGTGTCGTGGAGAAGGAATGCTTAGCTCTCGTATGGTCTGTGAAGACTTTGAGCTCATATCTAATTGGAAGAGAGTTCATTGTGGAGACGGATCATGCTCCACTATTATATCTGAATAGGGCAAAATCGGAAAATGGTAGACTAATGAGATGGGCTCTGTTGCTCAATCAGTTTAGATTTAATCTAAGAGCTGTAAAAGGTTCAGAAAATCATGGTCCAGACTTCCTTTCTAGAGTCTGATCAAGCGGTATTGTTAAAGATGGACCAAAGTCAGATGGACTTAGTTCTTGAAGAGGGAGAGAATGTCACAAAACGCTTGTTGCCCGTGCTAGGTGAGCAATGATGCTTGTTTCCTGTTATGTTACCTTTGCGTGTCCGGTTATTTCGCCTTAAGTATTCAGTGTTGTTTTTTTCTGTTTGATTTCTTTTGTTGGAAAAACATCGTTGATGAATATTAAATAGTCACCTTAATGACATTAGGATAGAGTGGCACCGTTATGGGAGATAGAGAGATAGCGTGGCAGGGAGACTAGTCCCGTGACTATTGAGTAAAAAAGTTTCTTTAGTCCCGTAACTATTGTATAAGAAAGTTTTCTTAAAAGTCCCGGAAACCGGGTAGTTCGTTATCGGACTTTGGTGGAAACCTGACACTTTTGAGAATTGACTAAATAATAGAATGTCTTGACTGATCCTGAGTTACGTTAATTTATTGTCTATGACCATGGGTTGGGTAGACGAAGTTTTATTATATAGAAGAGAGTTTTACCAATTTTAGTCAGTCCATCACGATAGCCTGAACAGAGCAGAGACATGCTAGGTCCTCTCTGAGACTCACAAAAGTCATTCCATTTTGCAGAAATTCACTTGGCTTGGAAATGAATATTAACT
>NC_088368.1:30892364-30904864 GCF_034508935.2 Berghia stephanieae | reverse complement strand
AATGCTATGTTTACCGACTTGACATTGAAGCCCGACCTATAAATAATTGAGCTTTTATATAGCGCAATATCCACTAAACTTGCTCAAAGCGCTTTACAAGGGGTCTCTGGCCAACAACAACATTTAACACGTAGGACGGTACATGACGCCTGTTAGGCGATATTACAATTTTTCGGACAGAGACAATGCTGTTAACGGCCAGGTAATCATTTTACACCTGAGTACGGTGAGAGAATCTGAGTAAGGAGCCTTCTCCAAGGACTCAACTATGCTTAAATCTCTCCTTCCCAGCCATTTTCAGGATTTTCTCCAAAACTTCAAACCCAACTCACACAAAAATAAATTTATCACTCAAACACAATCGCAGTAAAGTTCTTGCTATACATAGATAGATAATTTCTTTAGGCAAAACATGCTCTACAACACACTGTTCATTTTCTTTAAAGTTTATGATGTACAAAAGAAATCTGAATAAGAAAAATGTTGTCTGTAACTTAAAGAATGTGACGATTTTCCTATAGTTGGTAAGGAGAGGGTTAAGTAAACAATCTCATCTGTTGGCACATGTAACGTGTTGCTGTTGGTCAGGGACCCTTGGCAAAGCGCTTTGAGCGCTTTAAATTATTTTTATCTCTATAAAAATAAAACTACCAGATTATCTCAATAAGACACAATTTCTCCATTGTCGCCAATGTCTTTTTTACTGTGACAAACTCAATGACAGAGGTGTTAAAAACAATCAGTGATGATTTCTGGCAATGAGCCCAGCACAACTACTGGATTTCTGACCGATACTTTGTTTCGTGGATCCGATGGTGCCCTGCCATCCAAGAAACATTGAAAATCGTCACATTTAATTTGTTACGATGCAGCCAGTATTTTTATTTTCTTATTCTTACTTTATTTTGTTATTGTTATAGCTATTTAAAAAATCTACACTGTGTTGCAGAGCTCATTTTTCTGAACAAAATAATATAGAATATAATCGTTGCTTTTCTGATGGAAAAATCTACTTTTGTGTTGTAATTATGAAGTTTCGGGTAGAATTCTGAAAATATCTGGTAAGGAGAGAGTTAATTAACGACTTTTTAATTATTTTTTTTCTTCATATTAGTCATCTTAACGCGATGTGTGTTTTTGGTGTGTAATTATTGGGAACAAAAGTCTGATGTCAAAAAACAAAAACGTGTTCCAATCTCATTGGAAATGTCAAACCATTCTTCCGGGGACTGGATACCGTCCACGGGAGTTATTTTGCCTCAAGGGGAAACTTTGACTCTGTGAATTTGGGGCATTTTGAATAATAGTCTCAGCTTTGTTGCAGTTATTGTACCCGTTAAAAGACTCGAATTTTATCAAAGGGAATAATACGCTTCAACAGTCGTATTGTCACTTCCCTCGTAATGACGCATGGTAACTTAGTAACTGGCTCTAAACTATCGGAACAATGGCGGACGTCCTTATGAAATATTTCTCCGACGAGCATAAAAGCTTATCCAGAGGGGGAAAAAATTATAAATCTGATCATGTTTTGACTTTTACACATTCTGATCACAAGACATAATATGATAAGTTCTAGCCAGCATGAAGAATAAAAAGTACCGATTTTCTTTGTTTAGAACCACGATGGCCGCTGTTGCTGGGCGACGTGATATCAGGCTATTGAATCCAATTGCCACAAAACTAAACAATCTCTTATTGGTCCAAAATTCAAGAGGCAAAGTTTCCCCAGTTACTTGACGTTACATAATCTGTGTAGTTGATCTTCTGGTTTCATAGTCATGGCATCTTATTATCTAGTCTTATGCTGGTCGTCAATATATATATATATATATATATATATATATATATATATATATATATATATATATATATATATATATATATATATATTATTTTTAATTGAGCTTTTATATAGCGCAATATCCACCAAAAGTGCTCAAAGCGCTTTACAAGGGGATCTCTGACCAACAGCAACATTTAACATTTAGGACGGGACATGACACCTGTTAGGCGATATTACAACTTTTTTTTTCGGACAGAGACAACGCTGTTACCAGCCAGGTACTCATTTTACACCTGAGTACGGTGAGAGAATATGAGTAAATAGCCTTCTCCAAGGACTCAACTACACGCCGCTCGAGCGAGGCTCGAACCCAGGACCTTCCGATCCAATATGAATGGAATACACTTAAATAAAGTACAAAAACATTTGGGACCAACGAGAGGTTTTGACTTTAAGCAGAAGTTGACTTTAAGTGTGTTGACGTTATGCGGATCCTATTGTATCAGACAAAGTTGACAGAATATTATTACAATTCAAGTCAAATCAAGTGTTTATTTTAGGCTATGGCCAATTGTCATAATATCTCTCTGAACAATTTGTTCTAACAATTATTTTTTAAATATATAAAAAACAACAACAACAACAACAACAATAATATAATAATAATAATAATAATAATAATAATAATAATAATAATAATAATAATAATAATAATAATAATAATAATAATAATAATAATAATAATCAAAATAATAATAATAAGAAGAAGAAGAAGAAGAAGAAGAAGAAGAAGAAGAAGAAGAAGAAGAAGAAGAAGAATAATAATAATAATAATAATATTAATAATAATAATAATAATAATAATAATAATAATAATAATAATAATAATAATAATAATAATAATAATAATAATAATAATAATAATAATAATAATAATAATAATAATAATAATAATAATAATAATAATAATAATAATAATAATAATAATAATAATAATAATAACAATAATAATATTAATAATAATGATGATGAAGAGAAGAAGAAGAAGAAGAAGAAGAAGAAGAAGAAGAAGAAGAAGAAGAAAGAAGAAGAAGAAGAAGAAGAAGAAGAAGAAGAAAAGAAGAAGAAGAAGAAGAAGAAGAAGAAGAAGAAGAAAGAAGAAGAAGAAGAAGAAGAAGAAGAAGAAGAAGAAAAGAAGAAGAAGAAGAAGAAGAAGAAGAAAAAGAAGAAGAAGAAGAAGAAGAAGAAGAAGAGAAGAAGAAGAAGGAGAAGAAGAAGAAGAAGAAGAAGAAGAAGAAGAAGAAAGAAGAAGAAGAAGAAGAAGAAGAAGAAGAAGAAAGAAGAAGAAGAAGAAGAAGAAGAAGAAGAAGAAGAAGAAGAAGAAGAAGAAGAAGAAGAAGAAGAAGAAGAAGAAGAAGAAGAAGAAGAAGAAGAAGAAGAAGAGAGAAGAAGAAGAAGAAGAAGAAGAAGAAGAAGAAGAAGAAGAAGAAGAAGAAGAAGAAGAAGAAGAAGAAGAAGAAGAAAAAGAAGAAGAAGAAGAAGAAGAAAAAGAAGAAGAAGAAGAAGAAGAAGAAAGAAGAAGAAGAAGAAGAAGAAGAAGAAGAAGAAAGAAGAAGAAGAAGAAAGAAGAAGAAGAAGAAGAAGAAGAAGAGAGAAGAAGAAGAAGAAGAAGAAGAAGAAGAAAAGAAGAAGAAGAAGAAGAAGAAGAAAGAAGAAGAAGAAAGAAGAAGAAGAGAAGAAGAAGGAAAGAAGAAGAAGAGAAGAAGAAAGAAGAAGAAGAAGAAAGAAGAAGAAGAAGAAGAAAAGAAGAGAAGAAGAAGAAGAAGAAAGAAGAAGAAGAAGAAAGAAGAAGAAGAGAAGAAGAAGAAGAAAGAAGAAGAAGAAGAAAGAAGAGAAGAAGAAGAAGAAGAAGAAGAAGAAGAAGAAGAAGAAGAAGAGAAAAGAAGAAGAAGAAGAAGAAGAAGAAGAAGAAGAAGAAGAAGAAGAAGCAAGAAGAACAAGAAGAAGAACAAGAAGAACAAGAAGAACAAGAAGGAGGAGGATGAGGAGGAGGAGGAGGAGGAGGAGAAGAAGAAGAAGAAGAAGAAGAAGAAGAAGAAGAAGAAGAAGAAGAAGAAGAAGAAGAAGAAGAAGGTAATCGTGGTGGTGTAACGCAAACAGGCCTGTCTGGCAATCAAATGGTTTGAAATTTGGCCCTTAGGCAAGGAAGTCGGACATTTTGGCTTATATGTATCTTTCTTGTAGGTCATTTCTTTTTTATTTTGTCTGGCTCAGTATCATATATTATGATATACAACTTTATCAAACCCTTACCTTGCAACAGAGCAGTGCCTGCTTAATACAATGTTCATGTTAGTAGTAAGAAGATAAGATAAATTGCAGCTCTATATATCTTTTGCTGAAATAGATATGCCACCTTATGATTCATTATATTTTTAAAAATTAAGCTTTTTATATAGCGCAATATCCACTAAACGTGCTCAAAGCGATTTACGGGGGGGGGGGGGGGGGGGGATCCCTGGCCAACAGCAACACTTAATAAATAGGACGAGACATGATTTATTATTCCTTGTTAATTCATTGTCCGGAGGAATGGTTACACACTTCTAATGAGTTTTGAACTGGAAGAAAGGAAGGTATGACGTCACGACTTCAGCTTCCCATTCAACCAATGTTGAGCGTGATCAGTGACCAGGCGTGTGACAATTAACAGAAAACTCCGACGGTGTGTTATTGATAGTCGACTCAAGTGTGAATGATACCCTGTCAAGAGGCAGTGAAGGATAGTTTCTTGTTGCCAGCTAACACAAAAAATAAAAACAAACAAAAAAAATTAGAACGCCATACGTGTTATACCGAGAATAGGTATTTGGTTATATAGATGGAATGAGCTTGACGTCACTCAGTTCTTTGTCATTGTTTATAGACAAACATTTTGATGATTAATTCTCACTAATCAGAATATAAATGTCCAAGATTACACGTGGTTTGTGTGTTATTTAATACGTTTGATTTGGCTGGCGGGTGCTGTGAGTATATTACATATACACATAACATTATTATGGCCTGCTGGGGGAAATAAATGAAACACCTTGAAGTTGAAGCATGCCTCATGGTTGAATCTGTGGAAATCCGTTTTTAATTAAGTTTTGTTATCGATAATCACAACACGATCTTCCGTACAGTGAAATGGTAGGTATGATGAATATCCGGTTTTGATTTTACAAGCTGGAAATGTCAACGAGTCGATAAGTCGTGATGTTTTGTCTTCTCGACATTGACATTTTGATACATGGTAAGGGGAGACGTTGACATTTTAATACAACGTCTTTCTAACACTCTCTCTCTCTCTCTCTCTCTCTCTCTCTCTCTCTCTCTCTCTCTCTCTTTCTTTCTTTCTCTCTATTTCTCTCTCTCTCTCTTTCTCTCTCTCTCTCTCACTCACTCTCTCTCTCTCTCTCTCTCTCTCTCTCTCTATTTCTTTCTTTCTCGCTCTCTCTTTCTCTCTCTATTTCTCTCCCCCCCCCCCTCACACATCTCTCTCTCTCTCTCGTCTCTTCCCTACTCTCTCTCTCTCTCTCTCTCTCTCTCTCTCTCTCTTTCTTTCTCTCTCTATTTCTCCCCCCCCCCCCTCACACACCTCTCTCTCGTCTCTTCCCTACTCTCTCTCTCTCTCTGTCTCTCTCTCTCTCTCTCTCTCTCTCTCTCTCTCTCTCTCTTTCTTTCGTTCTTTCTTTCTCTCTCTCTCTCTCTGCCCCCCCCCCCTCTCGCTCTCTCTCTCTATTTCTCTCCCCCCCCCCCACCTCTCTCTCGTCTCTTCCCCTCTCTCTCTCTCTCTCTCTCTCTCTCTCTCTCTCTCTCTCTCTCTCTCTCTACCGACTCTCACATTGACAAGTTAACCCAATCCTCCTTCTTCTCATACTACTACTACTACTACTACTACTACTACTACTACTACTACTACTACTACTACTACTACTACTACTACTACTACTTCTACTACTACTACTACTACTACTACTACTACTACTACTACTATCACTGCTACTATTACTACTACTACTACTACTACTACTACTACTACTACTACTACTACTACTACTACTACTACTACTACTATCACTGCTACTATTACTACTACTACTACTACTACTACTACTACTACTACTACTACTACTACTACGACTACAACAACAACAACAACAACTATTACTACTACTACTACTACTACTACTACTACTACTACTACTACTACTACTACTACTACTACTACTACTACTACTACTACTTCTACTACTACTACTACTAATACTACTACTGCCACTGCTACTACTACCACTACTACTACTAATACTACTACTACTACTACAACTACCACTACTACTACAACCACCCCAACCACCACTACCACCCACTAATCAATTGTTACTTAATCTACTCGTGCCAGGCCATTGCCAATGTTAACACCATCCTTATCCTGGACGTTAACAATCGGGTAGTACAAGATTAATGACAGGATGGAACTGTTCACACACACACACACACACACACACACACACACACACATACACACACACAGATCGTTGGCCACTGGCCACTAGTGTAGATACGGCAGACTGCCCTCTGGCACCAATCAATCAATATCAATATTCGCTAATCTTTCTTTGACTCGTATGACACTTGCTGGCACTGACATTATTATTATTGGTATAACCACTACTCGTCCACCTCCCACCCTACCACTTCCACCACCGCAACATCCACCACCACCACCACCACCACCACCACCAAATCCACTTCCAGCAGGCCTCATTCTGTATATATAAATCATCGGATAATAGTAAATAACTAATTGTACCTGACGTCATATTCTCATTAATTTGTTATAGAGATAGACTAGTTGTAATTTTTGAAGTAGGTTGCAGTTGTTGTTGGTTTTGTTGTTGTTGAAGTAGATTTTGTTGTTGTAATTGTTACTGTTCTCGATTTTGTTGTCATTGTTCTTGGTGGTGGTGATGGTGATCGTAGCGATACTGTTGCTGTTGCAACAAGTGTTGTTGTTGTTGTTGTTGTTGTCGTTGTCTGTGTTGTTTTTTTTTTTTTTTTTTTTTTTTTTTTTTTTTGCTGATGTTGATGTTGTTTTTATTTGTTATTGATATTATTTCACTTTTTAAAAATCATTGTACGTTTTTAACTTTGCCAGCCACAAAGCCATTTTTACGAATAACAACAAAAACAACATCAGCAGCAATAACAAAAAAAAAAAAAAAAACAACCTAGACCATAACAATAAGAGCAACAACAATCATCACAACAACATCAGCATAACCACTACCATTTCACATACTATATCTAAGTGTAATGTAGTTGACAGGGGGAGAGAATATTCTGTGTCTTTAATTAATTTGTTTTTAAATTTCTTTGTTTTTTTTTTTTAAAAGTCAGGTACGTGTAGAATTCACAACACGACCCAGGAAAGAATGAGTACCTACAAGGTTATATACAATTAGGAAAACTGTTCTAAACCCAAAAGAGCATTCGCTTATCAGGAGAGTTGTACTGCATGAATCGTAAAGAGGATAAAATGACACGTCTGTAATCTGGAGTAGCGAGGTAGTCCACACGTCCATGGATGCAAACCAAATTCATTAAGGTGTAGACTCAGAGCGTAACCTTTGTAAACTTATTGCCTGACCCTGAGCAAACAATTACATCAAAAGACAAGTGAACGACAACGGAAGAAAACAAATCGTGAGTTGTATTCATTACTTCAACCAATGGGATCATTAATCTTTTCCTTGAGCACTACATTACTAACGACCCGTCACTTACAAGGCGGTGCATTAATCTCATCCTCTTCCCTGTTTTAGTCTTGCTTTTTATTTTTGTTGTTTTTTAAAAAATAATTAATTAATTAATTTTTTGTATATTTGTTTTTTGTTTTTTGATGCTTTTTTTTTTCGTGCGTGTTATTTTAAATGTTGCTCTTATTACTCTTATTGCTTCGTTGTTGTTGTTGTTGTTGTTGTTGTTGTTGTCAAATGCTCCCCATGTTCTTGCTTTATCAATCGTTGCATGTATACCTAAGCACGTGTAACTTGATATTTTCTATTCGCAGACTGAGTGGATCAATTGACAAGCTAAGAAATATGTCTTATGATCTTAACCCTCTTCCGCACTAGGACAGGACTGTCCTGGGACAGTCCTGTCCCAAATCTGTAACATATAGAATTTAGAGAAATCTTCCGCACCTATTGGGACGGGACAAAACAGTCCCGTTGTGTCCCAAGCAGTTGTGAAATGCTACAAAATCAACGGGACAGGACTGTCCCAGTCCCGTGTTCATATCGTTTGTGATAGTAGAAAAATATAGCAGTCTTCCGCACTAGGACAAAAAAATCCCAGACTTGGCGGCGCCGTGTCAAAATTGAAATGTCTGTCTTTATTTTCTACTTTATTTTCTACTACTGCTGCTACTACTACTACTACTACTACTACTACTACTACTACTACTACTACTACTACTACTACTACTACTACTACTACAACAACTACTACTACTACTACTACTACTACTACTACTACTGTTGCTTCTGCTGCTGCTAATGCCACTAATATATTAATACCTACATCCCTTATATTTTGTATTTATTTCCAATTCCATTGTATTTATTTTCCAACAATAAATAGTCCACACTTTATTTTAGTTCACTGTCTTCTATACTGCATTACACAGTTCCTCCCCGCCTCCCCTCTTTTGACATAATTAAGTACGCACCTTTTATAAATTTCTATTGCTCTGTTTTAATTCGCGCTTCCTCACAAAGTAGCATACAATTTCCTGCCCACCAATGTTTTTGTTTGTGCATCTTAACAACGCCACTACCACATTATCTCATTCGTCTGTAGTTTTTAATGCATCATGTGTTGTTGATGAAGGGGAAACCCGAAACGTCCATTTTATCTGTTTTGGTATATTAAACTGAAGCTTACATTCAATTTCACAGTTATAGTTTATTTATGTATTTCAATTCTGAATATAAAAAGCAAGAACAATTCAAAAAATAATTCTATGTGATGAAACCACGTACAGAAGGCATAGCAACATAAACATTTTCGGCAATTTAAAAAAGTATGTTTATAAATATAATTTAAGAAGTGCCAAACTGTGACACAGCAGTAACGTGCCTGAAACCGGTCGCACATCAATTCGGTAACTTGTGGGATCAAGTATCTTTATCTTTATTTATTTCGGGAATTCTCAATGAAAATATTTTTAAGTAAGTCCTTCTGAGCCACTTGGACTCATTGTAAGACAAATTAAGTCCTTTAGAGCCTTGTAGCCAGTGGTGCAGGAGTTATCCCGGTTTCAATAGCGTGAAGCGGACAATTAACGTATTTGTTTAAAAACCTTTGAACAGGACGCTACTCTGTCGCAGATTACTATCCCAGCTTGACAGGTACCCTTTTACACCTGAATGGACTGAGTGATTGGAGTAAATTTTCTTGCTCTAGAAAGTACAAATTGGCTTCGGTCGGAATCGAACACAGAACCTCTGAGTCCAGAGTACAACGCGCTAAACATGGGCCATCTTGCCTCCTAAGCTTATAAATCCGGAACTTATCCATGTTTCTGTGGCGTTGAGCAGACAGATAACAGTTTAAATTTTAAAAAAAATAAAATTCCCTTTTTCATCCCATAGGGGAAATTTTTCTCGAGGGTCTATTCCAAGGGAAGACTGGAATAACCCAGGCGTCAGCCGCAATGCAGCGCCGCAAATTTAGCTAGGACGAGGTATAACCCAGGCCTGACGTGACATCAGACTGTTGAATGCTATTGACAAGCTAAAAATATGTCTAATGATCTTATACGTAGAATGTAAGTGACGTTACATAACCGTTAACTTTTATCGTGCCAGCTATCGTGGCAAAAGTGCATGTGTTACATAGAACTTGATGCGATTGTTACATTCATGTGTTATTGTTTTGCCAATTAATTGTAGTTCGTGACTAGTTGACTGAAAATAAATATACTATTATTATTATGTAGCCTGTAGGGGGAATGTAATATTTATAATAAGAACTGACAAGCTCAATTAGCCCTCTCCTTACCCAACCACAGTAAAATCGTCACATTCGTTACGCACGATGCAACCAACGATTTTCTCATTCTGATTTCTTTTGTACATGACAAAATTTGATTTTTTTTTGTTTGCTTTTTGTTTTTTGTTTGTTTGTTTGTTTGTTTTGGTGTGGGGTTTTTTTATATCTGGTTATATCTATGAAAACTTGACACTGTATTGTAAAGCTCATTTTGCTGAACAATGCAATGTGCAAAATGTAGTTGCTTCTTTTCTGATTGAGTAAGAACAATATTTATTCTTTGTGTTGTTTTTGTGCGAGGTTTTGGGGAAAATTCTCAAAATAGCTGGTGAGGAGAGTATTTAAAAAGGAAAGCAAAATAATACAAATAAAGAAAATCAAAACATGGAAGAGTGAAATCAACCATAATATTCCTTATATCGAAGGTGAATGTCGAAGCTCGTATATCATGTCAGTTAATTAATTAATAAGCATATTATATTAATGATCGGTATGCAGTGCTTAGTGGTTTTCCGTAATGTTATATAATTGGAGGAGAGAAGCCGCCAATGAGAACATCGCTTATTGGAGGCAACTGTTTAATTGAAACAGTGAGTTTTTTCGAAAGTGTAGGGACTTAAATCACTAATCTGTTTACAGTATTTTGTCAACAAGGACGTCATTTATTGTCGAACAGCTTAAAACAATAGTATAGATGAAGGAAAACAACTACGACTGGACGGGCTACAGCAAATTTTATTTTTCAAAATGATAATAATAATTTTAAAAGAATAATAATAAATTAATATCTTCACTTAGAACTGAAATGATCCTCACTGAGGAAGAGATAGTAGATAGATATATAGATAGATAGATAGATAGATAGATAGATAGATAGATAGATAGATAGATAGATAGATAGATAGATAGATAGATAGATAGATAGATGGATGGATGGATGGATAGATAGATAGATAGATAGATAGATAGATAGATAGATAGATAGATAGATAGATAGATAGATAGATAGATAGATAGACGTGCCTACTTGAAGGTGTACAGCAATATCCGTCTTGCTGACACAAAGAGAAGACCACTCTGAGATTACTTGCGATGTAAATTGAGCTATAAATCGTTATCATTCGCTATTGTTGATTGTCTCACATGTGGGCCTATATATAACCTCAGAATACCGCGAAAGACAACAAATGTGCGATTGAATTATTTATAACGCTCTTCTCTATGTGACATTAAACGTATCCTTCTTATCTATAAGCTCATTGACCGTTTTACTATCCTCTTCGCTGAATCGCTATACAATTTTTTATTCCGGGACACCTTGTAATTAGTAATTATCAAGTCTTGTAGAATGAATACATAAGTCCGCTTAAACTGTTCGTTATTAGTTGTGCGAATGTGACAGGTACTTCTAGGATCGATTTTGCTTGGTAACATGATTGTATTGTATCATTCGAGTGGAATAATTGCCGTTCTGGCATTGCTGGTGGGACTTTCCATTGTGATTTGGGAATTTCCGGTTTTGAACAAAACAATGCAAATTGATAATTAAAAGAGAGAGAGAGAGAGAGAGAGAGAGAGAGAGAGAGAGAGAGAGAGAGAGGGAGGGAGGGAGTGGGATACAAACAAATACAGTACCGGACAAAGACTGTACTATTACATTTGTACTGTTTCATTTTTAACACTACATAATTTGTATTGTTACAATTATATAGTGTTTACAGAGCAAATGTGCTTTATTGCTCTTCAAATTCGGCATTGCGAACCGCAATGCGTCATAGAGAGGGAAAATGCGGCAAAAGGAATTCAAATTAAATCTGCCAGATGTAAATAGTTGACGTTACAAAATTTTTCACCGTTTTTACGTGACGTAGAATCTTAGTCTATATTTAGACTGGGAATTTGTTGGTTGCAATAAGGAAAGCAAATGCGGCATTATGAATGCAATTCGGCAAGAAGCAAATCATTTTGCTATCAATTTTCTTTTCAACAAAAAGTAAAATATTCTTAAGCCTTTTCTTCCTTTCTCTCGTGACAAAACTTTTGCCAATCTAATGCCAGCCATACTTGTTAAATGTTTAACTGACAATCATTTCCATAACAAAAATTGCCCCTTAAGGGACTGATCAGCCATAAGAATGTGGTTGATTTGCATTACGACGACAAGCAAAAATGCTGCAATGTGTGTGTGTGTGTGGGGGGGGGGGATCCAACAGAAGACAATATTAATGCTTGACACTAAATGGGGGGTGGAAGAAACTGTGGGGTATATTATCCACACAAAAAAACTGAGTATGGTCAGCATTAAATTGCTTAATTTATGTTACAGCTTTACATTAATCACTTAATGATGAGCTTTTACGTTAAAAACAAGATTATTTATTCCCAATTTGGTCACTTGGACAACATGGGTTTTTCCTGTTGACATCAGACTTATTGCAAATACCATCATGATGTTTTTCCCTCGTCCGCCACTCACAACACGGACAGCCCGAGAACCTCTTTGAGAACGACCCCTTGTTCTTTTTGTCCACAAGTTGATTCCAGCTTCGTCAACATAAATAAAATCGTTGACTTCAATCTGCATCAACCATGTAGCAAATTCATACCGAAG
>NC_088368.1:30884864-30887364 GCF_034508935.2 Berghia stephanieae | reverse complement strand
AGATAAAGTAAAAGAAAAATACAAGAAAAAATACCCCCCCCCCCTCCAAATAAACGCAGGAATCGATGCAGGCTAATCTTTTTTTTTTTTGACATTTGTAAATGGAATCACTCATTTATGGCCGAAACACATGTTTCTGTGGTCTCCATCCACGTCGTCAGTCGGCATATTATGACGACGTGGTGGAGACCACAGAAACATGTGTTTTCGGCCATAAATAAGTGAGTGACTCCATTTATAATTTTATATTAGCTCTAACCAACGTTATCGAGCACTCTCGTACCTACAAGTACCCACTAACACTCATATATATATATATATAATATAATATATATATATATATATATATATATATATATAATATATATATATATAATAGGCAATGTTTTTCTTAAGATTTGTTTGGCATTTTTTGCTAAAACTATCTGGTAATTTTGCTGTTCGTGGCAATTTCAATTTTCATTTTCCACCTTGTGTGGCTGGTGACTAGTGGCTATTCATTCCCCTGTTGTTGCTGCAAGTCGCAAGTCGCAAGCTTGACTGGTCACTGATTCACACTGACCAGCAGCTGTAATATCCTTTTCCTGGAACAATCTGGAATTTTATACTTTTCATGCTTGGATTGCATACCTAAAACGCAAGTCTCTAATTAGTATGCGTCTGGATTCGGTGAGTTCAATTCTTCAAACATTAATTTTCCCCCTTTGGTTCTGTCTATTTTGAGTTGATTTCTGTTTGTTAGTTTTTAAAAAATGATTTGTTTTGTTTTGATTTGCCGCCGCCGTATTAACCAGACTATAAAAGTTCATGGTTACACATAGTGTTGGTCCGTTATACTTCCGGATGGCAATGTAGTGCGTGTCTGAGTCAAGCGCACACAATCTTTAGATGCTATGCGCTTGGCTTTTAAATTGGATATGCTCTGAATAAAGGAGAAATGTTTGACAACGAATTGGGAGTCCTACTCTTACTGTAACTCTGGACCACAGAGTTCTACTATATATTAGAGGCGTAACTCGGCGTTCCGCCATGTGATCATATGAAACCACTGGCGGGGAGGAGAGTGTGGGAATGGTACTGAGTGGGATGAAGGTGATGACAGAATGACGAGACAGGTGAAAGATGCCAGTTTGGCCCTCTAAGGCTAAAAATCTACTGATTAATTTTATTACTAGTCTATTTTCCGTTCCTCTTCAAGTCCTACCATAACTTTGTATTTGTTTTCATAACGGTACATTGTCCTGCTCCTTTAAATTTGTTTTATGTTTGATATACCCTTCAAAAGACGCAAATAGTTGCATTTAAACTTACTGTTTATTGATCAAAAATATTTTAACATGAATGAATCAAACAACCCGACATGAAAGAATACCCGTTATACATATATTTATATTTACGCAAACAGTAGAAACCTTATAAATGTTAACCTCTCTTTACTACAGAATTGTGATTTTATTTAAGTTTACTTATACATATTTCCATTTGGATTTTACGAATTACTAAATATCTATTATTCATCTTTGAAGAATAATATCGTTTTCAAACATGGTCCAGAGTTGCTGCGTTGTTCATTGCACGAACAAACAATCTAAAGAATCAACTCTATCATTTCACCCGTAAGTTTAATTTACCTTTTCACTTTTTTCTATAAAAGAAATTAAATAAAATAGCAATGCCTTGATACATAGATAACGCCTTATGAAGACCTCTCTCTATTTTTTTAAAACCTTTTATCAAAATTAGCCTTGCCATTGTTTGATCGTTTGTGTTTGCATTTGCTTTTGTAGTAATTTTAGATTTTTACTTTTTGTTGTTTTTTTTTTTTGTTTTTGTTTTTGTTTTATTTTAAAGATAATAATTGTTTATTTTCTTTTTTTTGTTGTTGGTATGTGTAATATATATATATATATATATATATATATATATATATATATATATATATATATATAAATATATGCGTGTGGGGTGAGGGAGGGTGTATTTGTGTATGTGCATCATCTTAAGGAACAAGAAATTGAACAAAATTTATATGGTCTCATAAAACAAAAAAAAGATAAAGATAAGTGTTGAATTGTAAGCTTCAATTTATTAGGCGCAGACCGCGGACGTTTCGGGTAAAAGTAAAAGTAAAACAAAGTAATAAATCAATTATATGTATTGCGTTTTTGACCTAAATCATTTTTCATTTTTTTTGCTATCGAGGAAGGTACACCATTTATCTTGTTCCATTATGGTAATTTTTTTGGTTACAGTTTCCCCAAAAATGATGAGTAGAGAAAACAACGATGGATAAAAAACATCAGCAAAACGACGTCAAAGGAAAACCATGGCAGCCAACTCCAAACTCTAGAGTTTGTTCAAACACTTCAGGGCTGATGATTATAAAGATGGCAAGTTGATTAGATGCCTTAAGAATGACGCAGTCCCCACAATTTTCCTAAATATCCCGAAGCACAAAAAAATCAAAGACACGCGCAAACGGCCTCCACCAAAAAATAAA
>NC_088368.1:30876257-30884764 GCF_034508935.2 Berghia stephanieae | reverse complement strand
GCATAGCAACAAGAGATCACAGAGGAAACATCAATTATGGGCTTGATTTAACATTGTTGTAATAGACAATATTTTACGTTGGTTTGAGAGTATTTCCACTGCAGCAATGAGCCCAATTGGGTTATCAGACCTGCAAATAAGTGCACGTCAGTATCTACGAAGCAACGTTCATATAGCCGTTTCACATAGCTTTATAAGGAACATAAAACATTGTTGAGATTATAATAATATAGATTTGATATTTTAGAGGAGAACAGTCGTGACGTCACTTCTCTCGTAATGACGCATTGTAACTTAGTAACTGGTTCTAAACTATCGGAACAATGGCGGACGCCCTTATGAAATACTTCTCCGACGAGCATAAAAGTGTATCCAGAGGAGTAAAACATTATAAATCTGATCATATTTTTATTTTTATACATTCTGATCACATAACATGTGAAAAAGTTCTAGCGAGCATGAAGAATAAAAAGTACCGCTTATCTTTGTTTAGAACCAAGTTGCTCGTTGCTGGGCGGACGTGACATCAGACTATTGAATCCTATTTGTAAGAGAAGAAGAACCATCAAGAAACGGGTGGGGTTCCCTACCTCCACAGTGGGCAGGGAGGTATTTACCGTGTCTTCTATCCTCTTATATCTGTTTTCCAACTTGCTTTCTGTCTTTGTCTTGGTGTGAGATTGCTCGGTTTTGTCCCGACCCTGGCCGGAGTCCTTGACTGGGAGGGAAACAGTCAAATGCATAGTTATTGTTTTGGGAGATGATATTTTTTTCCTTGTAAATCATCTCTCTGTTCTGTATTATATTAGTTATTTTAAATGTACAATGTAAGCATTTGAGTGTGTTCCTCTTTGTTGGATTTTGTGCTTGTGTCCGGATGAGACTTATAGGTGATCTCAAACTAAGTACATTGGTGGTGTGCTCTTGGAATCTACATCTAATCCCTATTTGTTCCCAGTTCCCCTTTCTCTTAATTTCTCTTGGCTGCTTTAATAATAATTCTAGAACTTTTTACTATCAACATTTTCTTCCTTTTTACTGGCGCTGATATAACCTAAATGTGTTGCAAGCGCCGTAAAACCCTTAAAAACAAACAAAACAAACCATCAAGAAAGAATGCGGTACCTGCTCATTCCTTGGCATCGATTATAAACATCGTCATTTGCATCACACAGGAATCAACCAATCCACCTACACGGTACATGTCACGATCTCTGGCACCAGTTATCAATCGAGGCCAAGGCAAGGATATGTTATTTTCCGTAGGTTCCAGAAACGTTTTGATTTTCTATCTTCTTTTTAGATATGCCATAATGTGTGAATAATGACGATAGTGGTGACGATGATGATAATAATAATAAGAAGAAGAAGAAGATGAATAAAAAGAATGATGATGATGATGATAATAATAAAAATAATAATAATAATAATAATAATAATAATAATAATAATAATAATAATAATAATAATAATAATAATAATAATAATAATGATAATAATAATAATAATAATAATAATAATAATAATAATAATAATCACCATAATAATAATAATAATAATAATCACCATAATAATACTACTAATAATATTATTATTAATAATAATAATAATAATAATAATAATAATAATAATAATAATAATAATAATAATAATAATAATAATAATAATAATAATGATGATGATGATGATGATGATTATAATTTCTGCGCGATCAATCTTTAAATTAAATATCATCCAACACAATCGATCAAGACAAGACCAGCAGTACAAGCGCCATTTGCTAACTGCTTTTGGTGTGTTGACTGTATTCTTGGACAGCTTGCGATTAATGTTAAGCGAAGTCAGTAGCCAGATGGGTGACAATGATCGTCGAACATTATGGCCTTGGATAAGGCACTCTACACACATTAACCCAATCGACTCAGGTTTGAATGAGAACCTGGTTTTTGGTGGCGACAGGTAATGTTTGTACAAAAAGGACGTTTAACTCACTCAAACCTAGAGATTTTTGCTACTCTTCAAAATTGGACTGATATGACCTAAATGTGTTGCTGGCACCGTAAAACCTTCAAAAAATGATAGATAGTAGGCCTACATAGATAGTTTTATTCAACTATCATAAGCATGCAAACATTAAAAACATTTGCTTTGATACTATGCCTATAATTTGTCTCATAACAATGTAATTAATAGACATGGAGTAAAAGTAACCCGGGTAAACTTCGGATATAGTCGGTGTTAGGGTTGAGTGAGTTAAAACGCCTATGTTTTTCCAGTCTTCCCTTGGAATAGACGCTTGAGACAAATTCCCCCTATGGGATGAATAAAGTAAAGGGAATTTAAGTTTAATTTTATTTATTTATTTATTTGACGCTACAGAAACTGGTATAACCCAGTACACCCCTTAGATGTCTTGTTTCTAAAATGATAAGATAACGAACACTTTAACAGTTTGGGTAATCAGAAGGTCTTAGATTCAATCCCCAGAAGTGGCAATCTAATTTGGGGAAAAGAAAGGGGGGAGGGGCGATTTTTTTCATGTAAATATAACCAAAAAATAATCGTTAATTCATGATTATTTTTAACCTTTCCTTGCCAGGCTTTATATTCGTGATTTATCTTATCTTCACGTTTGCCAAAGCGCTGTTGTTCCCGTGTTATCTCATCCTTGTAAGTTGACCTAATCAAAATTAGCCTGGAATGCGGAACACTTGGCACCAAACACAAACAGGAATAATTTGGTACAGGTGTCATAGAGTAGATACAATGTTTTTACCTTACCTTTACTTTTTACACTGTATTATTGTGTTACTTTTCTCACAACAGTAAAAACAAGTGTAATTCATATGTTGTGCCTAATCGTTTTAGTTGTACACTAAACTTCTAGACCTCTACGCCCTTCTCACTTAACTTATTTTTAACGTTATTCCAATACTTAGGCGTAACTTTATAAATGTTTCTTTCTTACTGGTACAAAAAAAAAACAAGTTTTATTTCCAGGTGATATCGATATAATATAGTTTTTTTATACCTGACTTTCCCATGGTACAATAAACAAAAAGTGTGAGTTCTAGGTTATATCGCTGCATTCTTAGATTCGGAACTGTATAATATGGACTACCAAATTAAGACATTGAGCCAAGCATTTAAAAATTTATCTGTCAGTTAAAATAAAATGGATCTATTCAGCAGTTCCTTTCTAGGAATGTAACCAAAACTCAAAGGTACATGCATAAGCTACTAAGAATAAAATGGATGGACAGGATTAAGAACAAAGAAGTATGACAAAGAACACAGCACAAACTAGTTGGAGAGGGAAATAGGAAGAAGACGATGGAGGTGGATTGGACACACCCTTAATTAGAATGACACCACTATAACAAAGAAAGTATTGGACTGGAACCCCCAGGGCAGAAGATCAAGGGGAAGGCCACGGGGAACATGGAGAAAGAAGAATTAAAGAAATCTGATATACAGTGAAGTGATAAAACATGGAATGAGATTTTTTTTAAAAAGATAGCTCAAGATAGAGAGGGATGGAAACTGTTTGCCTCTTGACCTATACCCTGACCCAGGGTAAAAAAGGCAATGATGATGATGATAATGACCAAAACTCAAAACAAGTGTAGTTTTCCCTTTTATTTATAAAGCTGGGTTACTGTAATGCTCTGTAATATTAATATGGTGTTTCGGAAAGTAAGCTCAGGCGGTTGCAGATTGTCCAAAATAGTGCTGCCATTTTGGACTTTCGAAAACGGAGGCTTGACTCTGCCACAGCTCTACTTCGAAGATTATACTGACTGCCTGTTGACAAAAGAGTAAAATTCAAAACATGAAATATAGTTTATCGATGACTGGAAAGCACTACCCTCATATCTTACATAATTCAGGATTCAGTAGTCTGATGTCACGCCGCCCGGCAACGGCGGCCATCTTGGTTCTAAACAAAGAAATTCATTACTTTTTATTCTTCATGCTGGCTCGAACTTTTCATATGCCTTGTGATCAGAATGTGTAAAAGTCAAAACATGATCAAATTTATGGGGGTTTTTTCCCTCTGGAAACGCTTTTTTGCTCGCCGGAGAAATATTTCATACGGGCGTCCGCCATTGCTCCGATAGTTTAGAGCCAGTGTTACTAAGTTACCATGCGTCATTAGGAATGAAGTGACGTTACGACTGTTGAAGAGTATTGTCATGGAGATGATATGATAATGTATCATAATCATGGGCCCCCCACCCACACACATACGTACATGCTTACACTTTATTCCACAACCCAAAAAAATGTCGAGCAATACGCTTCAACAGTCGTAACGTCACTTCCCTTGTATTGACGCATGGTAACTTAGTAACTGGCTCTAAACTATCAGAACAATGGCGGACGCCCTTATGAAATATTTCTCCGACGAGCATAAAAGCGTATCCAGAGGGGGAAAAAATATTATTAATCTGATCATGTTTTGACTTTTACACCTTCTGATCACAAGACATATGAAAAGTTCTAGCCAGTATGAAGAATAATAAATACCGATTTTCTTTGTTTAGAACCACGATAGCCGCCGTTGCTGGGCGACGTGACATCAGACTATTGTATCCAATTATATCTATAGCCTAGGGCTATTCGACAACCCGATCTTTGCGTGCCCCCAATGACCCCACCAGGGGCGTGGCTATATAGATAGTATGCGCTTGGCTAAGAAGCTCATAACATTGCCATCCGGAAGTATAACGGACCAACACACAAAACGGTGTGTAAGCATGAACGTTTATAGTCTGGTTCATACAGTTTAGTGAGAAGTACTCATAAACGTGGATGGCAAAAACAATAACAAAGACTTGATTTACGTCATCTTCGTTCTATCTATTGGTTGATTTGGTGCCTGGCACCACATTCATCTTTTAAAAATGGATTACAGCATTTTTTTTAAAAGTGAGAAATGGTATATACCAGCTCTTACTTATTTGAGTAAGTCTTTTCTTTAAATATTTTTCTTTCTTTTGTATTTACAAATATATTATGATTTAAGTCATTTTCTTCTGATTCTGGCACCACCCTGTACTGTAAGCATGCCACGCCACTGGACCTCACCCGTTTGGCTGTTCCATGCGTTCGTATAAAGGCAGAAACAAGGCCCTTTCTCAGCTTGATCTGTCTGTATGGAACATTATTCCACAGAGCATTTGTGAGTCCAAAACATTGTTCAAGATATCCTTTAAAAACCTTTCTATTTTAATGTGTAATTTCTTGAAAATTATTTTGTATTGATGTAAAGAACCTAGAACCTCATGGCTGAAGAAGATACAGTGCTCAACATTTATATATACTTTTGTGTGCGCGCATGTGTGTGCGTCTGTGTGTGTGTGTGTGTGTGTGTGTGTGTTCATCTGTGTATATGTGCGACTATGTGGTCTTCTGCTTTGACACTAGCCTCCCTCACCGTACTCAAGTAATAAATGAGTACCTGGCCGTTAACAGCGATTTCTGTCGGGAAAATATGTATTAGCCTATCGCAAAACAGACGTCATGTCTCGTCCTATATGTTAAGTGTTGCTGTTGGCGAGAAAACCCTTATAAAGCGCTTGAACACGTTTAGTGAATATTGCCCTAATTTTTTAAATTTTGATTACGCCCTTTCGCAACGGTACCATAAGATCCCGTCGCCTAGGCATTCCATGAAGGAATATAGATAATCCATCAAACAGGATATCTGATGTCAACAGTGAGCAAATTTGGGTTAATAATCTTACCCAAGGAAAAAAAAATAAAAGTGCCTGAAGCGGGGCTCGAACCCGGGACCTTCCGGATCACAGGGCAATGCCTTAACCATCGGCCACTTCGCCGAATATTGCCCTAGGCTATATAAAATGCTGGACTTTTTTTTATGGAATAAAGTGTGATCATGTACATATGTTTGTGGGTGGAGGGGAGGGAAGGGATGGGATGATTATGATATATATTATAATTATGACCTCTCACCCACAGGACAATTCGCATCTGTCATGCCAGTCTCCATTTAATATACGCCACCACCACTATCCACCCGCTCCTTTGTTCAATCTGGCCTTTCTACCCAACAATAACATTATCATTTTTACCAAGAAGAAAATCAGTATATTTAAAATGTATAATGTCGATGAATGCAGCCTTCATCACTTGGATGGTGTACTTTTTTTTGGGTCATTGACCGCTCATATCACTTTGACATTTCGCAGAGTAAAGTATTGCCAAGTACTGAAAATATTCCGTATTGTGGACAATATTTAATCAATTGTACTATTATTATTATTATTATTATTATTATTATTATTATTATTATTATTATTATTATTATTATTATTATTATTATTATTATTATTATTATTATTATCTGATTGATTCTATTTTATTTTCAAAAAATTTCAAGAAACGTTTCCAAAATATGTGGGGATGGTGTCAGATTTTTGTTTTCCAAGCAAATCATTGTGGTCTGGAAAAGTTGCTTAAGTTGGTGACATTTTTCAAGTTTTTCATAAGAAAAAACTCAATTATTGTTGAGTTGTGTTGCAGCTGGTCTGTTTTTAAAGTCTTTCCGCTTTCCTTTTATCTCTTTTGGCCTGTTTAACCTTGAGACGTTTGTGCGTTTGATTAACATTCTTTTTTTAACGGATGCATGTGATTTCATAATTTTTGGGCATTCTTCATCAAATTGATCAAAAACTAGCATATTTTATGGGTTGAATATTATTCTTAATATCAAAGCAAATAGCTGTCATATAGCTGTTTTTCAAGTCTCGTGTATGTATGATGTGTTTGGTGAGTGGCGGTTTTTGAATATCAAGTTTTCATAAGATCCGAAAGTGGTCTGCCTGAAATCAGTTTATTTTGTATATCTGAAGTTAAGGTCCAGTTGTACTATAACACAATCTAGAATGTTGCCCCCTACGCGGGTGGGCACATTAATAAGATGTGAAAGGTCGTTTTCGGAGAGAATATCCTCTATGTCTCTTTTGTGTTTTTCGTTTGAGTTAAAATGAAAGTTCAAATCGCCCAATTTGCAAAACATATTTCAAAATTTTTCAAAGAAAATGATGAATTTTGCAGAAGAAAATAAGTAAATTTTGCAAAAAAAATGTGCAGGTTTCTAAATGTGTTGTATCACACCTAACAACTAACTACATGCAACCCATATAATAAAAATATCCCCGCGGAATTACGCAATTTCAAACTCAAAATTAAGCAAAATGGGACAAATAAATGGCAAATTTTGCCAGAAATTATGCTGATTTGGAAAAAGGCACAAAGTTGCGAAAGGAACGCAAATTTCGCATTAATAATTTTTTTTAAAAGAATCAAAGAATTTGTCAAATGTGCACAACCCCCCCCCCCCCCTCCCGGGCCAGGATAAATACGATTTGTGTCACCGTGTTTATTTGGAATTTCACTGAACACATGTCTTGGAGATGTCTGATCCATGTCTAAACTATAGTCAACGTTGCAAGTCTGATTCTCGTTGATTACATTTTCCATATTGTTGTTATGACACATAGATAACCACGCCTTTCGGATTGTTGTCATTCATAATGTAAACAATGGCTGTGATTGGTAAATACAGATTTATGCGCTTGGCTAAGAAGCTCACAACATTGCCATCCGGAAATATAACGGACCAACACACAAAACTATGTGTAACCTTAAATGTTTATAGTCTGGTTAATACAGGTTAATGAGAATTACTCATAGACGCTGATGGCAAAAACCAATAACAAAGACCCGAATGACGTCAACTTCATTCTATCTATAGATAGTATGCGCTTGGCTAAGAAGCTCATAACATTGCCATCCGGAAGTACAATGGATCAACACACAAAACTGTGTGTAACCATGAACGTTTATAGTCAGGTTAATATAGTTTAGTGAGAATTACTCATACACCCGGATGGCAAAAAGCAATAACAATGACCCGATGACGTCAACTCCATTCTATCTATAGCGAACTACACAGGTTTTACTCTCGATGGTAAGTGTCCAAATAAAATACCAACCGAATACCAACTGTTCTACCGCTTGATCAATAGAACCAACACAGAAAACTATGTCAATTTGAACGTTTATAATATGATCGAGAAAATCGTGTGATAAATAGTCACCCATTTGGCGATATAAAAACAATTATCAAAGAGAGGCAGATTTCATTCACTTTATTGTTTATAGATGAGTAGTCTGATGTCACGTCGCCCAGCAACGGCGGCCATCGTGGTTCTAAACAAAGAAAATCGGTACTTTTTATTCTACATGCTGGCTAGAACTTTTCATATGTCTTGTGATTAGAATGTGTCAAAGTCAAAACATGATCAGATTTATAATGTTTTTTTTTTCCCTCTGGATAGACTTTTATGCTCGTCGGAGAAATATTTCATAACGACGTCCGCCATTGTTCCGATAGTTTAGAGCCAGTTACTAAGTTACCATGCGTCATTACGAGGGAAGTGACGTTACGTTACGACTGTTGAAGCGTATCCACAGTT
>NC_088368.1:30868757-30871257 GCF_034508935.2 Berghia stephanieae | reverse complement strand
AGTATTGCTTAACTCTCTCCTTACCAGCCATTTTCAGGATTTTCCCCAAAACTTTACACCCAACTAACACCAAAAAAAATGTTATCACTCAAACATATTAGCAGTAAAGTTCTTGCTATAGATACATACTTTCTTTAGCAAAACATGCTCTACAACACACCGTTCGTTTTCTTTAAATTTTATGATGTACAAAAGAAATCTGAATAAGAAAAATGTTGGCTGTAACGTAAAGAATGTGACGATTTTCCTATAGTTGGTAAGGAGAGGGTTAAGTAAACAAACAATCTCACCCGTTGAGTTACTGGACACAATCCACTATTCACTTTCTTTTGGTGGTCGTCGCCATCATTATTATGACGAAATATATGTTACAAGTATTAGGCTATGTATTTTCAAAGGCCACACATCAATCCATTTTGCAAGAGGGGGGGGGGGGGGGGGGGGGGGGGGGGGGGGGGGGGGGGGGGGGGGGGGGGATCTGAGGCTCAAAATTGGATATTAAGTATTCATTATAAAATCAAATAAGTATAAAATGCTTTCACTGAGGACAGTAAATGTAATTTATCAAATTGCAGAAAACTTAGATATGGTAATTTTAATTTTTTTTTTTTCGTGCGGCTATGTGGTCTTGTCGTATGACACTCGCTTTCGGATCGGAAGGTTCTGGGTTCGAGCCTCGCTTGACGCGGAGTTGAGTCCTTGGAAAAAGCTCTTTATTCACATTTTCTCATCGTACTCAGGTGTAAAATGAGTACCTGGCCGTCAACAGCGTTATCTTTGTCGAAAAAAATTGTAATATCGCCTTGCGGGCGCCATGTCTCGTTCTACATGTTACGTGTTGCTGTTGGTCAGGGACCCTTTTCAAAACGCTTTGAGCGCTTTAAATTATTTTTATCTCTATAAAAATAAAACTACCAGATTATCTCAATAAGTCACAATTTCTCCATTGTCGCCAATGTCTTTTCTTTACTGTGACAAACTCAATGACAGAAGTGTTAAAAACAATCAGTGATGATTTCTGGCAATGAGCCCAGTCCAACTCCTGGGTTTCCGACCGATACTTTGTTTCGTGGATCATACAAGAAACATTGAAAATCGTCACATTTGTTACGATGCAGCCAGTATTTTTATTTTCTTATTCTTACTTCATTTTGTTATTATTATAGCTATTTTAAAAAATCTACACTGTGTTGCAGAGCTCATTTTTCTGAACAAAATAATATAGAATATAATCGTTACTTTTCTGATTGAAAAATCTACTTTTGAGTTGTAATTATGAAGTTTCGGGTAGAATTCTGAAAGTAGCTGGTAAGAAGAGAGTTAATTAACGACTTTTTAATTATTATTTTTTTTCCATATCAGTCATCTTAACGCGATGTGTGTTTTTGGTGTGTAATTATTGGGAACAAAAGTCTGATGTCAAAAAAAAAAAAAGGTTCCAATCTCATGGGAAGTGCCAAACCATTCCTCCGGGGAAACATTGACTCGGTGAATTTGGGGCATTTTGAATAATAGTCTCAGCTTTGTTGCAGTTATTGTATCAGTTAAAAGACTCGAATTTTTATAAAAGGGAATAATACGCTTCAATAGTTGTAACGTCACTTCCCTCGTAATGACGCATGGTAACTTAGTAACTGGCTCTAAACTATCGGAACAATGGCGGACGTCCTTATGAAATATTTCTCCGACGAGCATAAAAGCTTATCAAGAGGGGGAAAAAATTATAAATCTGATCATGTTTTGACTTTTACACATTCTGATCACAAGACATAATATGATAAGTTCTAGCCAGCATGAAGAATAAAAAGTACCGATTTTCTTTGTTTAGAACCACGATGGCCGCTGTTGCTGGGCGACGTGATATCAGACTATTGAATCCAATTGCCACAAAACTAAACAATCTCTTATTGGTCCATGCAAAGTTTCCCCAGTTAGTTGACGTTACATAATCTGTGTAGTTGATCTTCTGGTTTCATAGTCATGGCATCTTATTATCTAGTCTTATGCTGGTCGTCAATAAATATATATATATATAGATATATATATATATATATATATATATATATATATATATATATATATATATATATATATATATATATATATTATTTTTTTATTTTTTTTTTTTTTTAATTGAGCTTTTATATAGCGCAATATCCACCAAAAGTGCTCAAAGCGCTTTACAGGGTATCTCTGACCAACAGCAACATTTAACATTTAGGACGGGACATGACACCTGTTAGGCGATATTACAACTTTTTTTTCGGACAGAGACAACGCTGTTACCAGCCAGGTACTCATTTTACACCTGAGTACGGTGAGAGAATATGAGTAAAGAGCCTTCTCCAAAGACTCAACTACACGCCGCTCGAGCGAGGCTCGAACCCAGGACCTTCCGATCCAATATAAATGGAATACACTTAAATAAAGAACAAAAACATTTGGGACCAACGAGAGGTTTTGACTTTAAGCAGAAGTTGACTTTAAGTGTGTTGACGTT
>NC_088368.1:30853757-30863757 GCF_034508935.2 Berghia stephanieae | reverse complement strand
GTTTCCTTGAGCACTGCGTTACTAACGACCCGTCACTTACAAGGCGGTGCATTAATCTCATCCTCTTCCCTGTTTTAGTCTTGCTTTTTATTTTTGTTGTTTTGGTTTTTTTTAATTAATTAATTAATTAATTTTTTGTATGTTTGTTTTTGTTTTTTGTTGCTTTTTTTCGTGCGTGTTATTTTAAATGTTGCTCTTATTGCTTCGTTGTTGTTGTTGTTGTTCTCAAATGCTCCCCATGTTCTTGCTTTATCAATCGTTGCATGTATACCTAAGCACGTGTAACTTTATATTTTCTATTCGAAGACTGAGTGGATCAATTAACAAGCTAAAAAATGTCTTATGATCTTATACATCGAATATAAGTGACGCTGCATTACCGTTAACTTTTATCGTGCTGGGTGGGGTTCCTGACCTCCCATCGTGGGCAGGGAGGCACATACTATGTCTTCTATCCCACTATAATATTTGTTTTCCAACTTGCTTTCTGTCTTTGTCTTGGAATGAGATTACTTGGGTTTTGTCCTGGCCCTGGCCTATAGATTGCTGTACACCTTCTAGTTCCCGAGTAGGCAGGTCTATCTACTCGTATTTATCTATCTCCCTGGTCGGGAGGGAAAACAGTCAAATGTATAGTGAGTTTTGGGAGATGATATGTATCCCCTTGTAAATCATCTCTCTGTTATGCACTGTATTAATTTTTTTCCTTTTAATATGTATGACTTGTAAACAATTGAGTGTGTTCCTCTTGGCGGCGACCTGTGCTTGTCTCTGGATGAGACATTTAGTGATCTCAAACTAAGTACACTGGTGGTGTGCTCTTGGAATCTACATCTGTTCCCTATTTGAACCAATTCCCCTTTTGACTCCCTTATTCTTGGATGCTTTAATTGTAATTCTAGAACTTTATACCATCCCATTTTCTTCCTTTTTACTGGCGCTGATATGATCTAAATGTGTTGCAAGCGCCGTAAAACCGTTCAAAAACAAAACAAACAACTTTTATCGTGCCATCTAGAAAGGCGATCAGTGACAGTACTCGTTCCATTCCATTTTGGTAAAAGCACATGTGTTACATAGAACTTGATGTGATTGTTACATCACAATGTGTTATCGTTTTGCCAATAGGCTTCAACTGTCGTGATGTCACTTCCGTCGTAATGACGCATAGTGACTTAGTAACTGGTACTAAACAATCGGAACAATGGCGGACGCCCTTTTGAAATATTTCTCCGACGAGTATAAAAGTGTATCCAGAGGAGAAAAACATTATAAAGTTGATCATGTTTTGACTTAAACATTCTGATCACATGACATGTGACAAAGTTCTCGCCAGTATGAAGAATAAAAAGTACCGATTTTCTTTGTTTAGAACCAAGCTGCACGTTGCTGGGCGGACGTGACATCAGACTATTGAATGCTATTGACAAGCTAAAAATAGGTCTAATGATCTTATACGTAGAATGTAAGTGACGTTACATAACCGTTAACTTTTATCGTGCCAGCTATCGTGGCAAAAGTGCATGTGTTACATAGAACTTGATGCGATTGTTACATTCATGTGTTATTGTTTTGCCAATTAATTGTAGTTCGTGACTAGTTGACTGAAAATAAATATAATATTATTATTATGTAGCCTGTAGGGGGAATGTAATATTTATAATAAGAACCGACAAGCTCAATTAGCCCTCTCCTTACCCAACCACAGTAAAATCGTCACATTCGTTACGCACGGTGCAACCAACGATTTTCTCATTCTGATTTCTTTTGTACATGACAAAATTTGATTTTTTTTTTTTTTTGTTTGCTTTTTGTTTTGTTTTTTGTTTGTTTGTTTGTTTTTGTGTGGATTTTTTTTTCTACCTGGTTATAGCTATGAAAATTTGACTTTGTATTGTAAAGCTCATTTTGCTGAACAATGCAATATGCAGAATGTAGTTGCTTCTTTTCTGATTGAGTAAGAACAATATTTATTCTTTGTGTTGTTTTTGTGCGAGGTTTTGGGGAAAATTCTCAAAATAGCTGGTGAGGAGAGTATTTAAAAGGGAAAGCAAAATAATACAAATAAAGAAAATCAAAACATGGAAGAGTGAAATCAACCATAATATTCCTTATATATCGAAGGTGAATGTCGAAGCTCGTATATCATGTCAGTTAATTAATTAATAAGCATATTATATTAATGATCGGTATACAGTACTTATTTGCTTTTCCAAACTGTTATATAATTGGAGGAGAGAATCCGCCAATGAGAACATCGCTTATTGGAGGCAACTGTTTAATTGAAACAGCGGGTTTTTTCGAAAGTGTAGGGACTTAAATCACTAATCTGTTTACAGCATTTTGTCAACAAGGACATCATTTATTGTCGTACAGCTTAAAACAATAGTATAGATGAGGGAAAACAACTACGACTGGATGAATTCTATTTTTCAAAATGATAATAATAATTTTAAAAGAATAATAATAAATTGATATCTTCACTTGGCACTCAAATGATCCTCATTGAGGAAGAGATAGATAAATAAATAGATATATAGATAGATAGATAGATAGATAGATAGATAGATAGATAGATAGATAGATAGATAGATAGATAGATAGATAGATAGATAGATAGATAGATAGATAGATAGATAGATAGATGGATAGATAGATAGATAGATAGATAGATAGATAGATAGATAGATAGATAGATAGATAGATAGATAGACGTGCCTGCTCGGGAGCTAGAAGGTGTACAACAATCTCCGTCTTGCTGACACAGAGAAAAGACCACTCTGCGATCACTTGTGATGTAAATTGAGCTATAATTGTTATCATTCGCTATTGTTGATTTTCTCACATTAAGTGGGCCTAAATATAACTTCAGAATACCGCGAAATTCAACAAATGTGCGATTGAATTAGATATTTATAACGCTCTTCTCTATGTGACATTAAACGTATCCTTCTTATCTATAAGCTCATTGACCGTTTTACTATCCTCTTCGCTTAATCGCTATACAATTTTTTATTCCGGGACATTATTGTAATTATCAGGTCTTGTAGAATGAATACATAAGTCCTCTTAAACGGTTCGTTATTAGTTGTGCGAATGTGACATGTACTTCTAGGATCGATTTTGCTTGGTAACATAATAATTGTATTGTATCATTCGAGTGGCATAATTGCCGTTCTGGCATTGCTGGTGGGACTTTCCGTTGTGATTTGGGAATTTCCGGTTTTGAACAAAACAATGCAAATTGATAATTAAAAGAGACACACAGAGAGAGAGAGAGAGAGAGAGAGAGAGAGAGAGAGAGAGAGAGAGAGAGAGAGAGAGAGAGAGAGGGAGGGAGGGAGGGAGGGAGGGGAATACAAACAAATACAGTACTGGACAAAGACTGTACTATTACATTTGTACTGTTTCATTTTTAACATTACATCATTTGTATTGTTACAATTATACAGTGTTTACAGAGCAAATGTGCTTTATTGCTCTTCAAATTCGGCATTGCGAACCGCAATGTGTCATAGAGGGAAAATGCGGCAAAAGGAATTCAAATTAAATGTGCAAGATGTAAATAGTTGACGTCACAAAATCCATTCATCTTTTTTACGTGACGTAGAATCTTAGTCTATTTTTAGAATGGGAATTTGTGTGGTTGCAATAAGGAAAGCAAATGCGGCATTATGAATGCAATTCGGCAAGAAGCAAATCATTTTGCTATCAATTTTCTTTTCAATAAAAAGTAAAATATTCTTAAGCCTTTTCTTCCGTTCTCTCGTGACTAAACTTTTGCCAATCAAATGCCAGCCATACTTGTTAAATGTTTAACTGACAATCATTTCCATAACAAAAATTGCCCCTTAAGTGACTGATCAGCCATAAGAATGTATAATGTGGTTGATTTGCATTACGACGATAAGCAAAAATGCTGCAATGTGTGTGTGTGGGGGGGGGGGGGAAGGGGGGGGGATCCAACAGAAGACAATATTAATGCTTGACACTAAATGGGGGGTGGAAGAAACTGTGGGGTATATTATCCACACCAAACAAAAAACTGAGTATGGTCAGCATTAAATTGCTTAATTTATGTTACAGCTTTACATTAATCACTTAATGATGAGCTTTTACGTTAAAAACAAGATTATTTATTCCCAATTTGGTCACTTGGACAACATGGGTTTTTCCTGTTGACATCAGACTTATTGCAAATACCATCATGATGTTTTTCCCTCGTCCGCCACTCACAACACGGACAGCCCGAGAACCTCTTTGAGAACGACCCCTTGTTCTTTTTGTCCACAAGTTGATTCCAGCTTCGTCAACATAAATAAAATCGTTGACTGCAATCTGCATCAACCATGTAGCAAATTCATACCGAAGATTTTTGGTGTTTTCTGTAATTCTCTCTTGAGGTGCATCTTCCAGTCTCTTAAGGGTCAGTAGCATTCCATTCATAATGATACTGTTTTTAATAATTATACTGCTATGGCATGAGGTGCTGTAGGTAGACGATGCCTTAATTAATTATTGACTTGCTTTATAGTAAATTCTAGATGATCGGTCACGATATCCTCAACTACTTTTTTCATGGCAAGGTCAACCTGTCCACCCCGTTTTCCACCATCCACGAGCCTTTGCAATCATTCCATTGTTGTCAACACATCGCTCCACGATGGGGTAGGCAGAGGATCGCTGTATTCCTCATGCTTAGACAAGATCTAAATCATCTCCACCTCTTTCAAATGCTTTGAAAAGATATGGGATCTTGGAATATTTATTTACCATGTTTTCTTGTTTAACTCGTGATCAAAACAAAAACCAAAAAAAAAAAAAAAAAAAAAAAACAGGCCCAAAACGACAATGATTAGAAGTTTGTGTCGAAATTGCTTTCACAATGCCGCATTTGAATTCGATATTGTCTGTTTGTGTCTAGATATTTATAGTGTGCAATGTACAATCACATTCTCGAGCAGCCAATTAAATTGCACGCCTAAATTGAATTCCCTTTGCCGCATTTGAATTCTTATGCCGAAATTGTGTTCTCTATTTGTACATTTGCCTTGTAAACACTAAAAAATACAAGCTAATCCTATTTTAACATTTCAAAGCTCTCTTTCGTTTGTTTGTTTTGTTTTTGTTGTTTTTTTTTTTTTTTTGTTGTTGTTGTTTTTTGTGGGGTTTTTTAGGGGGGGGGGGAGGGTTGTTTTATTTTGTATTGTTTTGTTTTTGGTTTTTGTCTTTTTGGGATTTTTGTTTGTTGTTATTGATGTTTTCTTATTCTTTTGTTTGTTTTGTTTTACTTTGCTGGTTTTTGGTTTGTTTATTTTTTAATTGTTTTTGTTTTTATTTTTTTTTTGTTGTTGAATGTTTTTAAAAAGTTTACTTATTTTTTGTTTTGTATTTTAAATGTGTGTTTTTTTTTCAAATGTATTTGTTTTGTTTTGGGTTTTTGCGGGGGGGGGGGGGGGGGGTTCTTTCTTGTTAATTTTTTTTAAAAAGCTGCTCATTACTAATAAAAAGTCTCTTTCTGTCTCCCTCCCTCCCACTCTCCCACTCTCTCTCTTTCTCTCTCTCTCTCTCTCTCTCTCTATCTATCTATCTATCTATCTATCTCTCTCTCTCTCCTTCTTTCTTTCTCTATTCTTCTATCAATGTCTCTCTATCAATCAATCTATCTATCTATCTATCTATCTATCTATCTATCTATCTATCTATCTATCTACCTATCTATCTATCTATCTATCTATCTACCTATTTATCTATCTATCTATCTATCTATCTATATATATATATATATATATATATATATATATGTGTGTGTGTGTGTGTGTGTGTGTGTGTGTGTTGCGGCTATGTGGTCCAGTGGTATGACACTCGCTTTCGGATCAGAAGGTCCTAGGTTCGAGCCTCGCTCGGCGCATAGATGAGTCCTTGGAAAAGGGTCTTTACTCATATTCTCCCACCGTACTCAGGTGTAAAATGAGTACCTGGTCGTTGACAGCGTTGTCTCTGTCAGAAAAAAAAATTGTAATATCGCCTAACGGGCGTCATGTCTCGTTCTACATGTTACGTGTTGCTGTTGGTCAGGGACCCCCTTTAAAGCGCTTTGAGCACGTTTAGTGGATATTGCGCTATATATAAAAGCTCAAGTTTATATAAATACATATATATATAATTCTGTTGCTGGCAATTTGCCCATATTGTTAGAATCGTATCATGGCACTACCGGTCATACTTTTGTTTAGTTGTCAGTTATTTATTGCAATGCCATGCTGGATGACCTTTAACCTCATCTGACCCCCCGACTGCCAGCCTCGTCCTTTCGTGTCATTGTTTTGTCACACACATAAATTACAGTAAATTACCTTAGTTGTAGTTGCATACGTCCACAAAATCATTTTGTCACAAAAGTGTCAGCACCACGCTTATCTCTTATTTGGTCAGGATTCTTATCTTTAAAATAAATTTGTGATGGACATTGTCGGTAAAAAAATATATATCTCGAGATATCCCGTTTCTAAAATTTTTGTTCCGATTCTGTTGTTATATTACGGTTTCAGTGATGATGGATGAGGTAATGATGTTAGCGGAACAATCAAAGCATTTGGTTACGGGGAAATGACACAGTTCCTGTTGTCACATATTGGGAAATCACCAACGTTGGGTTGCAATGGGTATGATCTATATTAACTTTCCATGTGCTCGAGGTCATTGGTCACATTGCAAAATGTGCTCAAAGTGACCTACATCGTGTAAAGTATTCAAAGTTTTTGAAAAATCTAACATTACGATTGGTCATTGTGTTCAGCTTGACACATGGGTATGTTTACAACTTTCATAAACAAAGCAGTGTGTTTACATTTGGTCAGAAATGTCCAATCGTTGGACATCAACAAATCACGTGATTGATGACTCTGTTGGACGGAAACATGAATATAGATAGTATGCGCTTGGCTAAGAAGTTCATAACATTGCCATCCGGAAGTATAACGGACCAACACACAAAATTGTGTGTATCCGTGAACGTTTATAGTCGGGTTAATACAGTTCAGTGAACATTACTCATAAACGCGGATGGCAAAAAGCAATAACAAAGACCTGAGTGACGTCATCTTCGACCTATCTATTTTCCTAGTTTTGGAACAACAATGGTATGTATGCCCAAGCACCCACCCACCCCCTTCCCCATTGTAATTATCCCCTCTCCCCGGTGACCTGGCTATGACCTCTTAGCTTATGAACTCTACAGAAATAAACCTACTTACAATAAAACACAAATATTATGGTAAATTCTCTCATTTATTCTTAGTGTTATAGTGTTCGTTGTTCGTACATACCTGACGAAACTGCAGAAAACAAATACTTGTGTACAGAATACTAAAAAAAATTGTAAAGGGGAAAAAAAGAAGAAAGAAATAAAAAACATTAAAATTACTGGTTTTTTTGTCTAAAATTACATTGTTCTCATTATTAGTGAAAATGATGGTGATGAAGATGATGGTGATGATGATGATGATGATAATAATAGTAATATTAAAACATTATTTAAAAATTATTAAAACATTAAAATTACTTTTTTTTTTTCTTCTAAAATTACATTGTTCTCACTAATGATGAAAATGATGGTGATGATGATGATGATGATGATGATGATGATGATGATGATGATGATGATAATAATAATATAGTAGTAATCATAACAATAATGATGACGATGATGATGATGATCATCATCATCATCATCATCATCATCATCATTATCATTATCATAATAATAATAAATAATAATAATAATAATAATAATAATGATGATAATAATAATAATAATATAATAATAATAATAATAATAATAATAATAATAATAATAATAATAATAATAATAATAATGATGATAAAATAATAATAATAATAATAATAATAATAATAATAATAATAATAATAATAATAATAATAATAATAATAATAATAATAATAATAATAATAATAATAATAATAATAATGATAATAATAATAATAATTTAGGGCCTTCCTATTGTGACTGTTTGACACCGTGCTTAATCCATGCTTTTATGATTAATGATTAAAAAGGCCGATCATTCGATCGGATAGATCGATATCGATAAATCTCTGCATGAGGCTTGATATGGTTGATCGAACGTGGGTTCGTCACGGTTCGATAATTTGATTTGTGACAAAAGGGAAGTAGCCTATATCTTTTCTGTCTTTAACCAAATTTTAGTTGGCAGCTGGCCAGTTGTATGTGTTTCTTGTACAAGGCTCGAACACACAAACACACACACACACACACACATACACGCGCGCACGCACGCGCACACACACACACACACACACACACACACATACAAAATAAATAAAACACAACGACCACCGACCACCTGTCACAGCTAACCCCACGATTTGGCGCCAACTGCAACACGAGATAGAATATCCGCGCCTGGCTTTTCAAGGAAAAAAATAATAAACGCATGCAGGACAGCGATTGTCTGTTGGGCATTTTCAACGCCAAATTCTATTTTCTTTATCAAGACATATTTATTTTTAAAAAGTAGTAGTAGATTTAGGACACCTAAATCGACATAAATGTATTGAACATCTTGCTCTCACAGGAAAGATAGAAGGTAAAAAAGAGAAAAGGTAGACCAAGAAAAACATATTTGAATAGTTTGAACAGCTGGGCGACAAAGAAAGAGAAGAGTAATATTAGTTTTCTGAGGTTATCTGATCAAATTGATGAATGGCGTATCATGATCACCGATGTCTGGCGCAGACTTGGTACTTGAAGAAGCAGTTGGGCACCGAAATATCAATTTGGAACTTTGGTAGTTCCATGACATGTCATTTAATGATAACATCGAATATTATATTGATATCTTATATTAATATAAGATAAGATGAAAAATAACATAATCAATTTATTTACAGATTTTTTTTTTCTCGAGACTTCAAAGCACTTTACAAAACCTGTAATCATCTCAGAGCCCATTCCATGTTATAATAGTGGTGCGTCAACAAAGACAATCTTGACGGGGTCAAGACCGTAAAATTGTATTTATTTATTTATTTCAATTACAAGAATTTCCTTCAATTTTATTTTCAGTGGATTTACTTATGGAAAAAAATATGCCCTGTTTCAAAATAACAATATCACTGTGAAAATAGTATGACGCAATCGTGAGTGAGAAAATCGGATCGTTGCTTTTTAGAAGTGACGAATTAAGGAGTAGGAACTGGTGCAAGATACAGATCTGAAAATATGTGTATGAAACAGTGCCAGATAAAGTAAAAGAAAAATACAAGAAAAAATACCCCCCCCCCCCCCTTCCAAATAAACGCAGGAATCGATGCAGGCTAATCATTTTTTTTTTGACATTTGTAAATGGAATCACTCATTTATGGCCGAAACACATGTTTCGGTGGTCTCCATCCACGTCGTCAGTCGGCATATTATGACGACGTGGTGGAGACCACAGAAACATGTGTTTCGGCCATAAATAAGTGAGTGACTCCATTTATAATTTATATTAGCTCTAACCAACGTTATCGAGCACTCTCGTACCTACAAGTACCCACTAACACTCATATATATATATATATATATATATATATATATATATATATATATATATATATATATATATATATATATAGGCAATGTTTTTCTTAAGATTTGTTTGGCATTTTTTGCTAAAACTATCTGGTAATTTTGCTGTTCGTGGCAATTTCAATTTTCATTTTCCACCTTGTGTGGCTGGTGACTAGTGGCTATTCATTCCCCTGTTGTTGCTGCAAGTCGCAAGTCGCAAGCTTGACTGGTCACTGATTCACACTGACCAGCAGCTGTAATATCCTTTTCCTGGAACAATCTGGAATTTTATACTTTTCATGCTTGGATTGCATACCTAAAACGCAAGTCTCTAATTAGTATGCGTCTGGATTCGGTGAGTTCAATTCTTCAAACATTAATTTTCCCCCTTTGGTTCTGTCTATT
>NC_088368.1:30847316-30853657 GCF_034508935.2 Berghia stephanieae | reverse complement strand
TTCTCTTCCTAGTTTTTAAAATCAAATTTCCTAAGATGCGTAAATCACTCATTATAACTTTTCTCTCCTTCTTTGAACTTTTACTCCACAATTTTGTTCCTAACAATACTATAGCTTTGTCTGATCGACACAAATTTCCCACTTCATCATTCCGAAATTTGTCAAGAATATTCTCCTTTATTTCTTTACTTGCATTGGGAGCCACGGGATAAAATTTTACAACCCCAGTACACAGAGCATGCTCAGTACTACATTTCTTTTTGTGTTCATAAACCCTTCGTCCAGAGTAAAACCCCTTACAGCCAGCACACATAACAACTTCATGTGACCCTTGTGCTCTCTCACGCATAACTATTGAATTGTTTCTAGTGTTTGAATAAAAAATGTCCTTTTTCTTGAGATAATCCATTGTTCTATCCCTTTCCTTTACAGGCTGTTTCATGGCCTCTGTAACTTCTGTCTCATCTTTGTGTTTCCTCATCAAATGCCTTGAGAGTTTTGTTTGCAACTGTCCACAGTATGGACAGGGTCTCCTTGGCTTTTTGTATTTCTCTGGAAAAAAAGAAGAAAATAAAGCACATCATGCTATGAACTATGAAAATAAATCAATAGACAGATCATATGCACATCAGCTACATGACAGCGATAGAGAGGAATAGCATTCCAAATATTTAAGGCCTGGACAAGTAACTGTCATAATTCCTTCTTGTTATATACTTTTCTACCATCTATTCCTTTGGAAGAGGTATGTTAGATTTGTGGAGACCTCTGCCACATAACAAATCCAGTGAAAAGACGCCATATTTTTGTTTTGAAATAGAAATAAATAGATCAATCCACCCACTTCACTGGGTTCAGGGTTCCCTCTTCATTATAATCAAAATATGAACATAAATCGGAATAGTAACACATTGAAGTCTCATCTGAATACATAGATTGTCCTTTGTTGTTTCAGCGAAAAATCAGACAGAATGTCAAAAGAATTTTAGGTTTTTCCCCAACCACCCCTTGGAGGTATCAGTATCAGCGGAATGGTAAGCGTCATGTTTTTTACGTTGAGCAACAAAATTTACTCCAAATGCTTCACTCGACCCAGGCGGAAAAGCAATCAAGAATAGACCCAAGTCCTATCCAAAGACTAACATTTCATTTAAGTTTATTGTAGGCCCTTGGCCAATCGACAAAATTCAATTCACATAAATTATTTACAACAATCAGAAATTAATTATATCAATAATAGTAATAGAATGCAATGAAGGCAATATCATAATAATAATAATAATAATAATAATAATAATAATAATAATAATAATAATAATAATAATAATAATAATAATAATAACAGTAGCGGCTATAAGTAACAATTAATATAGTAACAAAAGTAATAATAGACTATAGTTCATAGTCATAACAATGACTTTCTTTGTCATTGAGGGAGTGAGAAAACATCACCGGCTGGCAGAACAAACAGCCGACATCAATCAAACGTCCTCCAGACCGGTTGAGCATCGGCTTCATTAATTCCTTAAAGACTTCCCCCCAACTGCCTGAACGATGCTGATGCCCAGACAACTTAATCCTGATTTATATTTTGTGGGAATGAAATATGACATGTATATGCCGGAAATATTTCAATAACAAACACACTGTTCAGATAGAAAATATTTGAGTCTTGCCTTTGTTAATTGATACAGGTAAGTTAGGAAAATAAATGCTAGTAAAAACGATCAGCAAGTTCGTGAACACTGCTTCTCAACTCGAACATATGTTTTCATCAAATCTACACACATCATGTTGTGAGCTGAATTTTAATGATCTCAGTTGTCATTGAAAGGAAACCCAAGAATTTTAGAATAAAGAAAAATATTGAACCTGGAAGTCAAAAGGGTTTGTAGCACAGCAGGCATTATCAAAGTATAATTTTAGTACCGACAAATTAAAAAGAAAATGTGCTTTTCTTTAAATGCTCCCAATCATCATATACTGTTTAGGTTGCAAGATTAATAAAAATGTTATCTACTCTGATTCTCGTTAAGTTTCCAGCTGGTCTGTGAAAAAAAAGCCTTAAGCATCATAGAAATACAAAGAAACAGTTTTAATATATAGATGGGTTGTAACAAAAAAACCATTTTAACACTTACAATACAAGCAATTTAAGTCTATTACAGACAAAAAAAAACCCCAATAAAATAAACATGAACATTTTTATGGCTGGTTTCACTGATATCACTCACACATTGGGGTTTCAGATTCTAAGATGTCCACCCTATCAAATTTGGATTTGTGCTTGTTATGTAAATGGTAGCGTATTTTGCGACGCAGCACTGCCAAAACAGAAAAAAAATGCAATAACACAAATGCAGCACCATGGAGGGGGTGGAAGTTTTCTTTTAAAAGGAATGGGTAAATTAAAATTGATCCCACAAATATCAAAGGAGAAGAATGACAAAAAAATGACTCACCATTGCACGTAACACGTTGGTTTGCAAGTGTATAGCATTCGGGTTGAACCTGGGTCCCAGACTGGCAACGAGGTTCAGTCTGTGATAGTTGTGGATGAGGCTCTGACTGAGTTGGGGAATGAGCACTAGGTTCCAAAGACAATGATGTACTCAGCATTGGGTACCTCACAGAGTACGTAGAGGAATCAGACTCGGAGTCAGCAACAAAATCGGGACCCTGTATATTTTGTGGAAAAGATGACAGATCAATCAATTTATTCATGTTGACAATAAACATGAAGAGCCATTGTTTAATAATCCAACTAAACAATTAGCTGGTTAATAATGCAAGTATAATAAAAAGAGTTGAGAAAGGCAGACATATTGTCTAAGTATTTAATATGTTCAACTGTGCTTGGATAAATATAGATACACCAACCAGGGTTTCAGTAAACCGTTTTTAACCAACTCTTTAAATCCTACACCAGGACCAACAACTACAAAACAATTTTTTATATCACTACGATTCTGGACATATAAACGGTTGTCATTGCAACAATATGAACTTCCTAACCTTGCAACTGCAATATAGTTAACAAAAAAAGTTGATAAACATTACGATGCAAGAGAATTTGGACAAAATGCGAGATCAAAAGTATAATCCCAACAGAAGCTATTTTAATTTTTCCTGGAAACGCATCATTTTCACATTTTGTCAAATAAAAAAACAAACGACTTCAAATGTGAATGGCTCATCAATGAATATCACTTCAAAATATAACGAGGAAGGTTTAAAATAGTGTTATTGTTGGCGAAGTCCACTGCAAAGAAAAATTTTTAACAACAAAAAACTAGGAGATCTCACTGGTGTAAAACAGTGTTGTCCTTGTCCTGAAATATTGTATTGCGCCTAACAGACTGCAGGTCTCATCTTTTGTGGCAAATGTGTTTTGTCCACCACAAAATATGTTGATGTGAAGCATTTTGAGCATGGTGCCAACTGTGGATAAACGCTATACAAATGTTATGATTTTATTTTAATGTACATACTTACCACAAATGAATCATGTGATATGGAACTTTGTTCTGCATCACTTTCAGGCTCTGAGTTGGAGTCTATATAGAAAATAAAAACAACAAAAAAAAGCTGAAGACTATCATGTGCAAGTTTTTCTCTAAACTCTTAAACAAAAAATCATGCCATCTTGTGCTGTAAAAGGATTTTTTAAAAATTATTTACCTTATGACTATTGTCCTTTGGAAAAAAAAAGAAAATTAAGTCCGAAACCTTCTGGCTATTTTCTTTTAAATTTCAAGAACGTCAGAGTTGGCAAGGGAGGACGGAAATATAATTCCAGAAACCAATCTGTCTATAATCATATCCATATGATAGTTTTTCGTTCAAGATTCAGGTACAGTCCACTTAGGATAATCGCAATACCTTGGGATCATCGAAAATGTTGGGATTAACCGAAATTCAGTTTCCTGTCCACTATTTCAACATTTTACACATTTATTGTCAACTCAAACCAGTAAATAATATTCTTAGTCCACCACATACAGAGCAATTTGATTGAAACAAAAACCATATGGCAGCCCCGTGTAGATTTGTCAACCAAAAGCAGCTATGAAGCAAGCCGATATCTTATTCAGATTGGAAGAAGTTTCAATCTTTTTTCTCAACAATTCAACATTTGTCAGAGTTAAAGAGATTAGCCTTAATGAGAGACAATAAGCTCTCACCAAACTCGTTGGTCACAATGCACAGTTGTTAATCCTAAAACAAAGGATATCGCTCAGTCTCTCTTTATAACTGTCATTTATAACCTGTTGTCAAGATTATGACCAGCCCCACCCCTCTTCTATTTAATGGCCACCGATGACGTCACAAACCCATACTGCAGAGCCCCGCCCTCTTTCGACTCTAACAGAGTGGTGACACACTACTGTAGCATTAAATCCTGCTCACTCTCGATTCTTCAACCTGTCACGATTTCATCCATGATGAAATTTAATCATGATATACTGTTTGATTTCTTGAATTTACCACTTTTTAAAAAACCGAAGTTTGTTGCAATTAACCAGTGACTTTTATATAGAATTATTTCCATTGCTTAGGAAATATTGTGATTAACCGAAAGTTGCGATTAAACGAGTTGCAATTATCCGGAGTGGACTGTAATAGTATTACACATCATGACTCAAAAAAAAAAAAAAAAAAAGCAAACTATGTGTACCTAAATGTTATTCATTTCCTCATCAAATTACATTCTTACCATTAACATCATAGATCACATCAAAAGGGTTGTCTGGATTGACAGCAAGACATTTTTCAGGATTTTTAAAGCTCAAATCTCTCTGATCTGAAGTTACAAAAGAAATAGCATATTCTCAACATTAAACTATGATTTTGTGATGGCTGTGATATGGCATACTGTATGCATAAAGCAAGATGCAAAGACAGGTTTAAGTTTAAATTATTTTATATTCTTTTCAAAAATCCATTCTAGTTTTGCCAAAATAAAATAAACACGAGAAGTGTTGAGTTGGATAAAGCTAAAACTAAAAGTAGTAGTGGTAGTAGTAGTAGTAGTAGTAGTAAACGACAGATCTTACTCACTAGTGTGAATCTACAGTCTACAGAAGTTCCCGAATTATCTGACTCCACTTCCAAATGACTGACTGACAAGTGACAATCATCAATCGGTGTGTGGTGATTGTGATGTCTACCCTATTGAAAATCTTAAATCAACAGTGATGTAATAAGAATGGCCAATAACTTACCATTTAAATTATCTCGGTGTCTCTTCAATGATGCCTCCAGCATCAATTTACCCCACGATGCCATAGACGTCTAGTTTGGAACTCAGCAAGTGACGAAAAAATACTTGCGGCTATAGAGAGGACGTCCGTCGGCCACTCTCTCCGCAAGTCAATTGTCAGTGGTTATCAGATAATCATTGGTTCTTGAAAAATATAGAAACACAGCGGTTCATTTAAAAAGACTCTTTTGTAGATCAAGATATAATGTTAGGTATTGCACTTTAAAATCTCTTCAGACATAGAACGGGTCAACTTGACGTCTAGACCAAATCATTTCGAAGATCGATATGGCAACAGCAACGCCTGGAATGGAGGATTTAAATGCGGCATCTGACGATTCTACTGCTATGACAGAAGATGCTCCATTTCACGACGTCGAGATGGCTTCAACTGGCATCAGGCATCAACATGCTACTCAATAATGGGTTTGATGAAGCGTTTGACTAAGAATTAAAGCTGATAACTGATAACCACCTACCTACTACTGACTTGCGGAGTGAGTGAGTGCCGAGTGCCTCTTTATGCGCGAAATTGACTAAACATACGTTTCACGAAAAAAAGAGTTACTATGTTTGCTTGTCTCTTGTCACCAAGATAAGAATCCGGACCAAGATTCGATAAATCTGTTTCTAAAAATAGATTATAATTCGTATATCTTGTTCATTCCTCAGTTCATCAACTTTCACACAATTTTATATTAGGTTTTCATTACTATAAAAATCCATATAATGCTCTAGAATTTTAGAGAAAATTTCGGAAAGATATATTGCCTCACTATTGAAATATATCGATGAAAACACTGGTACCCCTATTGTACTTTTTTCAGGCGGTCACCTTATTGACCAACGTGAAAATTTAGGCATAACTCTTCTTACTGTGGTGTTTAACAAATAACTTCAATACTATGATTTACAATTATATATCCTTGACGGTTGGGTTGACAACTTTAAACTAAAAATAGAAAAGTGAATGTGCTAGAGGTCAAATCAATAGGGGGACCGGATTTTGGTCTCCCTATTGGTAAAGTACTGTAAAATGAACTAATAGGGGTACCAAAAGTCTCCCTATCCGGTATTA
>NC_088368.1:30834816-30844816 GCF_034508935.2 Berghia stephanieae | reverse complement strand
AGTTGTGAATAGTTACCAGGCTTAATTGGATTCAATAGTCTGATGTCACGTCGTCCAGCAACGGAAGCCATCGTGATTCTAAACAAAGAAAATCGGTACTTTTTATTCTTCGTGCTGACTAGAACTTTTCATATGTCTTGTGATCAGAATGTGTAAAAGTCAAAACATGATCAGATTTATGATGCTTTTTTACCTCTGGATACGCTTTTACGCTTGTCGGAGAAATATTTCATAAGAGCGTCAGCCATTGTTCTGATAGTTTAGAGCCAGTTACTAAGTTACGATGCGTCGTTACGAGGGAAGTGACATTACGACTGTTGAAGCGTATTAAGACAGTGGTTTTTATTACAATAGGAGTGAGGTACAGTTAACCTAGTAGGCAATTCTCAGTGTATGAATCGTGTCTTGGTGAGGGAATAAATAAAAGCATGTGAAGCGCATGGAGCACGATGAAATTATAAAATTAAAATATAGATATATTTGAATCTAGGTGCACATATTATAAGAAGGTCTGATATCATGGTAACAGAACGCAATGGGCATGATCTATATTTACATTTCCATGTGCTCGAGGTCATTGTTCACATTGCAAAGTGTGCTCAAAATGACCCACATAGTGAGAAGTGTTCACCGTTTGAGAAATAACTAACGTCACAATTGGTCATTTTGCTCAGCATGACTCATGGGTATGTTAACAACTTTCATAAACAAAACAGCGTGTTTACATTTATTGAGATATGTCCAATCGTTGTACAGCAACTAATCATGTGATCAATGACTAGGTTGGAAGAAAACATGAATATAGATCGCTCCCATTATGGGCTTGATTTATCATTGTGGTAATGAACAATATTTTGCCTTGGCCTGAAAGTATTTCCAACACAACAATGAATGATTTGGGTTACCAGACCTGTAAATAAGTACCTACACGCCGGTATGAATATAATTATTATTGATTTTTTTGTTAATCGAAAAAAAAAATCGATTGGCGTCACACTCCTGCTAGGTGTCCTTTTGTAGCAGTTCTAACTATTAGCATTATTCTTCACCGCCGATTAACATTTTAATAATTTATTCACACCATAGTACAGTGGGGTAATTGGTAATGTACCCAAAGTATCTCATACACGTACACAAAGGTCAGAGTTTTATATAACTGAACTTGAGCTTTTATATAGAGCAATACCCCCTAAATGTGCTCAAAGGGCTTTACAAAGGGTCCCTGACCAACAGCAACACGTAACACGTAAAACCGAGACATGACGCCTGTTAGGCGGTATTACAATTTTTTTTCGGCCAGAGACAACGCTGTTAACAGCCAGGTGTTCATAATTTTACACTTGAGTACGGTGAGAGATTGTGAGTAAAGAGCCTTTTCCAAGGCCTCAACTATGCGCCGAGCGAGGCTCGAACCCACGACCTTCCGATCCGAAAGCGAGTGTCTTACCACAAGACCACATACGCATACACAATTACCATCAACCACTCGGTCGTTTTTCGACTACGCTCAACGTCGTTGTCCTTTCAGAAAAAAAAATAATAATAGAAATAGCACTTTATGGGCGTTATGCCTCGCCCTACATAAGTGTTGCTGTTGGCTTGGGACCCCTTGTTAAGCTTTTTGAGCACATTAAGTCTTAGTGGGTATCGCCCTATATAAAAGCGCTCATGTTTATGACGCGGGGTGATTTATTATACTCAAGGGGGTTTCTGGTTTTTATAGGAGTCAGTGGTCTACGTGACTGTCCCCATTTTTAATGTCCAGGCGACGAATCCGTTGCCGCATTCGTGTACAGTCGCGAACCTGCCAGGTAGCCTCGTCACAACACAAAGCTCAAATCAGATGTCGGAAGTTTCGGGTTCTTTGCCGTGCCTCAACAACGCATGGATGGCAAATATATATATACACGAAGGCCACCTTTATTTTATGTATGATGCAATGGCATGATATGTATACCCTATATTACGTGAATTGATAACATAAAATCCGGTCAAAAGTACACGGCCCATGGATTTCACTTTGTTCCCAATATCTGGGGCGTGACTCGTACGTGACTGACGTACATAACTTAAAAATCATCGACATTTCGTCCTCATTGATTGGATAAAAATTGGGGTGATTGATTGATATGGGTTAGTGCGCAAATCTATTGTTGTGCCTCGCCCCATCGTGAATTTATGTGATTTATGTATAATTGTGTGTGTTTGAATTTGTTTTAATGTTACCTTGACTAAGGGGATTTTCAAAAACCGTTCATTTGTTTTAGAAATGCACTATGGATAACTTGATATTTGTAACCCACTCTTATTATTGTATTTTGTTAGTCAATCATTTTCCACCCAGTAAGTTTAGTACTTTATCATCTCAAGAGAGAGAGAGAGAGAGAGAGAGAGAGAGAGAGAGAGAGAGAGAGAGAGAGAGAGAGAGAGAGAGAGAGAGAGAGAGAGAGAGAGAGAGAGTAATGACGTTTGTTGACTAGTTATATTATAGTGACATAAACATATCCACAGAAAAAAACACATGCACACACACGCATACATACACACAGAAAACGCACACACACAAACTCGCGCGCGCGCGCAATCATACATTCTAGTAGTGCGGGGCGGTCCTTGGCAAGCTTAAGGACCACGGTCCTACGGTCCTTGGGAAATGAAGACCGCAAGGACCGGTCCTAGGACCGGTCCTTTTCGACATTGAACATTCCTGAGAGACTGTTGGAAATTCGAACCGGTTTGACCTTTGAGAGCGTGGGATCGTTCATTCTTGAACCGTTAAAGACCGCTACACGATGAAAACCGTGGCCTACAGGAGTAAAACACACGGAGTAGTCACACTCATTTCATATTGTAACCTAATTAGAGAAGAGGGGTGATGCCTTCTTTATTTGCTCACCGTACTTCATTGTAACTTCGATAATTTAATAAAATTTGAAATTTATCCCCATTAACGGAGATAATGGCATCGCCCAAGGCGTTGATCGAGTTGTTCGTGGCGTTGATACACACACGCAACTCCTACCCCCCCCCCCCCACACACACACACATTAGAGGGCAGCGAGCATTGAAGAGTAAGAGAGAGACGTGAAGTTATAATAAGAGGGGGTGGATGAGGTGATAAGAGGGGTCGATGGTGACTTTTCGCCAGATCTAACAAACTCAGCTACCCATTCATTGCTGAGTAGACAGGGATTCAGAAAAAAATCGACTGCACCCGGGATCGATCTCTGGCCCTTTGCGTATAAAGAGAGTGCTCTATCAACTGAGCTATCGGGGTCCCCAAATATTCTATTGGACTTTTTTAAAATTCAGACGTTATAACTGGGTTTTTTAGAAGGAAGAAACTAATGAAACTCATATTATTTGATTAGTAAAAACACCAAACGAAATTTTAATATTATTGTATTATTTTAAATGACAACACTGCGATAGAAAGGAGTGGTGACAAGAGATGGACAAAAGAAAACAAAAAATCGGATTTGCTACTTGCTAAGTTCGACACACACACCCCACACACACACACACACACACAAACACACACATCTTTTGTAGTCACATACATTTCAAACAATAACCCATTAGAGAAGAGGGGTCATGCCTTCACCATAGATCATTGTCATTGCGATCATTATGGTGTAGTAAATTTTGAAATTTACCCCGTATAATGGAATCGTCCAAGGCGTGCGCCTCCTGTTCCCCCCATCTCACACACGAAAGGGCGGTTTGCGGAGTGGAGGTTGGTGGTCGTCTGCCTGTATGGTCGTCTGTGTCGTTTAGTGTATGGCAAAGGGGGGTGGGTGCAATTAATTAAGTGGGATGGGTGGTGATTGGTGGAAGATCGGCAACCGAAGCAACGAATCGCTGGGGAAGTAGTAGGCTATGGGCGAGACCGTAGGACCGTGGTCCTTGCAAGGACCGCCCCGCACTAGTTGAAAGGTGATAAGAAGTGAGGACCGGCGCCGGTCTTCCCCTCTGGGACCGGTCTTCGGTTCACAGCTAAAAGACCGTCGGACCGCGGTCCAGACCGGTCTTCAGCGCGGCACTAGATTCTAGTCATGTCGACTTCCTATCGCTCTCGACAAATAAATTCATGCATATTCACATTAACCCTTTACGTGTGGAATTCAATTTTCCTATAACCAGACATCATAATGTATCAATATATACATACCCGTCCGTTTTCTTCAGGGAAACATTTAAATAATTTATTATAAGCCAGGGTCTCATTTCTGATATTACTCATTCGGTAGAAAAACCACACGCAAAAAAAAAAAAAAAAAAAAAAAAAAAAAAAATAAAGAAAAAACAAACAAAGAAACAAAAATAAATAAATAAAAAACAACAATAATCTGTTCGTTCTGTAGTTATAATCAGATTATCGAGAGGAGGAATTAATTTATCCCCTGGGGTACGTGCTCTGTGTCACTGTTAAAGGTTTAAAAAGGTCGTGCTTGAACGCCTACAGTAGGTCATATTGAATGAATGTTTGTCAAATGCTAAGGTGTCTTTTATTTGACCAAGAACTTTTGAAGGAAATAAATAAAAGACTGTTTGACGTCATACTACACTAAACTGTTTGTTTTAATTGTTTAAAAAAATATGTTTTACGGCGCTTGGAACACATTAAGGTCATATCAGGGCCAATAAAAAGGAAGAAAATTGGATATTAAAAAGTTATAGAATTAGAATTAAAACACCCAAGAAAATGTAAAGACAAAGGGGAATTGGTTCATATATGAAACACGGATGTAGATTTCAAGAGCACACTATCAAAGTACTTTGTTTGAGATCACCTAAAAGTCTCATCCAGACACAAGCACAGGTACCCACTAAGAGGAATACACTCAATTGTTTATAAATCATATATAATATGATGATGATAATGATGATGATGATGATGATGATGATGATGATGATGATGATGATGATGATGATGGTCTCTATTGTCCATAAAGGCAATTTGTTATTTGGTTTTTAATACTTCAACAAAACGTAATACAGTGCATAACAGAGAGATGATTTACAAGGAAAAAAATATCATCTCCCATAACTAACTATACATTTGACTGTTTCCCTCTCAGCCAGGGTATCCGGTCAGGGTCAGGACAAAACCAAGTAGGTAGAGGGGGATAGAAGACACAGTAAGTGCCTCCCAGCCCATTATGAGAGGTCAGGAACCCCGCCGGTACTAAACTGATGATGATGATGATGATGATGATGGTCTCTATTGTCCATAAAGGCAATTTGTTATTTGGTTTTTAATACAATGTTCGAAAGTACACACACTCATTCACTGGTCCAACACATATAGAATTTCAAATTCAATAATATTGAAGAACATACCCTTTAAATATTACATAGAAATAATTTAAAATAGACCGCTTGAGACGTGATGTTCGATTCGACGAGACATGACTGTATTTGCCAGCAATTCAATTTCACTGATGAAGGTAATTGAAAGGGGCGATATAATGTATGAATGATTGTGTGAGAAATTGAAATGAAAGAGATAAACAGATGTCAACGGAAGTATGTGTGTGTGTGTGTAAGTGTGTGAATGATAAAGCGAAAGAGATTGTGTGTGTGTGTGTGTGTGTGAGAGAGTGAGAGAGAGAGAGAGAGAGAGAGAGAGAGAGAGAGAGAGAGAGAGAGAAAGAGAGAGATGGATGGATGGATAGATAGACATGGATGGATGGATGGAGAGAGGTAGAGAGAGAGAGAGAGAGAGAGAGAGAGAGAGAGAGAGAGAGAGAGAGAGAGAGAGAGATGGATGGATGGATGGATGGATGGATGGATAGATAGATAGACATGGATGGATGGATGGAGAGAGGTAGAGAGAGAGAGAGAGAGAGAGAGAGAGAGAGAGAGAGAGAGAGAGAGAGAGAGTAAGAGAGACAATTTACAACCGATGAAAATTTGGCACCATAATAACATTATAATGTTAGACACGAAATAGATAAACATGTCAATGTAGATCTAGATCCCATTCATATTTATAACAAGAAGCGTATGTACGACATTTATCCAGCAAATTCTATTGATGTTTTATAAATACTGATATTGTTTTGGTTTTGTTTTCTGGTTTTCGTTTTTAATGTTAATTCTGTTTGATGTCTATAATCATGTTAACAAATACCTACTCTTTTCCCCGATTTCTGACCTTTACATCTTGTAAGTCGCGCGTATTTAGTAATGGCGTTTTGGGGAGGTGAGGCATTTTAGTGTCTGAATCTCAAAAGTCATCTCGTCTGAGAATGAAAGGTCGTCGGTGGAATCTGCAGGAAAAGATTATCTTTGGAATCTTCTTTGAGAATCTGGAGTATTTTTTTTTTTTTTGGGGGGGGGGGGGGGGGGGGGGGGCTTTTTTTTTTATTTTTTTTCTCTCTCTTTCAAACACAGTTCCATTGGTTTTGTATTTAATTCTTTATTTTATTTTATTTTTTTATTATTTTTTTTTTTTGTATAGGAAAACTGCCTAAAATAAACTTTGAGACTTGAATCTTATATCTTGTATGAATGGCAGTACAAAAAAAAAAAAAATGTATATGTATAAAAAGAAGTTGCACAGAATGAATTAGGAACCTGGTTCCTTTAAGTCTGCTAGGGGATTCTAAATTGACCCATCATTACTAAGAGACCAAACTGTTTATACTATAAGGGCGCATAACTGGCAGGTTGAACTGCGCGGAATGAAAGACATTTACCCTGCTTTTAGGGTTGTTATAATTTGAAGCGCATTGAGTATGGCGCGTGAATTAGTAAACGCGTTAAATAATTGAAAGTGGTTTGATTTTTGGGCTGTTTCCCCTTTCCTGAATGTATATTTTGTTTAAACTTTGAAGTCGAAAACTCCACAGTTTCATTTTAAAGCGCGGTACACTCATCATTGTCGTCATCATCGTCGTCGTCATCATCATCATCATCATCAATCATCATCATCATCATCATCCTTTGACCCCAAAATCGCGGATTTCCGCGGATCCGAGGAAAACCATCTGCACAAATTTTATGTAAAACGGCCAGTTACTCATTTTACACCCGAGTACAATGAGAGACTGTGAGTAAAGAGCCTTTTCCAAGGACTCAGCTATGCGCCGTCAGAGTGGATTCGACCCCAGGACCTTCCTATCCGAAGTCGAGTGTCATACTACAAGACCACATAGCCGCATATCAAATGATCTTAAAGAAAGAATTATGTTTTCTTCACTTCATGGCTTGTTTTCCAGCAAACAAACAAAAATAAAATTCCCTTTATTCATCCCATAGGGGAAATTTTTCTCTAGGGTCTATTCCAAGGGAAGACTGGACTAACGCAGGCGCTAGCCGCAGAGCAGCGCCGCAAATTGAGCTAGGGCGAGGTGACTTGCTCAAGGCCACACACAGCGCAGCGGCGGGTGATCGAACTCGGTACCTTTCGGGTACGAAGCAAAGACCGCACCGCTGAGCCACGTTGTCCCCTAACCAGATATAGTTAAGAAAATCTTGCAATATTGAAAGCCAAGCTCTTTGTTTATAAATCTTGGGATCCGTCGCGGCCACGTACTGTTGCTAAAATTAATAGCTTATCCCAAAAGGGTCTATAAGCGAGGCGCTGGTCTATAAGCCATCGACCACCTCCTCCCTCCCCATCCTTTGATAGTTTTGTTTTATATTGCTCGGCTTTATTATTTCCGGGCATCCTTTTCGCTTGCTCTATTTCGAGAATCCCTCGGCCTCCTCCTTGCTTGGTTTCCTTCCCTATGGATTACTGGCTGGATAAATGGGCGATGTTGGAGTTAATTGGTTTGGTGGGTGGATGGGTGATGGATGGATGGATGGATGCGTGGATCAATGTTTGGGTGGATGGATGGACGTGTTTAGAGAGAATAGAGAGGGAACATCGTTAATAAGCTCCATAAGAATGGGCCCTGTTGTGTACTCTTCATCACACTGACACAGAAACCTTTGACCTTAATCAGGAATTCATTTCTATGATTTTACTAGATTACAGATAATAACACACTAACGAAAGAGTGAAAATGGAAAGGCTTCGTATGGGAACAAAACAGACAATGGACTGCAACCACCATTGAGTACAGACGATACAAGTTATTTTTCATTATATTTTATTTGTTTTCCACGTTTATTTGTGTATTGTTGTGCTGACGAAGGGTTTGTACCGAAACGTCATTGTCTGTTTTGTTCCCCTACGAAGCCTTTCCATTTTCACTCTTTCGTTAGTATTTTCGATCACCGGCTTCAAGCAGCCTTACGTTTTTAGATAATAACACACCGTATTAACTACATGATTACATGAGCGTTTATGACTGAGAAGTAGTATTTTATTTTGGATTTCAAAAAAGTGAAGAACAGGGGAACTGGGTGGGGGTCCCGACTTTCCATAGTGACGGGAGGTACTTGCTGTGTCTTCTATCCCCGTATCTGTTTTACAATTTCTTTCTGTCTTTGTTTTGGCTAGGAGGGAAACAGTTGAATGTATAGTTTTTAGTTTTTGGGGAAAAACTATTTTTTTCCCTTGTAAATTTATTCTCTATTTTGGGGGTTTTTTATTTTTAAAATTTTTAAATTGGATTAAATTTGATTATTTCCTATGGATTTTATGATTTTTAACATTAGTTGATCAAAATATATACTTTTGAAATAATGTTTAATATAACTTTCCATTAAAATTTTTTTTGCTTTTCTTAGTCATTATCGAAAATAATATTTTTTAAATTATTTTATTGGCGTATATTATTAATTTTTACATAAACATTTTATATACAAAATGAAAACAGAAATTTAGTGTAGATATTCTGAAAGGAATTATTAATATTAATATGTTTATAAACTTACAAACGAATTTATTTTTGCCAGGTGAATTATTTCTTTTATAAATATATGAATTATTTTATTTCTTAATATATTTATATGTATATTTTATCTAAAAAAATTAAATCTTCTCTCTCTCATCCCTTCACTCTCATTCGTGTTCGTTTTTAATTTCTAATTTATACAATATATAATATATTAAAATATATTATAAATAATATGAAATAATTATTATATATATGTATAAAATTTTTAAAAGATATTTTGTTGTTGATAAAGATAATTAAATTTTAAAAAACAAGGTATATAATTTTTATTATATTAATTTATAGTTTTTTAATTGTTATTAGATATATAGATATATTATAAATTTTTCTATTTTTATTTTATTATAATTACAATAAAGTAAAATTTTTTATTTATTATTGAAATTTTTTTAATTTTATTTCATTTCATGATGACTTACTAGTTGTCCCACCTTCACACTTTAAAATTTAATCTGACGCAATCGTACTTACAATTTACTTTCCATTTTTGCAATTTAAATCAACCAAAATCATCAAGAGTTGAACGACTTTTATTCGTAATTTGTGAACGGATCCGAAAAATTTGTAAAGTTAAATTTTTAAATTGGTCTACGGGTGCGATTTTTCGTCTTAGTTTGATTGGAAATGGGGGGAAAATTTTAATGGAATTCAGTTTAAACCCCAAAAAATTTTCAGTTTTTCTTAAAAAAATTCCGTTTTAAATTTCTTCGTTTTTTTCCTTTGTGGGTTTCTTATCTTTATTTCTTTTCTCAGAGGTTAAAAAACCGAGCCTCCCCTTTTGGGTAAACAAATTTTTTTAAAACAAAACAGGAAAAAAGGGGTTCCTTTACCTTCCAAATAAAAAAGGTTTTTTTTTTTAAAAAAATTTTTTTCAATTAAATTTTTATTATTTTTTTTTTTTTTTTTTTGTTTTTTAAAATTTTTTAAATCGGGGGTAAAGAAAAAAACCGTTTAACAAGGGGAAATTTTTTTTTTAAAAATTTTCCCTACTTTTTTGGAATTTTAAAATTTTTCAACGTTTCTTCCAAAAAATTTTAATAAAAAAAAAGTTTAGGGGCCCCATGTGAGTTTTTTTTGAGGAAAATTTTTTTCCGGGGGGAAAAAAATAAAATTTTTTTTTCCAAAAAAAAAATTTTTTTGAC
>NC_088368.1:30829890-30834716 GCF_034508935.2 Berghia stephanieae | reverse complement strand
CAGTGAACATTACCAAAAACGCGGATGGCAAAAAGAATAAAAAAGACCTGGTTGACGTAAATCTTCGACCTACTATTTCCTATTTTTGGAACAACAAGGTATGTATGCCCAAGCCCCCCACCCCCCCTTCCCCATTTTTTAATTATCCCCTCTCCGGTGCCCTGGCTATGACCCTTGCTTATGAACCTACAGAAATAAACCACTTCAATAAAACACAAATTTTATGGTAAATTCTCTCTTTTTTTTCTTAGTGTTTTTGGGTTTTCGTTGTTCGTAAAACCCTGACGAAACTGCAAAAAAACAAAAAATTGTGTCGAATCCAAAAAAAAAAATTGAAAAAGGGGGGAAAAAAAAAAAAAAAAAAAAAAAAAAAAAATAAAAAAACATTAAAAAAAAAAATTAAAAGGGGGGTTTTTTTTTTTTTTTAAAAATTTACAGTTTTTTATTAGGAAAATGATGGTGATGAAGTTTTGGTGGGATGATGATGATGATATAAAATATAATTTTTTAAAACATTATTTAAAAATTATTAAAACATTAAAATTACTTTTTTTTTTTCTTTAAAATTACATTGTTCTCACTAATGATGAAATGATGGTGATGATGATGATGATGATGATGATGATGATGATGATGATGATGATGATGATAATAATAATATAGTAGTAATCATAACAATAATGATGACGATGATGATGATATCATCATCATCATCATATCATCATCATCTTATAAAATTATAATAATAAATAATAATAATAATATAATAATAATAATAATGATGATAATAATAATAATAATATAATAATAATAATAAATAATAAATAATAATAATAATAATAATAATAATAATAATAATAATAATAATAATAATAATAATAATAATAATAATAATAATAATAATAATAATAATAATAATAATAATAATAATATAAAATATAATAATAATAATAATAATGATAATAATAATAATAATTTAGGGCCTTCCTATTGTGACTGTTTGACACCGTGCTTAATCCATGCTTTTATGATTAATGATAAAAAGGCCGATCATTCGATCGGATAGATCGATATCGATAAATCTCTGCATGAGGCTTGATATGGTTGATCGAACGTGGGTTCGTCACGGTTCGATAATTTGATTTGTGACAAAAGGGAAGTAGCCTATATCTTTTCTGTCTTTTAACCAAATTTTAGTTGGCAGTGGCCAGTTGTATGTGTTTCTTGTACAAGGCTCGAACACACAGACACACACACACACACACACATACACGCGCGCACGCACGCGCACACACACACACACACACACACACACACACACAATACAAAATAAATAAAACACAACGACCACCGACCACCTGTCACAGCTAACCCACGATTTGGCGCCAACTGCAACACGAGATAGAATATCCGCGCCTGGCTTTTCAAGGAAAAAAATAATAAACGCATGCAGGACAGCGATTGTCTGTTGGGCATTTTCAACGCCAAATTCTATTTTCTTTATCAAGACATATTTATTTTTAAAAGTAGTAGTAGATTTAGGACACCTAAATCGACATAAATGTATTGAACATCTTGCTCTCACAGGAAAGATAGAAGGTAAAAAGAGAAAAGGTAGACCAAGAAAAACATATTTGAATAGTTTGAACAGCTGGGCGACAAAGAAAGAGAAGAGTAATATTAGTTTTCTGAGGTTATCTGATCAAATTGATGAATGGCGTATCATGATCACGATGTCTGGCGCAGACTTGGTACTTGAAGAAGCAGTTGGGCACCGAAATATCAATTTGGAACTTTGGTAGTTCCATGACATGTCATTTAATGATAACATCGAATATTATATTGATATCTTATATTAATATAAGATAAGATGAAAAATAACATAATCAATTTATTTACAGATTTTTTTTTTCTCGAGACTTCAAAGCACTTTACAAAACCTGTAATCATCTCAGAGCCCATTCCATGTTATAATAGTGGTGCGTCAACAAAGACAATCTTGACGGGGTCAAGACCGTAAAATTGTATTTATTTATTTATTTCAATTACAAGAATTTCCTTCAATTTTATTTTCAGTGGATTTACTTATGGAAAAAAATATGCCCTGTTTCAAAATAACAATATCACTGTGAAAATAGTATGACGCAATCGTGAGTGAGAAAATCGGATCGTTGCTTTTTAGAAGTGACGAATTAAGGAGTAGGAACTGGTGCAAGATACAGATCTGAAAATATGTGTATGAAACAGTGCCAGATAAAGTAAAAGAAAAATACAAGAAAAAATACCCCCCCCCCCCCTTCCAAATAAACGCAGGAATCGATGCAGGCTAATCATTTTTTTTTTGACATTTGTAAATGGAATCACTCATTTATGGCCGAAACACATGTTTCGGTGGTCTCCATCCACGTCGTCAGTCGGCATATTATGACGACGTGGTGGAGACCACAGAAACATGTGTTTCGGCCATAAATAAGTGAGTGACTCCATTTATAATTTATATGAGCTCTAACCAACGTTATCGAGCACTCTCGTACCTACAAGTACCACTAACACTCATATATATATATATATATATATATATATATATATATATATATATATATATATATATATATATATATATATAGGCAATGTTTTTCTTAAGATTTGTTTGGCATTTTTTGCTAAAACTATCTGGTAATTTTGCTGTTCGTGGCAATTTCAATTTTCATTTTCCACCTTGTGTGGCTGGTGACTAGTGGCTATTCATTCCCCTGTTGTTGCTGCAAGTCGCAAGTCGCAAGCTTGACTGGTCACTGATTCACACTGACCAGCAGCTGTAATATCCTTTTCCTGGAACAATCTGGAATTTTATACTTTTCATGCTTGGATTGCATACCTAAAACGCAAGTCTCTAATTAGTATGCGTCTGGATTCGGTGAGTTCAATTCTTCAAACATTAATTTTCCCCCTTTGGTTCTGTCTATTTTGAGTTGATTTTTGTTTGTTAGTTTTTAAAAAATGATTTGTTTTGGTTTGGTTTGCCGCCGCCGTATTAACCAGACTATAAAAGTTCATGGTTACACATAGTGTTGGTTCGTTATACTTCCGGATGGCAATGTTGTGCGTGTCTGAGTCAAGCGCACACAATCTTTAGATGCTATGCGCTTGGCTTTTAAATTGGATATGCTCTGAATAAAGGCGAAATGTTTGACAACGAATTGGGAGTCCTACTCTTACTGTAACTCAGGACACAACCAGCGACCACAGTAGCGTTCATTTACAACAAACAAAGAATTGACCTGCACTTCGTCACAGCTGAGTAATTTCTATAACTGTCAACTTTCACCCCAACTTGCCTGCCACCTTCCAGACTTTCGGTGTCTATTTCGGCTCAGCCAGTTCAGGGCTTAAACCCCATACCCCTCGTGCGGCTATGTGGTCTAGTGGTATGACACTCGCTTTCGGATCGGAAGGTCCTGGGTTCGAGCCTCGCGCTCGGCGCATAGTTGAGTCTTTGGCTCTTTACTCACATTCTCTCACCGTACTCAGGTGTAAAATGAGTACCTGGCCGTTAACAGCGTTGTCTTTGTCCGAAAATTTGTAATATTGCCTAACAGGCGTCATGACCCGTCCTACCTACATGTTAAATGTTGCTGTTGACCAGAGACCCCTTGTAAAGCGCTTTGAGAACATTTAGTGGATATTGCTCTATAAAAAGCTCAATTTAGAAAAAAATTGTTTTTTTTTGTTGATAGAGTGTCATGGTTTAGAGCTACACTGATGCAAGGAGACTTACCTTCAATGGTGGTTTAACCCTCTCCTTACCACCTACATCAAAATCGTCACATCTGTTACGACACAATACATTTTTCTTATTCAGATTTATTTTGTACATCACAAACTTTGAAGAATGATCTTGTGTTTGATTAATAAGAACATAAAGTTGTTTTGTATAGAGCTTTTTTTAGTTTAAAGAATCAATTTTTCTGCTGGGTTAGCCCGTTATTTTGGGAAAATACTGAAAATGCTCGGTAAGGAGAGAGTTAATTGGATTCAGTAGTCTGATGTCACGCCGCCCGGCAACGGCGGCCATCTTGGTTCTAAACAAAGAAAATCATTACTATTTATTCTTCATGCTGGCTAGAACTTTTCATTTGTCTTGTGATAAGAATGCGTATAAGTCAAAACATGATCAAATTTATGTGTTTTTTTTTCCCTCTGAATACGCTTTTATGCTCGCCGGAGAAATATTTCATACGGGCGTCCGCCATTGTTCCGATAGTTTAGAGCCAGTGTTATAAGTTACCATGCGTCATTAGGAAGGAAGTGACGTTACGACTGTTGAAGAGTATTGGTTTATGCAGATTATTGAGGGCTTAAATTTGGGTAAAATTTAGATTATTGTCCCCTCCAGAATGGGAAATTTAACAAAGAATAAATCCCTTTATTCATCCCCAAGGATAAATGTGTCTTTAGAGTCTATTCCAAGGTAAGACTTGAATAACCCACGAGTCAGCCGCAGTGCAGCGCCGCAGAGTGAGCTAGCGCGAGGTGACTTGCTCAAGGCCGCACACCGCGGCGCGTAATTGAACTCGAAAAGTGAGTGTAGCAGGTTCTTATGTTGATAATAACAAGAGATGAAATGAGTAGGAAAATGCCAGAAGACAATAGAGAATAAAAACGTCGCGGCGGCGATGGGGGCTCGAACCTGCGACCTTACTAGTACGACAACTGACCAGGGAGAGCGTGACTCTACCGTATGAGTTATCCCGGGTTCGCACCCCACATCGCCGCCGCGAAATTGTTATTATCTATTGTCTTCTGGCATTTTCCTACTCATGTCA
>NC_088368.1:30802390-30827390 GCF_034508935.2 Berghia stephanieae | reverse complement strand
CTAAATTCAGAACTTTATTTTTGAGCATGAATCTCAAAAGTCATTAAAACTTATTGAAAACGAAAGTTGATGCCAGGCAACATAACTTTAAGTATTTTGATTAGTTAATTCATCCTTATGAGGGTTAATTGTTGACTATAAGAGATACTGTGCGCTTGGCTAAGAAACTCACAACATTGCCATCCGGAAGTATAATGGGCCAACACAAAAAACTATGTGTAACCTTGAACGTTTATAGTCTGGTTAATAGATTTAGTGAGAATTACTCATAAAAGTGGGTGGCAGAAAACAATAACAATGACCTGAGTGACGCCAACTTCGTTTTATCGATAGCGACTACAATTTTCATCTCCCAAAAATTACGAATTTTTTATTTTACAATACAGGCATGTCTTGGTTACTATCTTTAAAGACTCACCCATCGGTCTTTTTAGTATATTATAATAATTGTAAATAGTCATGAATACTTCAACTCAAAATCCTCCGATCGGCTATCAATTATTATCATCACCATCTAATACATATCACCCACCACCACCACCACCACCCGTCAGCTGGTGCCACTTCCACCAAACCACTCTACCAGGTCAGGTCAAGCTAGCTCGGGTCATGGTAGGTCATCGGCAAGGTCGTCAAGGCCATCGACAACAGTAGTTTTAGTGGTAGTCATTGCCTTGTGCTTCTGCTGACAATCAACCACGGTTTGACCGAACCGAAGATACTGAATATTCTGACAAAATATGCTCTTTTCTTCTTTTTGAATAATTTTCTCTTCTTTCTTTTTTTTTTTCCTTCTTTTCTTTCTTCTTTTCGTTTTTTTTTCTTCTTCTATCTCCATTCCTTTCTGCTTTGTCGTTTTATTTATTTATTTATTTATTTATTTATTTATTTATTTATTTATTTATTTATTTATTTATCTATTCATTTTGGCCAGAAAACTTTACTTTTTAATGCCAGAAATCTTTAACTGTAAATACAGAGAGGCTAAAATCACCCACAACTGTTTAAAAAGTCTCAAACCTGAAACTTCTCTGAAGTCTCAGGTTTACGGATTTTATGATAAGTTTGAGGTCGTTTGAATCAATTGATATTGATTTGAAGTAAATGTTTTCTGGCCAAAATATAAATCTTTAAAAAGTGTTTTTACTGAGTACGATAGGATGGGCTCGATCTTTATCCAATAATATTTCGCTGGGAGCGGCCAAATTGTTTTTGAAAAATATGCCAAATATGCCATACACTTTAATATAGTTAGTTAGGGTTTTTGGTTTGTTTTTTTTTTTTTATATAATTAAAAAAAAAGCGCTATCAACACTTTGACTTTGATGTTATATCAACTTATGTAATTGATAAATTGATAGATTACGTTAAATACGGAGGCAAAAGCAGCATCGCCTGTAGTCATAGCAATCTGCATTGCCTGTAGTCAATGGTCTATGGACTATTTATTGAAAAATTTCTGACCGGTATTTATAGTACGTGCTGAGAGTTTTGACTATTCGTGATAAACACTTTATACTAGAAACCTCTGTTTATCATCATCATCATCATTGCCTTTTTCACCCTGGGTCTGGGTATAGGCCACAGACAAACAGTTTCCATCCTTCTCTATCCTGAGCCAAATTTTATTTTATCTCATTCCAGGTCTTACATTACCACTTCTCTGTATACCAGCTTCTTTAATTCTTCTCCATGTTCCTCGTGGCCTTCCCCTTGATCTTCTGCCCTGAGGGTTCCAGTCCAATACTTTCTTTGTTATAGTTGAGTCATTCTTTCTAAGCATGTGTCCAATCCACCTCCATCGTCTTCTTCCTATTTATGCATCCTGTATCTTCTCATCTCAGTCACAACTTGAGAGCTTTTTCCTGCTTCATACATGGTTCTGTTTATACTCATGTCATGAAATCAATAAAAGCTTTTTACCTTTTTCTCTCGCTGATTTATCACATATCCTTAATAAAACTTTTGTGACTTTTGTTAGATGTTTTTTAATAGGTTTACGACCATTGCGACTCGTAGGTACAGGAACAGATTGTCATTTCAGTAGTCTTATTGTTAACATGGTCTGTCTTTTAAACATGTGAACATAGAGTTTTGTTTATTTTATTTTATTTATTTATTTATTCATTTTGTTGTTGATAATTTAAAAGCAAAATTGTCTATTCGCTAAATCGATTTTTTTTTCGATGCGAAATAAAATCAATTTTTTTTTCTCTTTTAAATTTGTCATTTGAAATGCCAAATTGGCAACCCTAAATTAATCCCTCGGCTGTGGAGATATTCATTTATAAAGGCAAAGCAAAAAGGCCATCAATCTCAATCTAGAACTGACAAGTTTTTAGTTTGGCTTGTAGTACAGTTGGTAGCTGTTTTGTTGGGTGGTGTCGATTTATGACTTAGATACTTTTTGTCTACCATTGTAGGGACGTTAAAATTTAAAATGAAGTAAGATTGTTTTCATAATGTTCCATTCATTCCTGCTTAAGTAGAGTCACCGTCTAGTGAAAAGAAACCCCCCAAAAAACTCGAGTTGTTTCACATTCGTGTAACAGTTTTTTTTTTGTTTTTTTTTTTTTTTTTTTTTTTTGGGGGGGGGGGGGGGGGTTCTTCACAGTTGATAAGATTGAAATCTGTGAAAAACATTTGGTCGATTGGAATTATGTATCTACATTCCATTTTGAATAAATAACACAATTTCCATTGCACACAGCACAATTAATTCGTCTTATTTGCCTTCTCTATGTGTAGTGCATAGCTATATAATTAATGTATAATGTGTGTTTCCACTGTTATTATTATTATTTTTTTTTTCTTTATTCAACAAGTCGCGCCTGTTAGCGTGTACGTAGCTAGGCTTTTATTCAAGCCCTGAGTCGAGTGGGGGAAAACGTATGTGAAATGCATTACCGAAAAACACAGCTTCAGGGACCCAATTTAGTAGTCCGTCCCTGTCTCGTCACTAGCCAATTGACTGCCAACTGCTGTCCCTGTTTTTGTTTTTAAATGCTTTTTCTATTTGTATTTCTATTTTCATTTTTTTGGGGGGGGGGGGGGGGGGGGGGGGACGACGTGTACATATTTTCAGGTCTGACATCCGAACCACTTATGGGCCTTGTTAGACATTGTTGTATTGAACAATATTTAGCGTCATTTTTTGAGATTTCCGTTACAACATCAATGAGCCCATAAGGAATTGGGTTATCAGACCTGTAAATAAATGCACGTCAGGGGAGGGGGTTTTATGTTATTGTTTTTCATTTTTTGTGATTTTATTTTTACCTTTTGTTGGTTGGGAGGGGAGGGACGACGTGTACATATTTTCAGGTCTGACATCCGAACCACTTATGGGCCTTGTTAGACATTGTTGTATTGGACAATATTTAGCGTCATTTTTTGAGATTTCCATTACAACATCAATGAGCCCATAAGGAATTGGGTTATCAGACCTGTAAATAAATGCACGTCGGGGGAGGGGGTTCTGTGTTATTGTATTTCATTTTTTGTGATTTTATTTTTACCTTTTTGTTGGTTTCCTTTTTTGTTTGCTTGATTTTATTTATTTCACAATTGCCTTTAACTTTAACTTTTGGGGGTGTTGAAATGTCCTAAATTGTCACGTTAATGTTTCCGAAAGCGCAATGGATAGATTTCAATTTTTCACAGACAAAGAGTCCCGATTCAATCGGAGTGGAGTTTGACCTAGCAATGTCGGGTAGCTGGATCTAAAGAATCTAGCGAAAAGCACTTTTGGATAGACTAGAGACGTATCAAAAAGGCTAAAATTTATATTTTACTCACTGCACTGTGCTTTTAACGTAATAGAAAAGGGGATAGCATCCGACCTTATGAGCCTTTTGACTTACTTGACTTGACTCAAGCCCTTAACCCCAGTCGGAGTGCGGCTATGTGGTCTTGTGGTATGACACTCGCTTTCGGATCGGAAGGTCCTGGGTTCGAGCCTCGCGCTCGGCGCATAGTTGGGTCATTGGAAAAGGCTCTTTACTCACATTCTCTCACTGTACTCAGGTGTAAAATGTATTGTGTAAAAGTTATTTCATTGGTTGAACTATTGAATACAACTCACGATTTGTTTTCTTTTGTGGCCAAAGACTTGTCTTTTGAGGTAATTTTTTGGTTAGTGTCGGGCTATTATAAGTAAACGATGACTACGGCCCAACCCTGACGAATGACTCACTGATTACGGGATACATATTTATATCCCTGATCTTTAGACAGTGTAGTCCATGTAAACGGAGCAGATTATTTAGCTGATGTTGACAAGATAATAATATTAGCTATTCATCACATCAGCTCTTCAGCCTTCGGTTGTTGTTATTATTATTATTATTATTATTATTATTATTATTATTATTATTATTATTATTATTATATTATTATTATTACTGTTGTTATTATCATTATTATTATTATTATTATTATTATTATTATTATTATTATTATTATTATTATTATTCTATATTATTATTATTATTATTATTATTATTATTATTATTATTATTATTATTATTATTATTATTATTATTATTATTATTATTATGTTATTATTATTATTATTATTATTATTATTATTATTATTATTATTATTATTATTATTATTATTATATATATATTATTATTATTATTATTATTATTATTATTATTATTATTGTTTTTTGTAAATTGTTATTATTATTATTATTATTGTTATCATTGTTATTATTATTATCAGACTCGTCAATGTCAGATGTGAGATATAGCCTGAATCAGGACTTTGAAATGTGCTTTTATCCAGCGATATCATCAAGACCTCTCTCTCTCTCTCTCTCTCTCTCTCTCTCTCTCTCTCTCGCTCTCTCTCTCTCTCTCGCTCTCTCTCTCTCTCTCTCTCTCTGTCTCTCTCTCTCTCTCTCTCTCTCTCTGCATATCTACCACATACCTTGTGATATCGGCGGTGATAGTGAATGATAATACACTATTCAAACATGCAAGAGTTCAGACTATCCAGATACAGGGTAACTCCATAAAATCTTATTAATCTGCTTTTCAACGTGATTTTATCTTTTTAATCGCATTTGTCTTGACTGTTATCGACTTTGTGTATGTCACTAAGGGTACCCTATCCTTGGCCTGCTGAGCTGAGCATTTTGTTTGTTTTGTTTGGTTTGGTCTGGATTAAGTTTAAGACTTCACTCATGCTCTCTCTCTCTCTCTCTCTCTCTCTCTCTCTCTCTCTCTCTCTCTGTGTGTGTGTGTGTGTCTCTCTCTTTCTCTGTCTCTCCCTCTCTGTCTCTCTATCTGTCTCTCTCTCTCTCTCTCTCTGTGTGTGTGTGTGTGTGTGTGTGTGTTTGTGTGTGCGAGTCAGGGTGTCTGCCGCTCCCTCTCTCTCTATTCATCTATTTATCTCTATCTATCTATCTATCTATCTATCTATCTATCTATCTATCTATCTATCTATCTATCTATTTATCTATCTATTTATCTATCTATATATCTATCTATCTACCCATCTATCTATCTATCTATCTATCTATCTATCTATCTATCTATCTATCTATCTATCTATCTATCTATCTATCTATCTATCTATCTATCTATCTATCTATCTATCTATCTATCTATCTATCTATGTCTCCCTTTTTTTTTCTCTCTCCGTCGCTTTCGTCGCTTTATCTTCCTCTCTACTCTCTCTCTCTCTCTCTCTCTCTCTCTCTCTCTCAAACACACACACATACACACACACTCACTCACTCTCTCACTCACTCTCTCTCTCTCTCTCTCTCTCTCTCTCTCTCTATCTCTCTCTCTCTTCTCATTTCACAAAATCTCTTTGAAAATTGTTTATTTTTTTATGTTATGTTATGACGATCGACCCAATCAGCAAATTCCGTACCGCACTCGTGCACGTCGCAAACCCACCCGGAAGCTTCGTTACAACAACACACCGTTCAACTAGATGCTCTGCGGTTTCGGGATCGTAACCACAACAGGTACCTGTTGGACATGTGGAAAGTCCCCACTGATGCAGCGAGTAAGGCAGGTTCTCGACCGAAGCCTCCTCTTGCTGGTGGAAAAGCCTGGCACTTTATCCCCCAGTTTTGAGGAGTCGATGTCCCCGCCCCATTATCATCTTGAGATGTTAATGGCCCGCCCCCTCGAGGGATTGAATTTGTCCAACAAGGGTTGTCGGGACTTATTTCGGCTCGAAAAGGGGGCACCGTTCATTATGCGCTTGAGATGTGCATCCCTATTCTCTATCTCTTTGATCATATTAAGCCAGTTTTTTTTTTGTATACATTATGGCGTAACAATCGTCCCTTGATATTCATTTCCTATTGTGGCCCCCATACATTCGATTTTCTCGCTCGGGTGACGATCTACGAGTATTATTGAAAAGTTTGTCATATTTCTATATATAGAACCATCCTTGACACTTGACATCATTTAACTTTGAACTTGAACTCGGAAATGTTTTATGTTGGCGATAGGGTGTTTCTCATTATCCGTGTCCTATTTATTTTCGCCCGCTGTTGCGGTCTACTATGCTGGATAAATGCAACGCTTTAGGAGGACTAGTTTCATTGCGTTAAACAGAACGTGCGATTTACGCAGTTGTTTGTTTTGTACTAAACATGACACTTTATTGAAGGCCGTATGACATGAATGTCGTTTTTGTTTGTTTGTTATGTTTTGTTTTGTTTGTTTATATTTTTTTTAAATCGCTATTGCAGTTAGGTGCACTTTATCGTTTAATTTTAGACACATTTACACATGTGTATTCTTATTATATGAACAGAAGAGTGGAACCGTAGAACTGTATGGAGTTTGAGATTTTTAAAAACTAACATTCTCATTGGGTGGGTTTAAAGTGCTTTAGGCCCCTTGGTGTCAGTTTGTTTATCATTAAAAGGACATTAGCAATTGTTCGCTATCTCCTTGATTCCACCAGATAACAGAATCAGCTACTTAATTACTTCCAGGTGAACAGGCACAAGAGGAGAAAAATCTCAAATTCACCCGAGATCTTAACATTCTAGGGAATGGGGGTTAAGCCAATTTGGTTTCCTTTGGCTTGTCAGACATATTCTCTAAATACCCTTCAACAGTCGTAACGTCACTTCCCTCGTAATGACGCATGGTAACTGGCTCTAAACTATCGGAACAATGGTGAAATATTTCTCCGACGAGCATAAAGGCGTATCCAGAGGAAAAAAAAAACATTATAAATCTGATCATGTTTTGACTTTTACACATTCTGATCACAAGACATGAAAAGTTCTAGCCAGCATGAAGAATAAAAAGTAACGATTTTCTTTGTTTAGAACCACGATGGCCGCTGTTGCTGCGCGACGTGACATCAGACTATTGAATCCAATTGTGATCAAAATCATGAACCGCCTCGTATTGTCCCATTTTGTGCCTGCGATTGCGCAATTTCTGTCACCGCGTGTCGGTAAGAACCGGGTTAGACCGTAGCCATCGTAAAGTTATAGCCTGACACTGATCAAAAAATGACGTCAAAAGGCCACCTTTTGCCACGAAAGAAAACAAACCGTGAGTTGTATTCAATGTTAACGATGGCTACGGTTAGACTCGAGGATAGAATGGGTAGTTGCACGGTTCTTTGTAACCGGCCAGTCTTACATGGTGTTACCAAATAATCAAATTCGTGTTCAGAGAAATTAAAGACCCTTTCGAAAAACATATTCACCGAAGTCCCGGTTTTTGAGAGTTTTTGCCAAGCTTGGAGTCATTTAAATCGATCGATATTTGAAGGACGAGTTTTCTGGCCAAATTTTTAAATATGTGTTTTTTTCCCGAGTACGGCAGTAAGGGTGTACATAATTTACTGTTAAATTGGTAAACGGTGAAAAGGATATTGGTTCAATATGTATAATCTAAGATCGAAATCCTCGACAAAGGAATTAAAACGAGCTCACTTACACTGACTGAATGATCTCTTCCAAGCATGGACGAGGCCCTCAATGTAAGGTTCATCATCCAATCTCGTACATTTACCTGGTTGTCCTTTGATTTAACGTGTGTTTCTGTGTCTTGCCTCATTTCCTATTGTCTTGGGTATTTGGGTGTGCGCTACTGTATTTGTATGAGCTTTTCTAAGAATATGTCCGATTTCATCATTAATTATTGGGTCTTGGTGAATGAACCCCCGAGCAACCCCCCCCCCCCCCCCTCCCTCAATTAAACGTTTCTGATGTTTTCCGGCCAGTAAATTTCTAACATTCTGAGTCAAGTGGTATTGAATGTTTTTGATCTGCAATCAAATGATGTGTGCATTATTCACACCCTACTTACTATATATAGCTCTGTATTAAATTTATACTGAAAACTTACACACATGATCGGGTTTAACTTTTTTTTCTCTCCCCGATAAGCCGAATTTTGAGTTTAACCAAATGACGATTACGCGACTTTCACTTCACCACTTCACTGATGATAGTATGATAGATTGTTGACCCTCTTATTCATTATTATTCAGATCAGCAATCCTTGCTTGGCTGTGTTTCAAATCAAATCCCACGTGGGTTTCTGCTCCTTCGTGCTTGCTGAACTACGGACGGTTTGTCATTGAAATAAGCGCTTGCTGCTGTTTCAATGTGTACCTACAGATAGACTAAGTAGGTAACACATGCTCCATGCTTACGAACGATTTCTTAGTACAGAGGAATCATAGTGAATGTTGTCAACTTTAAGGTAGATCATATTCATATTTTTATTGTGATATTTTTGTTATGGCTAGTGTAATTCAGTCGTTTGGATAAAACCACGTACAAGGTAAGCATTCATATTATGTCTAGTGTCCAGTTTGTGGTTCTTTCTAAAAACGGTTGTGATCGATGTGCACTTCGGTTGCCATGATCCTCGTGCCCGAAAAACTTAAAATTTTTGTTTTCTGGCATCTGTCTCTCTCTGACATTGATGTGACACGTATTTTACAGGCAAAAATCCCGTAACTTTAAAATCGACCAAATCGATAGGTCAAGATGACACTCAACTTGTCAAAAACTTTTCGAAAAAGTATCAGACCTGAAGTTCTTGGTTTGAGACTTTTTGACCAGTGAAGGGGGGTTGGGGGGGGGGGGGGGGGGTTGGGGGGGGGGGGGCATCTCGACCGATCTCTATTTGTACTGAAGTAAAAGTTTTCTGGCCAAAATGACACTTTAGTGTTGAAAGTACCATTAAACACACAAGTAGTAGGACAAATTTCTGGCCCAATTTTTTAAAAAGTGTTTTTTGACAGTTGAGGGGGTGGAGGTAAGGGAAGGAGGATGAATCAACATTGAATGAAAATTAAACATATTCTATAGAAAGATCGAAATTGACGTCAGTCAGCTCTGTTTTAAAAATTGTTTTAGATTAGTTCTCATTAAATTATATCAATCAGATTATTAATGTTTAAGGTTACTCAAAGGTGTATGTGTTGGTACGTAAAAGCCGGGTGGCGGATGTTGTGTCTATTTTACCTCAAAACGCATAGCGTCATACGTAACGAAACTACCTTCACTCCCCTGACTCATGACTGCATAATATTATTATTGTCAATGGAATCATGATTGTTTCCAATCCTCTGAGCCACTCAAAATTTTATTTAAAACGACTTGTTCTTTTAACTCAACTTATAAAAAGTGGTCTGTATGTTTATAAAAGAAGAAAAATAAGGGAGGACTTCCGTAGTTTACAGCAGTTTTATTATACAATATTACTTCTTCGTTTAGCCCAAAAATAGTTTTATCAAGGTTATAGTATCTTTAGTTAGGGTTGAAGAGGGGTTCGGGGGGTTTCGCCCCGATAATAAAGAGGGAGTGGGGGGGGGGGGGGAGGGAGGAGGTTCGTTGGGTCTCCCCACGTTAAATCGAAAAAGAAAAATCCCCTCTTTACGCGTGCTGTGAAACTACGGAAGTCCTTCCAAAAAAAAAAAAAAAAAACCATCATCGGCAGTATCATTCAGTCAGGACAATCTGACCGAGTTTGTCGGTTTATGACTATATGAAGAAGAGGACGAGGACGAGAAGGGTGGAGAGGAAGAAGAACGAGGAGGTAACGGCATAGAATTTCAACGACTTTGCCTTGGCAATGTCAAAACAAGCCCCTTTCAGTTTTTCAAATTCAAGATTAACTGTACAAATGAATGCAAGTTGTAAATGAATTGAATGAATAAAATGAAGCAAAATGGAATTAAATAATATAACGAATTGATAGATAAATAATTAATAAATGAAATAAGATATATAAATTAACAAACCGACACTGTAATAACATTAAAAAGATTATATATATAAATGAATAAAATAAAGCAACATGGAATAAAATTGAATATTATAAGAAGTAGATAAATAAAATCTTTAATGAAATAAATAAATCAATAGATAATAATAATAATAAATACATACATACATACATACATACATACATACATACATACATACATACATACATACATACATACATACATACATACATACATACATATACACACACACACACACACACACACATACACACACACATACATACATACATACATACATACATACATACATACATACATACATACATACATACATACATACATACTTTATTCATTTAAAAAAATGGAAATTTGTTAACAGACATGGCATGCATAAAAATGTATAAACACAAAGTTGAGAATCTATGGCGACAATGTATACATATATATATATATATATATATATATATATATATATATATATATATATATGCAAATGCACAAAAATGTAAATGAATAAAATAAATTGAAATATAATAAAAAATGAAAATTTATTGAATATAATAAATTATAATAAATGAATAAAATCAAATAAGATAAATAAATAGATAAAAAGTCACCTCCAAAGTCCTTGGACTGTTCCTGTTCCCACAGGACGCTAACCTTTTTTTGTAAGAGTTTTTTTTCCTTCTTTGTCAAGGGATTTCGTCCCCTATCCTTGCTACGTTGTATCATGAATTACTGAATCGATATTCCCCACACGGTAGAATGGCTTGATATCGATTACGGGAACGTTCAAGGACGTTTTGCCCCTAGTCTTATTTTTTTTGTTATAGGAGGATTATATAGATAGTGCGCGCTTGGCTAAGAAACTCACAACATTGCCATCCGGAATTATAACGGACCAACACACAAAACTATGTGTAACCTTACTCGTCTTGTTAATACAGTTTTGTGAGAATTACTCATAAAGATGGATGGCAAAAAAACAATATCAAAGGTCTGCGTGACGTTATCTTCGTTCTATCTATAAATTCTGTTTTATTCAATATTTTAAGACATGTGAAACACACCCTTCTAACTTTCTCACAAATTAACAGATCTGATATTTTTTCACTTTATGAGAATTTTTTAAAAATTCGAGATACTTCTAACTTTCCCTGCTTTGTGGGTAAATGATTTGTTTCAGTTTCATTCTGTTACATAATCAAGCGATGATGGGCTTGGTCAGTAGCATGATGTTGGGTGACAATAATCGCTAATCTTTGGTACCGAAGTTGTCTTGGTAAGGAATTTTATACACATCACGCCCTCTCGATTCAGTTGTGAATTGTTACCAGGCTTAATTGGATTCAATAGTCTGATGTCACGTCGCCCAGCAACGGAAGCCATCGTGATTCTAAACAAAGAAAATCGGTACTTTTTATTCTTCGTGCTGACTAGAACTTTTCATTTTTCTTGTGATCAGAATGTGTAAAAGTCAAAACATGATCAGATTTATGATGTTTTTTTACCTCTGGATACGCTTTTATGCTCGTCGGAGAAATATTTCACAAGAGCGTCAGCCATTGTTCTGATAGTTTAGAGCCAGTTACTAAGTTACGATGCGTCGTTACGAGGGAAGTGACATTACGACTGTTGAAGCGTATTAAGACAGTGGTTTTTATTACAATAGGAGTGAGGTATAGTTAACCTAGTAGGCAATTCTCAGTGTATGAATCGTGTCTTGGTGAGGGAATAAATAAAAGCATGTGAAGCACATGGAGCACGATGAAATTATAAAATTATATTATAGATTTATTTGAATCTAGGTGCACATATTATAAGAAGGTCTGATATCATGTTAACAGAACGCAATGGGCATGATCTTTATTACATTTCCATGTGCTCGAGGTCATTGTTCACATTGCAAAGTGTGCTCAAAATGACCCACATAGTGTTCACCGTTTGAGAAATAACTAACGTCACAATTGGTCATTTTGCTCAGCATGACTCATGGGTATGTTAACAACTTTCATAAACAAAGCAGCGTGTTTACATTTATTGAGAAATGTCCAATCGTTGTACAGCAACTAATCATGTGATCGATGATTAGGTTGGAAGAAAACACGAATATAGATCCCTCCCATTATGGGCTTGATTTATCATTGTGGTGATGGACAATATTTTGCGTTGGTCTGAGAGTATTTCCATTACAACAATGAATGAGCCCATAATGATTTGGGTTACCAGACCTGTAAATAAGTACCTACACGCCGATATGAATATTATAATTATTATTGATTTTTTGTTAATCGAAAAAAAAACTCGATTGGTGTCACACTCCTGCCAGGTGTCCTTTTGTAGCAGTTCTAACTAGTGTCGCGCTGAAGACCGGTCTGGACCGCGGTCCGACGGTCTTTTAGCTGTGAACCGAAGACCGGTCCCAGAGGGGAAGACCGGCGCCGGTCCTCACTTCTTATCACCTTTCAACTAGTGCGGGGCGGTCCTTGCAAGGACCACGGTCCTACGGTCTCGCGCCATAGCCTACTACTTCCCCAGCGATTCGTTGCTTCGGTTGCCTATCTTCCACCAATCACCACCCATCCCACTTAATTAATCGCACCCACCCCCTTTGCCATACACTAAACGACACAGACGACCATACAGGCAGACGACCACCAACCTCCACTCCGCAAACCGCCCTTTCGTGTGTGAGATGGGGGGAACAGGAGGCGCACGCCTTGGACGATTCCATTATACGGGGTAAATTTCAAAATTTACTACACCATAATGATCGCAATGACAATGATCTATGGTGAAGGCATGACCCCTCTTCTCTAATGGGTTATTGTTTGAAATGTATGTGACTACAAAAGATGTGTGTGTTTGTGTGTGTGTGTGTGTGTGTGTGTGTGTGTGTGTCGAACCTAGCAAGTAGCAAATCCGATTTTTTGTTTTCTTTTGTCCATCTCTTGTCACCACTCCTTTCTATCGCAGTGTTGTCATTTAAAATAATACAATAATATTAAAATTTCGTTTGGTGTTTTTACTAATCAAATAATATGAGTTTCATTAGTTTCTTCCTTCCAAAAAACCCAGTTATAACGTCTGAATTTTAAAAAAGTCCAATAGAATATTTGGGGACCCCGATAGCTCAGTTGATAGAGCACTCTCTTTATACGCAAAGGGCCAGAGATCGATCCCGGGTGCAGTCGATTTTTTTCTGAATCCCTGTCTACTCAGCAATGAATGGGTAGCTGAGTTTGTTAGATCTGGTGAAAAGTCACCATCGACCCCTCTTATCACCTCATCCACCCCCTCTTATTATAACTTCACGTCTCTCTCTTACTCTTCAATGCTCGCTGCCCTCTAATGTGTGTGTGGTGTGGGGGGGGGGGGGGGGGGGGGTAGGAGTTGCGTTGTGTGTGTATCAACGCCACGAACAACTCGATCAACGCCTTGGGCGATGCCATTATCTCCGTTAATGGGGATAAATTTCAAATTTTATTAAATTATCGAAGTAACAATGCAGTACGGTGAGCAAATAAAGAAGGCATCACCCCTCTTCTCTAATTAGGTTACAATTTGAAATGAGTGTGACTACTCCGTGTGTTTTACTCCTGTAGGCCACGGTTTTCATCGTGTAGCGGTCTTTAACGGTTCAAGAATGAACGATCCCACGCTCTCAAAGGTCAAAACCGGTTCGAATTTCCAACAGTCTCTCATGAATGTTCAATGTCGAAAAGGACCGGTCCTAGGACCGGTCCTTGCGGTCTTCATTTCCCAAGGACCGTAGGACCGTGGTCCTTAGGCTTGCCAAGGACCGCCCCGCACTAGTTCTAACTATTAGCATTATTCTTCACTGCCGATTAACATTTTAATAATTTATTCACACCATAGTACAGTGTGGTAATTGGTAATGTACCCAAAGTATCTCATACACGTACACAAAGGTCAGAGTTTTATATAACTGAACTTGAGCTTTTATATAGAGCAATACCCACTAAATGTGCTCAAAGGGCTTTACAAAGGGTCCCTGACCAACAGCAACACGTAACACGTAGAACCGAGACATGACGCCTGTTAGGCGATATTAAAATTTTTTTTCGGACAGAGACAACGCTGTTAACGGCCAGGTGCTCATAATTTTACACGAGTACGGTGAGAGATTGTGAGTAAAGAGCCTTTTCCAAGGACTCATCTATGCGCCGAGCGAGGCTCGAACCCAGGACCTTCCGATCCGAAAGCGAGTGTCTTACCACAAGACCACGTCCGCATACACGATTACCATCAACCACTCGGTCGTTTTTCGACTACGTTCAACGTCGTTGTCCTTTCAGAAAAAAAATAATAATAGAAATAGCACTTTATGGGCGTTATGCCTCGCCCTACATTAAGTGTTGCTGTTGGCTTGGGACCCCTTGTTAAGCTTTTTGAGCACATTAAGTCTTAGTGGGTATCGCCCTATATAAAAGCGCTCATGTTTATGACGCGGGGGTGATTTGATATACTCAAGGGGGTTTCTGGTTTTTATATGGTCTACGTGACTGTCCCCATTTTTAATGTCCAGGCGACGAATCCGTTGCCGCATTCGTGTACAGTCGCGAACCTGCCAGGTAGCCTCGTCACAACACAAAGCTCAAATCAGATGTCGGAAGTTTCGGGTTCTTTGCCGTGCCTCAACAACGCATGGATGGCAAATATATATATATATATATATATTATATATATATATATATATATTATATATATATATATATATATATATATATATATATATATACACGAAGGCCGCCTTTATTTTATGTATGATGCAATGGCATGATATGTATACACTATATTACGTGAATTGATAATATAAAATCCGGTCAAAAGTATACGGCCCATGGATTTCACTTTGTTCCCAATATCTGGGGCGCGACTCGTACGTGACTGACGTACATAACTTAAAAATCATCGACATTTCGTCCTCATTGATTGGATAAAAATTGGGGTGATTGATTGATATGGGTTAGTGTGCAAATCTATTGTTGTATGAGATAATGTACCTCACCCCATCGTGAAATTATGTGATTTATGTTTGTGTGCGTTTGCATAATGTGTGTATGCGCGCGCGTACGTGTGTGTGTGTGTGTGTGTGTGTGTGTGTGCGTACGTGTATGTGTGTGTGTTTGAATTTGTTTTACTGTTTTGTTGACGAAGGAAAAACCGTTCATTTTTTAGAAATGCGCAATGGATAAATATTTGTAACCCACTCTTACTTATTGTATTTTGTTAGTCAATCATTTTCCACCCAGTAAGTTTAGTACTTTATTATCTAAAAGAAAGAAAGATAGAGAGAGAGAGAGAGAGAGAGAGAGAGAGAGAGAGAGAGAGAGAGAGAGAGAGAGAAAGAAAGAGAGAGAGAGAGAGAGAGAGAGAGAGAGAGGGAGAGAGAGAGAGAGAGAAAGAAAGAGAGAGAGAGAGAGAGAGAGAGAGAGAGAGAGAGAGAGAGAGAGAGTAATAAAGTTTGTTGACTAGTTATATTATAGTGACATAAACATATCCACAGAAACAAACACATGCACACACATACACACACACGCACATACACATACACACAGAAAACGCATACACAAACTCGCGCGCGCGCGCAATCATACATTCTAGTCATGTCGACTTCCTATCGCTCTCGACAAATAAATTCATGCATATTCACATTAACCCTTTACGTGTGGAATTCAATTTTCCTATAACATCATAATGTATCAATTTATACATACCCGTCCGTTTTCATCAGGGGAACATTTAAATAACTTATTATAAGCCAGGGTCTCATTACTGATATTACTCATTCGGAAGAAAAACCACACGCAAAAAAAAAAAAACAAACTAAAGAAAAAACAAACAAAGAAACAAAAATAAATAAATAAAAAACAACAATAATCTGTTCGTTCTGTAGTTATAATCAGATTATCGAGAGGAGGAATTAATTTATCCCTGGGGTACGTGCTGTGTGTCACTGTTAAAGGTTTAAAAAGGTCGTGCTTGAACGCCTACAGTAGGTCATATTGAATGAATGTTTGTCAAATGCTAAGGTGTCTTTTATTTGACCAAGGACTTTTGAAGGAAATAAATAAAAGACTGTTTGACGTCATACTACACTAAACTGTTTGTTTTAATTGTTTTAAAAAAAATGTTTTACTGCGCTTGGAACACATTAAGGTCATATCAGTGCCAATAAAAAGGAAGAAAATGGGATATTAAAAAGTTATAGAATTAAACCACCCAAGAAAAGGTATAGACAAAGGGGAATTGGTTCATATATGAAACAGGGATGTAGATTCCAAGAGCACTCTATCAAAGTACCTACTTTGTTTGAGATCACCTAAAAGTCTCATCCAGACACAAGCACAGGTCCCCACTAAGAGGAATACACTTAGTAAAAAGTTCTCTCTCTCTCTCTCTCTCTCTCTCTCTCTCTCTCTCTCTCTCTCTCTCTCTCTCTCTCTCTCTCTCTCTCCTTCTTTCTTTCTTTTAGATAATAAAGTACTAAACTTACTGGGTGTAAAATGATTGAATCAATAGATTATATCAATCAAACGCTAAACGTTTAAGGTTACACAAAGTTTTGTGTGTTGGTACGTTATATCAGGCTGGTGGATGTTGTATTTTCCCTAAATGCATAGCATCAATTGTAAAGTACTTACTTTTTTCGCCATATCTAACTGCTGAGTGGAGGGTGGATATAAAAAACAAAAAACAAAAAAAAACCAAAAAAATCTTAACAGTACATGTACTTTTGCTTGTCAAGTGAGTACTCTACCAACTGAGCTATAGATAGTATACACTTGGCTAAGAAGTTCACAACATTGCAATCCGGAAGTAAACTGGCCAACACACAAAACTGTGTGTATCCTTGAAGGTTTATAGTCTGGTTAATACAGTTTAGTGAGAAGAACTCATAAACGCGGATGGCAAAAAACAATAACAAAGACATGATTGACGTCATCTTCGAACTATCTATAGGAGCATCCGCATGTTTTTATAATTATATATAACAGTTATTGGTTTTGTTTGTAAAAACTGGTACTGAACAGCAGAGTATCAATTGGGTGATAACTTTGATTCACAATAAAAGACAAATAAACAAGGAAAGAGGTCTTTGGTTTAAATATGTTTTCAATAAATTGCCATATTGAAGAACATACCCTTTAAATTATTACATAGAAATAATTTTAAATAGACGGCTTGAGACGTGGTGTTCGATTCGACGAGAAACTACTGTATTTGCCAGCAATTCAATTTCACTGATGAAGGTAATTGAAAGTTGAAAGGGGGCAATATAATGTATGATTGTGTGAGAAATTGAAATAAAGAGATAAACATATGTCAACGGAAGTATGTGTATTTGTGTGTGTGTGTGTGTGTGTGTGTGTGTGTAGTGTGTGAATGATAAAGCGAAAGAGAGAGAGACAGAGAGAGAGAGAGAGATAGATAGGTGGATGGATGGATGGATAGATAGACATATGGATGGAGAGAGAGAGAGAGAGAGAGAGAGAGAGAGAATAAGAGAGATAGATAGGTGGATGGATGGATGGATAGATAGATAGACAGATGGATGGAGAGAGAGAGAGAGAGAGAGAGAGAGAGAGAGAGAGAGAGAGAGAGAGAGAGAGAGAGAGAGAGATAGATAGATAGATAGATAGGTGGATGGATGGATGGATAGATAGACATATGGATGGAGAGAGAGAGAGAGAGAGAGAGAGAGAGAGAGAGAGAGTGAGAGAGAGAGAGAGAGAGAATAAGAGAGATAGATAGGTGGATGGATGGATGGATAGATAGATAGACAGATGGATGGAGAGAGAGAGAGAGAGAGAGAGAGAGAGAGAGAGAGAGAGAGAGAGAGAGAGAGAGAGAGAGAAGGAGAGTAAGAGAGACAATTTACAACGGATGAAACTTTGGCACCATAATAATATTATAATGTTAGACACGAAATAGATAAACAAACATGTCTATCCCATGTAGATCTAGATCCCATTCATATTTATAACAAGAAGCGTATGTACGGCATTTATCCAACAAATTCTATTGATGTTTTATAAATACTGATATTGTTTTGATTTTGTTTTCTGGTTTTCGTTTTTAATGTTCATTCTATTTGATGTCTATAATCATGTTAACAAACACCTACTCTTTCCCCCGATTTCTGACCTTTACATCTTGTAAGTCGCGCGTATTTAGCAATGGCGTTTTGGGGAGGTGAGGCATTTTAGTGTCTGAATCTCAAAAGTCATCTCGTCTGAGAATGAAAGGTCGTCGGTGGAATCTGCAGGAAAAGATTATCTTTGGAATCTTCTTTGAGAATCTGGAGTTTTTTTATTTATTTTTTTTTTTTTTTGGGGGGGGGGGGAGGCTTTTTTTTGGATTTTTTTTTCTCTCTTTCAAACACAGTTCCATTGGTTTTGTATTTAATTCTTTATTTTATTTTATTTTATTTTATTTTTTTTTTTGTATAGGAAAACTGCCTAAAATAAACTTTAAGACTTGAATCATATCTTGTATGAATGGCAGTACAAAAAAAAAAAAAAAAAATTATATGTATAAAAAGAAGTTGCACAGAATGAATTAGGAACCTGGTTCCTTTAAGTCTGCTAGGGGATTCTAAATTGACCCATCATTACTAAGAGACCAAACTGTTGATACTATAAGGGCGCATAACTGGCAGATTGAACTGCGCGGAATGAAAGACATTTACCCTGCTTTTAGGGTTGTTATAATTTGAAGTGCATTGAGTATGGCGCGTGAATTAGTAAACGCGTTAAATAATTGAAAGTGGTTTGATTTTTGGGCTGTTTCCCCTTTCCTAAATGTATCTTTTGTTTAAACTTTGAAGTCGAAAACTCCACAGTTTCATTTTAAAGCGCGGTACACTCATCATTGTCGTCATCATCGTCGTCGTCGTCATCATCATCATCATCATCATCATCATCATCATCATCATCATCATCATCATCATCCTTTGACCCCAAAATCGGGGATTTCCGCGGATCCGAGGAAAACCATCTGCACAAATTTTATGTAAAACGGCCAGTTACTCATTTTACACCTGAGTACAATGAGAGACTGTGAGTAAAGAGCCTTTTCCAAGGACTCAGCTATGCGCCGTCAGAGTGGATTCGACCCCAGGACCTTCCTATCCGAAGTCGAGTGTCATACTACAAGACCACATAGCCGCATATCAAATGGTCTTAAAGAAAGAATTATGTTTTCTTCACTTCATGGCTTGTTTTCCAGCAAACAAACAAACAAAAAATTCCCTTTATTCATCCCATAGGGGAAATTTTTCTCTAGGGTCTATTCCAAGGGAAAACTGGACTAACGCAGGCGCTAGCCGCAGAGCAGCGCCGCAAATTGAGCTAGGGCGAGGTGACTTGCTCAAGGCCACACACAGCGCAGCGGCGGGTGATCGAACTCGGTACCTTTCGGGTACGAAGCAAAGACCGCACCGCTGAGCCACGCTGTCCCCTAACCCGATATAGTTAAGAAAATCTTGCAATATTGAAAGCCAAGCTCTTTGTTTATAAATCTTGGGATCCGTCGCGGCCACGTACTGTTGCTAAAATTAATAGCTTATCCCAAAAGGGTCTATAAGCGAGGCGCTGGTCTATAAGCCATCGACCACCTCCTCCCCTCCCCATCCTTTGATAGTTTTGTTTTATATTGCTCGGCTTTATTATTTCCGGGCATCCTTTTCGCTTGCTCTCTTTCGAGAATCCCTCGGCCTCCTCCTTGCTTGGTTTCCTTCCCTATGGATTACTGGCTGAATAAATGGGCGATGTTGGAGTTAATTGGTTTGGTGGGTGGATGGGTGATGGATGGATGGATGGATGCGTGGATCAATGTTTGGGTGGATGGATGGACGTGTTTAGAAAGAATAGAGAGGGAACATCGTTAATAAGCTCCATAAGAATGGACCAACAAGATATGAAGTGAGTAGAAAAGTGCCAGAAGACAATAGAGAATAAAAATTTTCGCGGCGGTGGTGGGGTTTGAACCTGCGACCTTATTGGTACGACAACTCCGCCTGGCAGGTGAGAGCGTGGCTCTACCGTGTGAGCTATCCACGAACACAAAAATATTCGTTTCAAACCCAAAGTCATTTCTAGATCCCTCTCTCACCCACTTCTTGAGACCGCCGATTCGTTCACCACCATCGCGAAGTAATTTTGACCAGCAGTTAAGCTTAATAGCCAATATTCTCATCACAAACATATAACATAGAAACGATTGAGACATTGAGTATGCTCCGGTGTATGGGGTGAATTTTTTTAATTCAGAAAAGTGAGTGGAGCAGGCACTTATGTTGGTAACAACAAGATATGAAGTGAGTAGAAAAGTGCCAGAAGACAATAGAGAATAAAAATTTTCGCGGCGGTGGTGGGGTTTGAACCTGCGACCTTATTGGTACGACAACTCCGCCTGGCAGGTGAGAGCGTGGCTCTACCGTGTGAGCTATCCACGAACACAAAAATATTCGTTTCAAACCCAAAGTCATTTCTAGATCCCTCTCTCACCCACTTCTTGAGACCGCCGATTCGTTCACCACCATCGCGAAGTAATTTTGACCAGCAGTATAAGAATGGACCCTGTTGTGTACTCTTGATTACACTGACCCAGAAACCTTTGACCTTAATCAGGAATTCATTTCTATGATTTTACTAGATTACAGATAATAACACACTAACGAAAGGGTGAAAATGGAAAGGCTTCGTATGGGAACAAAACAGACAATGGACGTTTCGGGTACAAACCCTTCGTCAGCACAACAATACACAGATAAACGTGGAAAACAAATAAAATATAATGAAAAATAACTTGTATCGTCTGTACTCAATGGTTGTTTCGTTAGTATTTTACGATCACCGGCTTCAAGCAGCCCTTACCGTTTTCTAGATAATAACACACCAGTATTAACCTACATGATTACATGAGGTCGTTTATGACGTGCAGAAGTAGTATTTTATTTGGATTTCAAAACGTGAAGAACAGGGGAACTGGGTGGGGTTCCCGACTTTCCATAGTGAGCAGGGAGGTACTTGCTGTGTCTTCTATCCCCCTGTATCTGTTTTACAATTTCTTTCTGTCTTTGTCTTTGGCTAGGAGGGAAACAGTTGAATGTATAGTTATAGTTTTGGGAAATACTATTTTTTCCCTTGTAAATCATCTCTCTATTATGTATTGTTATTTTTAACAATTTTTAACATATGGTTTAACATTTGAGTGTATTCCTCAGTGGGATCTTGTGCTGGTGTCTGGGTGAAACATTTAGTTGATCTCAAACTAAGTATACTGATAGTATGCTCTTGGAATATACACCTGTTCCCTATTTGTGCCATTCTTCTTTGTCTTTTTCTTCAAGTCCTTTTAGTTGTAGAGAATGTTTTTACTATCCGATTTTCATCCTTTTTATTGGCGCTGATATGACTAAATGTGTTGCACGAGCCGTAAAACCATTTAAAACAAACAAAATGAGAACAAGGAAGAATTGTAGGTTGGTGGAGATTCATTCTGGTAGGGACATCTGTTTGACTATAATATTATATTAGGGTGTCCCTTTATCATTATCCCGGAATTAGACTACTTGCTTTTTGCCCAGGCCCTGGCTGGAGATTTGACTTTTTCTCCACGATGTATATGACGAGTGGGTGTGATTTTATTTTCTGTGAGAAGTAATATTTATTGTTGTGTTTCTTTTTTAGTCTCTTCAAAAAATAATCTCTCTCTCTCTCTCTCTCTCTCTCTCTCTCTCTCTCTCACTCACTCTCTATCTCTCTCTATCCCTCTCTCTCTCCGTCTCTCTCTCTCTCTCTCTCTCTCTCTCTCTCTCTCTCTCTCTATATATATATATATATATATAGTGTGTGTGTGTGTGTGTGTGTGTGTGTGTGTGTTTAAAACATGGGTTAAATGGAAAAAGACGCCAAAGGTTTTATATTATATTATTATTATTATTATTATTATTATTATTATTATTATTATTATTATTATTATTATTATTATTATTATTATTATTATTATTATTATTATTTATGTATTAAAATCTTCTACTTGATTTGATTGCGTCAGTTATCTCCTCCTCGACCTTCACCAAGCTTGCTAAATATAAGTCCTTGACGCATTATCGTAACGGTTACAAATTCACCTGTGCTCCATTTGTTTGCAATTTAATCACACATTCACCTGTATGCGCTCCATCCGTATCGTGACCGACCGCTTCTATTCGGTACTATTTCCGGGGTGAACCGGATTCCGAAAATTGAATTTTGTATGAAAACGGTTAGAATTGTTTTAAAAAATTGAGTCTTACGGGGTGCTAGAAAATCTGTTCATTTTTCTCAGTTAGTTGAACATGAAAATTTCAATGGAATTTCAGAATTTAAACCCTAAAAGTAAATTTTCAGTTTTCAGTTCAAACCGATAATATATTACCGTTTTGTGACGTTGTTCCCTGTCAGTTTTCTTTCCTTTTCTTTATTTGAGTCTTTCCTTATCTTTTATTTCTGTCTCGACGCGCCATAAATATTGCACGTAGCTTCTTGGAGTACAGGTACAAGATGTGTGTTTTTAATTACAACACACTACGTTGAAGAATACACTGATGATAATATCATTCACAGACATTCACCGTAGGTAAAATACGAGGTTTTTATTTTTTAAAAATATGTTGTTCAAATATTAGTATATGTGATTTTGTTTTTGTTTTTGTTTTTGTTTTTTAAATTTTATTGGCAAATTCGGTAACAGGTAAAGAAATTAACCGTTTAACGATGAGGTTGATTTTTATTTTCAAATTTTATCTCCTCACTTTATTTGGAATTTTATGAACTGTTACTAACGGTGTTGCTGTTCCAATAAAGTTTTAATAATAAAAACAGTATCAGTGGTCTCAGGATGTCTGCAGTCAGTTTCCCATTCGAGGAAAGTATAATTCATCCGGGGAACTAATTAACCAGTAAATTTTTGACCAATCAAAAAATGGAATTTGTGACACGCCTTCACACGTTCTCGGACAAACATTGATGCTTGTTTATAGACAATAACGTGAATGAAATCGACCAATCTCTGATCATTGTTATTGTTTTCATAACGTCAGATGAGTGACTAATTATCACACGATTTTCTCGATCATATATATTATAAACGTGTAAGTTTACAGATAGATTTCTGTGTTGGTTTTATTCATCAAGCGGTAGAACAGTGGGTATTTTACTTTGACATATGCCGTCGATAGCAAAACCTGTGTCGTTCGCGATGTTAACCAATCACTGCAGAGTTCGATCATCCGCCGCTGCGCTGTGTGGCCTTGAACAAGACACCTCGTCCTAGCTCAATTTGCGGCACTGCACTGCGGTTGATGCCTGGGTTATTTAAGTCTTCCATTGGGATAGACCCGACAGACGAATTTTCCCTTTGGGATGGTTAAAGGGAATTTTATTTATTTTTTATTTATTAATGTAGTATTGGCTTTGGACGAAACCGGCGCCTTGGTGTTCTGCTCTGCTCCCTGTAAAGTAAGTCGCCATGATTCGGATCTCTTATTTGCCACTGATAGATCTGTTGTTTTGATCAAGCACAGCAGTCGTGCACAGCTTTTAAGATTTTTCTCGTATCCAATAGAAAATACATAACTACATCGTGCGACCCTATCTCTTACAATTGTAGGAACAATAATAGTACATAATGATAATGATAAGGATAAGGTTTTACATAATGATAATAATGATAATGATCATGGATGATGAGAGTTGACAATATTATGGCCAGACGGTCCTGATAAGGCTGTAGTTTCAATCAATAACAGGACACTACTGATTCTCTCTCTCTCTCTCTCTCTCTCTCTCTCTCTCTCTCTCTCTCTCTCTCTCTCTCTCTCTCTCTCTCTCTCTCTCTCTCTCCCCTCCTCTCCCCCCCCCCCCTCTCCCCCCCCCCCCCCCCCCGTCTCTCTCCGCCTCGCCTCGTGTTTCATTTTGCTTTTTACTATTTTTTTGTTCCCTGATGTGTGTGTGTGTGTGAGAGAATGTGAGTGTGTGTGTATGCGATATATATATATATATATATATATATATATATATATATATATATATATATATATATATATATATATATATATATATATATATATATATATATATATATATATATATAGAGAGAGAGAGAGAGAGAGAGAGAGAGAGAGAGAGAGACCTCACCATTAATTACAAGACGGTGATGCCATTGTTACAGGAGGGAAGGAAAATCCCAGTTCTGAGAGATTTTCATAATTACAACCATTGTTATTATACTACGGCATTTACTGGCAGTCGTCGTCATCATTATCATCATCATCGTCATCATCATCATCATAATCATCATCGTTATCATCATTCTAATAACAAAAACACTTCATGAGCCAAAAGTCACACACATGGCACACACTCTCCTTAGCCAGTATGAGTGTAAACACCGTCACGGCATGTTCCTCCTACATACACCATTATTGGCATTGCAGCAATGATTGCACCCACATCACATACCCCGTCCAAAACTGTCAGCACATTGTTTTAGTCACGGGTTTTACCCGTAGTTACAATACAACCAAGTTCCCAACCTTGATTTGTAAGTGTGTCGCCGTGTCCGACATGCTCTGGACTTTAGACAAAGATCCACGAGTTCAAACCCCAGTCTTGGCACCTGCCATAATATCAACTTCTCAGCTTCTCGCTGCGTGTCTACATCTTCCTTCCAATCATA
>NC_088368.1:30792390-30797390 GCF_034508935.2 Berghia stephanieae | reverse complement strand
CCCCCAAACAATAAAAACAAAACCAAAAAAAAAAAAAAAAAAAAAAAAATTCCAAAAAACAACCCAAATAAAATGGGACATCGTGGCTCATCGGTTTGGTCTTTGCTTCGTACTTTCTGACAAAGCTAATTCGACCCAGCTAGCCCAAACCTTGGCTCTGACATGACCAACTCGTGTACAATGTCAAACCTCACGGAGCAATCTTTTCCTGGGCCATTAGGTCTTACACAACGGCAGGTAGCTGGTTCATGGACAGGTGAACTTTGCGGTACATACCACAGTGACAAAAACAACATTCCCATCCCTCCTTTCCTTGTTTTTTTGTTTGTTTGTTTGTTTGTTTGTTTTTTTTTTTTTGTTTTTTTTTTTTTGGGGGGGGGGGGGGGTTGGCCAGATTAAAAAAAAAAAAAGCAAACCAATTTAATACAATAGGTACTCGCTGGATTCTGGCACGCTCTCGAGAGAAGCCAAAAAGCGTGCTGGAATCCGATGCTCATGGGATTGGCGACTTAACATGTCGATAAAATTCGGTAACCAACTCCAGCGTGCAAAGGGTGCTGGAATTCGGCCTGCAAGACAAACTGTATATATATATATATATATATATATATATATATATATATATATATATATATATATATATATATATATATATATATATATATATATATATATGTGTGTGTTTGTGTGTGTGTGTGTGTTTGGATCAAGATGACCCTGGACGTATTTTTTTATTATTTGTAGCGTTTAAAAGATGACTCAAGTTTTAAGATTTTTTGACATACCAGATGGTGATGGTGATGGTTGTATGGGGGGAGGAGGGGGGGGGGGGAAGAGAGAGAGAGAGAGAGAGAGAGAGGAGAGAGAGAGAGGAGAGAGAAGAGAGAGAGAGAGAGAGAGAGAGAGAGAGAGAGAGAGAGAGAGAGAGAGAGAGAGAGAGAGAGAGAGAGAGAGAGAGAGAGAGAGAGAGAGAGAGAGAGAGAGAGAGAGAGAGAGAGAGAGAGAGAGAGAGAGAGAGAGAGAGAGAGAGAGAGAGAGAGAGAGAGAGAGAGAGAGAGAGAGAGAGAGAGAGAGAGAGAGAGAAGAGAGAGAGAGAGAGAGAGAGAGAGAGAGAGAGAGAGAGAGAGAGAGAGAGAGAGAGAGAGAGAGAGAGAGAGAGAGAGAGAGAGGAGAGAGAGAGAGAGAGAGAGAGAGAGAGAGAGAGAGAGAGAGAGAGGAAGAGAGAGAGAGAGAAGAGAGAGAGAGAGAGAGAGAGAGAGAGAGAGAGAGAGAGAGAGAGAGAGAGAGAGAGAGAGAGAGAGAGAATGATATCTGCACGTAATCTTTGAATATGTCTCCATTCGATTGCAGTCACATGATGTCCTACTGATTTTGACACGGCCCTAAAAATCACATGACGTGCAATCCCTCTTTGGAAGGTGATGAGGATCGGAGTCTTTGAGTTGAGCTTTTATATAGGGCAATAGATAGATCGAAGCTGACGTCACTCCGGCCTTTGTTATTGTTTTTTTGCCATCCGCGTTCATGAGTAATGCTCACTGAACTTTATTAACCCGACTATAAACGTTCATGGATACACCCAGTTTTGTGTGTTGGTCCGTTTTACTTCCGGATGGCAATGTTATGAGCTTCTTAGCCAAGCGCATACTATCTATATCCACTAAACGTCCTCAAAGCGCTTTACAAGGGGCCCCTGGCCAACCGCAACACTTAACATGTACGACGAGACATGACGCCTGTTACGTGATATTACTTTTTTTCTCCGACAGAGACAACGCTGTTAACGGCCAGGTACTCATTTTTACACCTGAGTACGGTGAGAGAATGTGAGTAAAGAGCCTTTTCCAAGGACTCAACTATGCGCCGAGCAAGGCTCGAACCTCCCAGGACCGTCCGATCCGAAAGCGAGTGTCATACTACTACAAGACCACATCGCCGAAATTGATCATCATTTGATTCATACGTGAATGAGTACCTGACCAAGGGCATTGTGATCGATATTTATTGTGACAGTGGCGCTATAACAGGCAACGTTCACTGTATAGAATAGACTTATGATTAGATATGGATAGAACGAAGTTGACGTCACTCAGGTCTTTGTTATTGCTATTTGCCATCCGCGTTTATGAGTAATTCTCACTAAACTATGTTAACCAGACTATAAACGTTCAAGGTTACACTTAGTTTTTTGTGTTGGTCCGTTATACTTCCGGATGGCAATGTTGTGAGCTTCTTGGTCAAGCGCATACTATCTATAATCGGCTGGTATAAACTAAATGGAGCAATGATAATGTGAAGCGCATTGAGCAAGATTGAACCGTGTAAATAGCGTTTTATTTATCTCCCAAGCCATCTTTCGTTTTCTGTTCCACTCAAACTCGAACAAACAATCAATTAAGTTTTAATGCTCCGAGGAATGCACTTTAAATTGTCCATTAAGAGTCTGTGGAAAGGAAATTGCCGAACACCGACGAAACGCTATTTTTTTTTTTTTTTTTTTTTTTTTTTTATCATTTCGGTCAGAAAAGGTTTACCATGATATTATATCAATTGATCAAATAGATCCCGAAGTTGCTAAACCATCTTAAACCTCTGAATATTTTGTACACACATGGAGACAAGTTCATACATACTTTTCAGAACCCTCTGGTTTAGTTTTTGACAAGTTGGGTGTCATTTTTAGAGGTAGATAGATATAATATTATGGAATTCAAGTTCCTTGGCCAAAATTTAAAAGGGCGTTTTTTCCAGGAAGTCCGGACGCGTTATTTATTGATAGGGATGTTGCGGAAAGACTGTCTGCTATCGATTGCTTGTGTAAGAAATTAAATGTCAACTGTGGGCGTGGCTTGCTGGTGTTGTTTGGTGGCGGAAGATAAAAATGTTTTAAACTTCCGCTAATGGCAAAAGTCATAGAGAAGGAGAGAAAAAAAAAGGAAACAAAAAGAAAAACGGAGTAATTAGATAGAGATTAAAAAAAGAACATCTGTTCAAATCATTTGTTTGTTTACGTTGATTTACTCATTCCCCGGAACATAAATTAATAGGGCTTTGGCCGATGTGCACATATTTGCAGGTCAGATAACCGAACGCAATTATGGGCTTGATTTAAAATTGTTGTCATGGATAATAATTTTTGTCGGTTTGAGGGTTTGTTTTTTTTCATTGCAACAATGACTCCATAACAGTTTGGGTTATCAAACCTGCAAATAAGGACACGTCGCCTTTGGCTTAAGTAAGCGACGGAATGCAAATTTGGCCGATACGGAAACGAAATTAAAACGATGTTGTAAAAAACAAAACGCCGTGGTTATCATAGTAGTAGGATAGTGACATCCGGATAAAGTAACTATAGATAGAACGACGTTGACGTCACTCAGGTCTTTGTTATTGTATTTTTGTCATCCATGTTTCTGAGTAATTCTCACTAATCTGTATTAACCAGACTATAAATGTTCATGGTGACACATAGTTTGATGTGTTGGTTCGTTATACTTCCGGATGGCAATGTTGTGAGCTTCTTAGCCAAGCGCATACTATCTATAATATTATGTGAGCTTCTTAGCCAAGCGCATACTGTCTTTAATAGAATAAACTAATCGTTTCATGTATGTTGTTTGTCTCTCCAGACTGCCATGATAGAGTGTGTCCATCACATCAATGAAACCTTTGACAGATAACATAGGGTCACAGGCCTGCCACACCCAGACAGGTATAACATCCTCCACTACCAACACCTCTTTCACATCATCGTTATCTTCAGCATCATCATCATCATCATCGTCCGCCAGTGATCACTCTCATCCTCAGCAACAACCACCTGACCTCATTGCTATGGCAACAAGCCTAGCCAGTGCTCAGACTAACAGTGAAAAATACGAAAATAATATTAAACCTCTGAACGGCAGCAAAAACAGCAGCAGTAACTGTAACGGTTGTTGTAATATAATAAGTAACAATATCAGTGGTAACCCTAAAACTAATAATAAAACTAGTAACAACAATAACAAGAACAGCAACATATCAACAAAGTTACCATCCAGTTCTGAAAATATAAAAACTGCTACTTGTCTAAGACACGTGAACGAAAGTTCTCCCACAACGACACTCAATCAATCTTGTTCTGAATCAACCACTGAGTTATCTAACTTTAATACATCGAAAATGCCGAGCACAGTTGAAACCAACAAAGTCGTTGTGAACGGTGAGGCTAGTGTGATCGCCGCATCGGCAACATCCATACCACAAAACAACAACAATAATGGTATTTCCAATGGCAATCATTCATCAGCCTTCAGCAAAAGCTTCGAGGAAGCTGCGAAATCATCAGAAAAGATGCCCAGCAAATTTAACAACAACAACAACAACAGCAGCAACGGTGACAGTAGTGGTAGTCACACAAATGGCTCACACGATTACCACCACCACAACCACCACCACCACCACCAGAATAACAGCAGCTCTACTACCCCTCAGCACCATCACAAAAACTACCACTTTCCACAACACTCCCCCAACAACTCCATGGATTACAATGCCTGTGCAGCTGCGGCCGCCGCTGTAGCGGTGTTGGATACGCCGGAAACGGAAGACTCCAAACCAGTATTCTTGGAGTATTCTTCCACTGGCAGCAACAACTATCCTAACAACAATCAACTGAATCAAAACGGATCATACCAAAGTCAGGAGGAGGCTCAAAACAATAATAATATTATTACCTCCACTCCTACTACTTCCAATCCACCCAAGGCATCACCCCCTTACCCAAACAACAGCAATGGCTCCTCCACTGACCATCGGAACGACCTCCTGACCTCTATCAACGCGCTCAGAAAGCAAGGTCAGTTCTGCGACATCAAACTCCTTGTCGAGGACCACGAGATCCCAGCCCACAGGGCGGTTTTGGCCACGTCCAGCCCATATCTCTTCGACTTCTTGTCATGTCTGGAGGAGTCCGAATGTCTTCAGCCTTGCTACAGGATTAAAGACGTTCCTTACGT
>NC_088368.1:30777837-30792290 GCF_034508935.2 Berghia stephanieae | reverse complement strand
TTTTATTATTATTATTATTATTAATTATTATTATTATTATTATTATTATTATTATTATTATTATTATTTTTATTATTATTATCATTATTATTATTACTATTATTTCAAAATTCCGTCCAAAACAACGTGTTCTTGGGTTTGATATTTTAATTTAACCGCGACTGTATAAAATGATTATCTTTATCTTTGTCCACTTTGATAAGAGACCAAAACATAAGTTATTTATTCGTCTTTTCTTGCACCGTAAGCGCTTACAGAACGACTCGCTCACTGTGTCAATGTTTTCTCTCAAAGAAAAAAAAAAGAATGAAAGAATGAATGAAAGAAAGAAAGAAAAAATAGAGAGAATGTATGAAAGAAAAAAAATAGAAGGAATACTTAAATAAATTTATGGAGTAAACGTTTTCTGGCTAAAATGTCATTTCAAAAAATTGGCAGTAAAGTTACTGCCCACTTGGTGAAAACGATTAGTTTCGTAGATTTATGATACACTTTTTAGTGAACAATGTCAAAAATCTTGAATACTTAATGAAATCCAGTATCCTAATTTAAAAGAAAAAATAGAATTTTTAAATTGAACTTTTATACAGAACAATATCCACTAAATGTGCTCAAAGCGCTTTTCAATGTGCCTCAAGCTAATGGCAACACTTAATATGTAGGGCGAGACATGACGTCTGTGAGACGGTGTCTTCCGTTTTGTTTTGGGGTTTGTTTGTTTTTTTAGTTTGCTTTTTTTTTGTTTTTGTTTTTTAATTCGACAGAGATGACGGGTATTAATTTTACACCCGAGAACGATGAGAAAATAATTATATATATATATATATATATATATATATATATATATATATATATATATTAATATATATATATATATATATATATATATGTAAATAGCCTTTTCCACGGACTAAATTTCGCGCCGACGAGAAGGACTCAAACCTGGGACCTACCAGTCCGAGGGCGAGTGTTATAACACAGGACCACAAAGCCTCGCATCCATCTTAACAAAATATCACGTTGGTTTGAAACAGCAACGAGCCAAAAATACCCCATTCCTAGCTGATTGGTTCTATTGATCTAACAAACCATCGTACTGTCAACGTTGTGATTATCAGTGTCGCCCGTGTCTTCTTCGACGACGACGTCGTCCGCCATTTTGAGATGGGGAAAAAAAATCGATAAAGACAATGTCTTTGATAACATAGCTGTCTCGTAATCATGTTTTAACGGTGTTGCGCCACTTTAAGGTCATAATATCATCCATCGCTTATGGTCAATGGTGTAGTGTATACGAGAGCACACTAACACTTTCATCTTTAAAGTCTCAGGGTTGAGACCGTTTGGGTTGCGAAAGGAGTCGATATTGAGTAAACTTTTTCTGGCCCAAAATAATATGCGAAAAGGGTTTTGGCCAGAAACAAGCCCTTTCGACTGATGACTTTTTCAAAATCGCTCCCTGCTTCCCTCTAAAACCCCTGTTACTGAAAAATTGGCCATACAATCTTCAGCCAGAAGCTTTGGCCTGAATGGAAGAAGAAGAAAATGGCAGTCGTGTTAAGCCATCTACAAACTCGTCATGACTTCTCTATTACAGTTCACCATTGAACTGTACGATATCACTTTAATTTTCTTTTGTATTTACCTAATGAGACGAAGGATTGATGCCCATTAGATGCCTTGTTTGAAAATTTGTTCCAATTTAAGCCATTTGACGTAGATAAGTATATTTCACAAATTGTAGATTTGACGACTTCACCTTAGAGTGGCCTCCCTTTGGTCTACACTTGTAAAATCAATAATTAGCACAGCTGTTGTCTCACAAATTTTTTTAAAAATGCTAATCTTAATCTTTTTTTCTTTGAGTTAGTAGTATATTTAAATCATCATTGTTATTATCATTATCCGTTCTTGATTATTTTATTGTTTCCCCCGTTGTTTTGTTCTATTTTCGTTTTCGTTTTGTTGGTTTTTTTAAAATATATTATCTATGTTAATAAAAATCACCCATCCATAAGTTAACTAACTCTTTACCTATCGCGGCCGACATAAATTGGCTCCAGACAACAATGGTAAAATGCAATGTGACATGTCTATCGCAATGTGCTATTGTTGTCTGAAGAGCAATTTACATCGGCTCCAATAGAAGCACTCTCGAATCACGACATATATTGTTTGTATGTAATTTATAGATACAGGTAACTAGAGATATCGACTGTGAAAAGTGACTTGCGAACTGCGAACCACGTCATTTATTCAATGTTAAAATTTCCTCCTTTAATATAAAACCCGTATATAATTTGTTTATGAACTTTTATTTTGTTAATGATACATCTCTGCACTTTTCAACATTGATTTCGTCTCTTTTTTAAAAGATGGGCCTTATTTTGCATCCGTTATGTCTGGCGTATTTCATATTCCAGGTTTACATAGTCTTAGGACAGATCCCCGTTTTTCTTCCTCGTTCGTCGATCGTTGTAGGTTGGGAACGTTATCGTTAACTTGCTAATGAGCTGTTCTTTACGGCCCAAGAAGCGACAAATACACTTTTGTCTTGGTCTTGTATCAATGTTGGTCACGATGAAGATGATTATCGATACGCATTGTACAAATAAAGGTAAAATAACTCGGTGCTACCACAAAAGGGACGCTTTACGGGTGAAGTGTACGGTATGAAATGCGAACATTTTTTTTCCATAAGCCATGCAGGGGCAAACATGAAGTTTATGAACAGATGAATACCGAAAGAGTGTGCTAGTACAAAACTGACGCCTTAAAGGCGAGGCGCATAATGTGAAGGAAACATTTATGTCCATAGAGGTTTGGCGGGATACTTAATGAAGCTTTGAGACGTACGAGCATGGTGAAACTTCGACAATCCGCTACATCAATAAGTATATTAAACAAAGCAATCAATCATCAGCGTTATTCCTTCTTTCCTGACTGCCAACCAATCAAAATGTGTCAATTTCAACGGGGGGGCGGGGGAGGGGAGAGAGAGAGAGAAGGGGAGAGGGAGAGAGAGAGAGAGAGAGAGAGAGAGAGAGAGAGAGAGAGAGAGAGAGAGAGAGAGAGAGAGAGAGAGAGAGATTTAAACATTAAAATTGGCATACTGATAAAAAGAATAAAACGAAAATGACTTTTTAGCAACCAAGGTCGATCGCCAACGAAACACTCCAAAACAGTCCTCACATGTTCGCCTGTGAGTATTCATCATCGATATAAAAACACGCCCTTACCTCACGGCAGCAGGTTAGGGCGTGGACACTGACTGACAACAACGTGTTTGACAGGTGGAGAGATTCTCGGATGAGTCGAATAAATCCCATCTTCCCAATAAACCAATGTAGGACTATAGAAATGGGAAGAAGTAGGCCATGTACTCATGCACTTTTAGATTACAAGGTGTTCAGTGAAAGGGTTTTGCCTTCACAATTAATTGGAGAAAATAAATCTTAGCTTAAAATCAAGATAGTTATCGTGCTAAGATTGTGACAATGGAATACATGGCTTCTTTTTGTTCTGAGAAAAGTGGGTTCTAAAAAATAATAACAGCTTTCAATAGAAATACACGAAGCTTGAATAAACATCATACCAAGGCAGTGAACCCCGCAAGAGATGGGATGGGGAAGGGATTAATATGAAAAAAGGGAGGGAAAGCAAGCGAGGGGAGGAGGAAGGGGAGGGGGGGGGGGGGGAGGGGAGGGAGGGAGAGAGAGAGAGAGAGAGAGAGAGAGAGAGAGAGAGAGAGAGAGAGTGTGTTAACAGTTGTAGTTTCCCATTCACCGATTTTCGTTTTCGAAGCCTGTGTAGACAAATGAATAATATTACATTATTCTTTGAGCTGGCTATGGCTGGCTACCTTGGCCAGTACAATAAATACTACGGCCTTCGCCAGCCAAATTTGTCAACAGGTGGAAAGCTTGCTAAATTTATGGCCTAATGTGATTCTTCCTGGTGTTCTCCAAATTCGTTGAGAAAAAACATTGGAAAATGGATGGTTCTTGTTTGTTTGTTTTTCTTTTTTCTTCTTCTTCTTTCAGTTGGACTGAAAAAGCAGTAGCAGACCTCGTAATAGTAGACGGGGTCGTCGTCATCGTAGAAGTAGTAGTAGTAGTAGTAGTAGTAGTAGTAGTAGTAGTAGTAGTAGTAGTAGTAGTAGTAGTAGTAGTAGTAGTAGTAGAAGAAGAAGAAGAAGAAGTAGCAGTAGCAGTAGTACTAATAGTAGTAGTAGTAGTAGTAGTAGTAGTAGTAGTAGTAGTAGTAGTAGTAGTAGTAGTAGTAGTAGTAGTAGTAGTAGTAGTAGTAGTAGCAGTAGTACTAATAATAATAATAGTAGTTGTAGTAGTGGTAGTAGTAGTAGTAGTAGTAGTAGTAGTAGTAGTAGTAGTAGTAGTAGTAGTAGTAGTAGTAGTAGCAGTAGCAGCAGTAGCAGTAGTACTAATAATAATAATAATAATAATAGTAGTAGTAGTAGTAGTAGTAGTAGTAGTAGTAGTAGTAGTAGTAGTAGTAGTAGTAGTAGTAGTAGTAGTAGTAGTAGTAGTAGTAGTAGTAGTAGTAGTAGTAGTATTGATGGGGGTGAAGAGGCAGAAGACAGTGAAAAGAGGACGGGAGTGGAGCGAAGGAGGAAAGAGAAGATTTTACTCACTTTCCAGTGTACATGTAGTCAAGCAAGTGTTGAAATCCAACGTAAGGAACATCTTTAATCCTGTAGCAAGGCTGAAGACATTCGGACTCCTCCAGACATGACAAGAAGTCGAAGAGATATGGGCTGGACGTGGCCAAGACCGCCCTGTGGGCTGGGATCTCGTGGTCCTCGACAAGGAGTTTGATGTCGCAGAACTGACCTTGCTTTCTGAGCGCGTTGATAGAGGTCAGGAGGTCGTTCCGATGGTCAGTGGAGGAGCCATTGCTGTTGTTTGGGTAAGGGGGTGATGCCTTGGGTGGATTGGAAGTAGTAGGAGTGGAGGTAATAATATTATTATTGTTTTGAGCCTCCTCCTGACTTTGGTATGATCCGTTTTGATTCAGTTGATTGTTGTTAGGATAGTTGTTGCTGCCAGTGGAAGAATACTCCAAGAATACTGGTTTGGAGTCTTCCGTTTCCGGCGTATCCAACACCGCTACAGCGGCGGCCGCGGCTGCACAGGCATTGTAATCCATGGAGTTGTTGGGGGAGTGTTGTGGAAAGTGGTAGTTTTTGTGATGGTGCTGAGGGGTAGTAGAACTGCTGTTATTCTGGTGGTGATGGTGGTGGTGGTTGTGGTGGTAATCGTGTGAGCCATTTGTGGTACTACCAATACTGTCACCGTTGCTGCTGTTGTTGTTGTTGTTGTTAAATTTGCTGGGCATCTTTTCTGATGATTTCGCAGCTTCCTCGAAGCTTTTGCTGAAGGCTGATGAATGATTGCCATTGGAAATACCATTATTGTTGTTGTTTTGTGGTATGGATGTTGCCGATGCGGCGATCACACTAGCCTCACCGTTCACAACGACTTTGTTGGTTTCAACTGTGCTCGGCATTTTCGATGTATTAAAGTTAGATAACTCAGTGGTTGATTCAGAACAAGATTGATTGAGTGTCGTTGTGGGAGAACTTTCGTTCACGTGTCTTAGACAAGTAGCAGTTTTTATATTTTCAGAACTGGATGGTAACTTTGTTGATATGTTGCTGTTCTTGTTATTGTTGTTACTAGTTTTATTATTAGTTTTAGGGTTACCACTGATATTGTTACTTATTATATTACAACAACCGTTACAGTTACTGCTGCTGTTTTTGCTGCCGTTCAGAGGTTTAATATTATTTTCGTATTTTTCACTGTTAGTCTGAGCACTGGCTAGGCTTGTTGCCATAGCAATGAGGTCAGGTGGTTGTTGCTGAGGATGAGAGTGATCACTGGCGGACGATGATGATGATGATGATGCTGAAGATAACGATGATGTGAAAGAGGTGTTGGTAGTGGAGGATGTTATACCTGTCTGGGTGTGGCAGGCCTGTGACCCTATGTTATCTGTCAAAGGTTTCATTGATGTGATGGACACACTCTATCATGGCAGTCTGGAGAGACAAACAACATACATGAAACGATTAGTTTATTCTATTAAAGACAGTATGCGCTTGGCTAAGAAGCTCACATAATATTATAGATAGTATGCGCTTGGCTAAGAAGCTCACAACATTGCCATCCGGAAGTATAACGGACCAGCACACCAAACTATGTGTAACCATGAACATTTATAGTCTGGTTAATACAGATTAGTGAGAATTACTCAGAAACATGGATGGCAGAAGTACAATAACAAAGACCTGAGTGACGTCAACGTCGTTCTATCTATAGTTACTTTATCCGGATGTCACTATCGTACTTCGATAACCACGGTGTTCGATTTTCACAACACAGTTTTAATTTCGCTTCCGTATCGGCCAAATTTGCATTCCGTCCCTTACTTAAGCCAAAGGCGACGTGTCCTTATTTGCAGGTTCGATAACCCAAACTGTTATGGAGTCATTGTTGCAATGAAAAAAACAAACCCTCAAACCGACAAAAAATATTATCCATGACAACAATTTTAAATCAAGCCCATAATTGCGTTCGGTTATCTGACCTGCAAATATGTGCACATCGGCCAAAGCCATATTTAATTCCTGGGGAATGAGTAAATCAACGTAAACAAACAAATGATTTGAACAGATGTTCTTTTTTAATCTCTTTCTAATTACTCCGTTTTTTCTATTTGATTTGTTTTTCTTTTTGTTTCCTTTTTTTTTCTCTCCTTCTCTATGACTTTTGCCATTAGCGGAAGGTTAAAACATTTTTATCTTCCGCCACCAAACAACACCAGCAAGCCACGCCCACGGTTGACATTTCATTTCTTACACAAGCAATCGATAGCAGACAGTCTTTCCGCAACATCCCTATCAATAAATAACGCGTCCGGACTTCCTGGAAAAAACGCCGTTTTAAATTTTGGCCAAGGAACTTGAATTCCATATTATATCTATCTCTAAAAATGACACCCAACTTGTCAAAAACTAAACCAGAGACTTCTGAAAAGTATGTATGAACTTGTCTCCATGTGTGTTCAAAATATTCAGAGGTTTAAGATGGTTTAGCAACTTAGGGATCAATTTAATCAATTGATATATCATGGTAAACCTTTTCTGACCAAAATGAAAAAATAAAAATAGCGTTTCGTCAGTGTTCGGCGATTTCCTTTCCACAGACTCTTAATGGACAATTTAAAATGCATTCCTCGGGGCATTAAAACTTAATTGATTGTTTGTTCGAGTTTGAGTGGAACAGAAAAAAAAAAGAAGATGGCTAGGGAGATAAATAAAACGCTATTTACACGGTTCAATCTTGCTCAATGCGCTTCACATTATCATTGCTCCATTTAGTTTATTACCAGTCGATTATGGATAGTACGCGCTTGGCCAAGAAGCTCACAACATTGCCATCCGGAAGTATAACGGACCAACACACAAAACTAAAGGCTCTTTACTCACATTCTCTCACCGTACTCAGCTGTAAAAATGAGTACCTGGCCGTTAACAGCGTTGTCTCTGTCGGGGAGAAAATGTAATATCACGTAACAGGCGTCATGTCTCGTCGTACATGTTAAGTGTTGCGGTTGGCCAGGGGCCCCTTGTAAAGCGCTTTGAGCACGTTTAGTGGATATTGCCCTATATAAAAGCTCAACTCAAAGACTCCGATCATCATCACCTTTCAAAGAGGGATTGCACGTCATGTGATTTTTAGGGCCGTGTCAAAATCAGTAGGACATAATGTGATTGCAATCGAATGGAGACATATTCAAAGATTACGTGCAGATATCATTCTCCCCCCCCCCTCTCTCTCTCTCTCTCTCTCTCTCTCTCTCTCTCTCTCTCTCTCTCTCTCTCTCTCTCTCTCTTACCCCCCCCCCTCCCCCCATACACACAGCACCATCACCATCGGGGGGGGGGGGGGGGGGGGGGGGGGTAAGGCGCCTGCGAAACTTTAAGGTTATTTCAGCTTCGTAAAGAAGAGGACATGATGAGACAATATATATTGCAGTATATTTCAATCAAAGTATTGACGTTAGAGCGCTTTATATAAGCTGTATATAGAGTGCAATTGATGAGGACCAAGAAAATGTCCAACAACCCCCCCCCCCCCCCCCCCCCCCCCCCCCCCCCCAAAAAAAAAAAACAAAAAAAAAAAACAAAAAAAAACAAGGAAACTAGTTCAAACGTGGAATTGAAGTGGATTCCAAGATCCTCCTTGTGAATCATTAAATCCAACTCAGACACAGTACAGGCAAACGGCAACACACCAAAAGTGATATATGTACTAATGTTGTTGAAAAAATATAGATTTATCTTGAAAAGGTGAGAGTTTTAGGGGGGGGGGGGGGGTTTTATGTATAAAATTGAGAAATTAGAGAGCAGGCACGGGTGTGAGATAAATATCTGAACAAGTGTGTATGAAACGGTGCCAGACAAAGCAAGAAAGAAAAAAAAACATCCCAAAAAAACAGTCTTCCTCGACTGGGGATCGAACACCAGACCTCTTGATTCCCGGTAATCGTTTCATACACACTTGTTCAGAGGGTTTTTAAATTGCGCAAATATATACTAAATGTGTTAAAAGCGCTTCACAAGGGACCCACAATCAACGGCAAAACTTCACATGTAGGACGAAATAGCGTTGGAATTACTTCTTTTTGACAGAGACGACGCTGTAGCCGGTTCGGTGATTATTTTACATCTTAGTATGGTGAGAAAATGTAGCTGAAGTGCCTTTCTCAGGACTCAACCTTACGCTTACTCACAGCTGGATTCGAACCTCCTACCAGCAGCTCTAAAGCTAATGCCAAACCACTTGGCTACGAAGTCGCAAATTAATATATCATATATATATATATATATATATATATATTTATATATATATTATATATATATATAATATATATATATTATATATATATATAATATATACCATGAACACGGGTGATAATTTCAGAGAAATAAAAGGCGGACCAGTGTCTGAAAATCATGAATTACGGCAATGAAATAGGGTGTGTCAGTTTCCACAGCTGCTCATACACATGGTATGTTTGCCGATGGCGGTGTGAGTTATTCAACGGTGAAACCACGAGGATGGAACTCAGAGTTGGTCTACTATACCCATTCCAATCACACATTCACCCCACGTTATTATTATTAAATCACCAACCAACCTACCGATTCAATGGGCGATATCAATAATCCATTCGAATTCACATTATGGTTCTTTCCCATGTATGCAAGAGTCACAAATTTTGAGAGAGAAAATAAATAAATCACGAATAGTTTTCAGATAGTATCTAGATGTTTTTCACGGTGTCTTTGTGTTCGATGTCCCAGATTGAAATAAATGGAATCAACGACCTTCTTCCCGTCGGTAAATTGTTAGCCTAGATAGTGCTGAACTGTGTGTTACAGAATAAAAAATAATATATTTTTAGATAGAGAGATAGAGTGGATGGAGCAATCAAGTACGCCAGGCACGCGCAAGTAGAGAGCGATGGAGTAGTGAACAGCGTTCACAACACAGAGCAATCATCCGATGGAAGCAATTCTCAGCTCACACGTGCGCTGAATGAGTGAGAATTTACTAGACAAAGATTTTCAACCACCTCATCTCCATCATTAGGGTTGCCAGAATAATTTTATTTTAAAATGCCAAATAACTAATATGAAAAATGCCAAATGGTGTAAAAACAAACCAAAAAAAAATGTTAAATGTTCATTGTCTTTACCGTTTTTTTTTTTTTCTAAAATGCACGTGAAAGTAGAAATACACCTTTTTTTCTTATCCCTAAACCATGAGTAAATGATGAAATAATAATATTGTCTCGTCTTGCCATAGTAATGGTGAAAATTAGCTTATATGGTATCTGATTAATGTTGATTTGTGAATGATTAAAACGTACCGGTGATTTTATCGAAAGGCCAAGGAAATGCTAAATAATTGCACACAAAAAAAATTAATTAATTTTTCTACGCCTCGTCTAACGGCATAAAAAGGCCAGGCTGGCAACTGTGATCATCATCATCATCCCATCTGCATCAGCATCGATCTTCGTCATGCTGGCATCAGCTTCGTGCAATCGGCATTCCATCCACGCGTAGGCAGGATGATGAAACAGTGAGTACGTACTTACCCTGGTCATACGTGATCTAGTCACTTGAGTGAGTGAGTGTGAGTTTGAGAGTATGTGTGTGTGTGTGTGTGTGAGAGAGAGAGAGAGAGAGAAAGAGAGAGACATTATATATATATATATATATATATATATATATATATAATATATATATATATATATATATATATATATATATATATATATATATATATATGAGTGTTGGTGGGTACTTGTAGGTACGAAAGTGCTCGATAATGGTGGTTAGAGCTAATATATAATGTAAATTTTCACTCACATTTTTTGCCGAGACGACTCGTTTCTGTGTGTTTCTCACACTTCTTCAGTCGGCATAATCCATTTTGTCATGTCCGTAGAAAACTCCAAACTCTGAGTCATCTCGGCAAAAAATGTGAGTGAAAATTTACATTATATATATATATATATATATATATATATATATATATATATATATATATATATATATATATATATATATATATATATATATATATATATAGAGAGAGAGAGAGAGAGAGAGAGAGAGAGAGAGAGAGAGAGAGAGAGAGAGATAGGCTCTAAGTAAAAAAGTGAATACCTGCGTGAGTATGTATGTGTAAAGAGTGTGAGTAAGAGATTGTGAGTGTGTGTATGCTAAAGCAGAAATGTGTAGTTAATGTGTATGTGCGTGTTAGAGAGAGAGAGAGAGAGAGAGAGAGAGAGAGAGAGAGAGAGAGAGAGAGAGAGAGAGAGAGAGAGTATCAGAGAATATATACGGCCGCATGAGAGCCAGGATCACCGAAAAGCATGTGCGTGACAAATGCACTTGAGCACAGATCCAATCAAAGCCACGGAGTTACTTAATTACCCAATATACCACCAATCCAACCCCAACAACCCACTACAGCATTAATAGGTTTTGTTCTCTCTCTCTCTCTCTCTCTCTCTCTCTCTCTCTCTCTCTCTCTCTCTCTCTCTCTCTCTCTCTCTCTCTCTCTCTCTCTCTCTCTCTCTCTCTGTCTGTCTCCCACCACCTCATCCTTCTGACCAGCCTCCCCCCCCCATCCTTCCTATGAACATTTTTGAGAAAATAACATTAATTGTTCAACACGAATGTAGCTATGTAAAAGGTGTCACCTCCGTGTTAAAGTTCGTCACCGATATGAATGTTTATGATCATATGAGAGAGAGAGAGAGAGTGAGAGAGAGAGAGAGAGAGAGAGAGAGAGAGAGAGTTTGTTTTTGTTTTGTTTTAAAGGATTTAACGGCGCATGCAGTACATTTAGGGCAGTTCAGCACCAGTAAAATAGGGAAGAAAATGGGATAGTGAAAAAAGATATATATAGATCTAGATTTACAATTAAAAGCACACAAGAAAAGTAAGACAAAGGGGAGCGATACAAATAGGGAACAGATGTAGATTCCAAGAGCATACTATCATTGTGCTCAGTTTGAGATCACCTAAAAGTCTCATCCAGACGCAAGCACAGGATCCCACAAAGAGGAATACACTCAAATGTACATCCAAAAACAACAAATATAACAATACATTTGACTGTTTCCCTCTGTTACCAGGGCCAGGAAGAACCAAGTAATCTCATTCTAAGACAAAGACAGAAAACAAATTGGGAAAACAAATATATGGGGATAGAAGACACAATAAGTGCCTCCCTGCCCACTTTGGGAGGTCAGGAACCCCACCCAGAAAGAAAGAGAGAGAGAGAGGGTGGGGGGAGTCTATCAAAGCCATTATGCCCATGGAGCCGGAGTTTATCCCGGTTTCTATAGCGCGAAACTGACAATAGCAATTGCTTGCTACCTTGCTACCCATCAGACAAACTCATTTTTTGGAAAGGAAGGGAGGGAATGAAAAAACTTGAAAGACATTCAGAATACATTTCAGAGATTTATCTAGTTGAAGTAAAAATTCTAATTCACAGTGCGGCTATGTGGTCTTGTGGTTTGGCACTCGCTTTAGGATCGGAAGGCCAGGACCTTCACACGGCGCACAGTTGGGTCCTTAGAAAAGACTCTTTACTCACATTCTCTCACCGTACTCAGGTGTAAAATGAGTACCTGGCCGTTAACGAGCGTTGTTTCTGTCGGTTAAAAATTTAATATCGCCTAACAGGCGTCATGTCTCGTCCTACATGTTATGTGTTGCTGTTGGTCAGGGGACCCCTTGTAAAGCGCTTTGAGTACGTTTAGTGGATATTGCGATATATAAAAACTAAACTTTTATCATTTGCGACGAAGTGATATGAATGAATCAAGCGCAAAGTGCAATACAGCTTCCAAGTACGATCCGGTTTAATCCGGTTCTGGTTCAATGCATACAACTTATGATGATGTCACAATAACAACAACAATGGATATTGCACGTACCAACTGCCAACACGCTTTTATTACAATACTCAAAAACAAAAGCTATTATTGACATTAATCAGTGGTGCGAGCATGTGACCTGGTATACACGTTTCTAGCAAACAGGTAACACCAGCAGAAGTCGACCAGGGGGCAACCGTTTCTAATTGGCTTCACACTCCTATGTTATTTATGATGATCTATCCATGCCGCAAATTCCTCGCCGCATTCGTGTACGGTCGCAAACCCGCCCGGAAGCTTCGTCACAACGCAGCGCTCGACTAGATGCTCTTTGCTACAACGCGTATATGTGGAAGAGGTGGAACGTTCCCATTGATGAAGCGGCCAGGGGTGGTCCCTGCATTCGTGCTGGAAAGATGCAGTGGTTGGTGACAAGAAATGAAGTGAGAAGAGAAGTGCCAGAAGACAAACGACCATTAATAACTTTTGGGGTAATTGGGAGTTGGACCCAGGACCCGACTTTTACGGCACTTTCCGTCTTGCCACGAGTGAGGCGCTCTACTTTCGACGCCGCTACCCATCACTAAAAAAAAAAAAAAGGGTATCAAATGAACTTTATCACTCTTGCAACTTCTTGGGGTCATGAGGTCAACGCACAGATGCTCAGTTGAAAACCTGCTAAATGTTAAACGGAGCATGTTTATTTAATCAACCGTTCTGCAGAAGAGTTAAAGATTTAAAAAGTACAGTATATATACTAAACACTATTGTTGGTTGATAGAGTGAGGTGGCCCACCTCCATCGACTGCAAATACACGGGACGCCACTGCGATCCGCGAGGATTTTTATTAACAGGAAGCTCTTTCTATGATTGGAAGGAAGATGTAGACACGCAGCGAGAAGCTGAGAAGTTGATATTATGCCATGTGCCAAGACTGGGGTTTGAACTCGTGGATCTTTGTCTAAAGTCCAGAGCATGTCGGACACGGCGACACACTTACATATCAAGGTTGGGAACTTGGTTGGTTGTATTGTAACTACGGGTAAAACCCGTGACTAAAACAATGTGCTGACAGTTTTGGACGGGGTATGTGATGAGGGTGCAATCATTGCTGCAATGCCAATAATGGTGTATGTAGGAGGAACACGCCGTGACGGTGTTTACACTCATTGGCGAAGGAGAATGTGTGCCATGTGTGTGACTTTTGGCTCATGAAGTGTTTTTGTTATTAGAATGATGATAACGATGATGATTATGATGATGATGATGATGACGATGATGATGATGATGATGATAATGATGACGACGACTGCCAGTAAATGCCGTAGTATAATAACAATGGTTGTAATTATGAAAATCTCTCAGAACTGGGATTTTCCTTCCCTCCTGTAACAATGGCATCACCGTCTTGTAATTAATGGTGAGGAGTCTCTCTCTCTCTCTCTCTCTCTCTCTCTCTCTCTCTCTCTCTCTCTCTCTCTCTCTCTCTCTCTCTCCTCTCTCTCTCTCTCCCTATCTCTCTCTCTCTCTCTCTCTCCTCTCTATATATATATATATATATAAATATAAATATATATATATATATATATACCGCATACACACACACACACTCTCTCACACACACACACACATCAGGGAACAAAAATAGTAAAAAGCAAAATGAAACACGAGGCGAGGCGGAGAGAGACGGGGGGAGAGAGAGGGGGGGGGGAGAGAGAGAGAGAGAGAGAGAGAGAGAGATGGAGAGAGAGGAGAGAGAGAGAGAGAGAGAGAGAGAGAGAGAGAGAGAGAGAGAGAGATCAACAACAGATCTATCAGTGGCAAATAAGAGATCCGAATCATGGCGACTTACTTTACAGGGAGCAGAGCAGAACACCAAGGCGCCGGTTTCGTCCAAAGCCAATACTACATTAATAAATAAAAAATAAATAAAATTCCCCTTTAACCATCCAAAGGGAAA
>NC_088368.1:30770496-30777737 GCF_034508935.2 Berghia stephanieae | reverse complement strand
ACTACAGCACCCTATCCCAAATTTCAGAGATGGTTAATGGACAGAGAGGAGGGTTCGACACCCGATACACATCAGGGAGGGGACATGCCAAATAATGGTCACAAGAGCCTAGCCGTAGAAACTAATAAGGCCAGAGATCGCTATCTTAGATATTCCTAACTCACAAGAATCGCAAAACCCAAAATAATGGTCTGACTGCAGACGCAGCAATGATAGTAGGTAAGACATTACACAATAAAACAAAATGAGTTTTCATCAAGAGCCAAGATTCGTTTCTTCACATATATGCCGAATTTTCTTCACATTCGATCAAGCCTCCAAATCTATAACAGCAAAATGCCGTAACAGACGGACATTAAGCCCAATTGGCAATCTGCGACAACTCTGCAAGACCATCAAAACGTGTTTATATTCATTGATTACATCCCTTGACCAGGGTGTGCATTTTTATTCGGAATGACCTACCGTTACCCTAAATTCAGCTTACGGAGTGGATTTTGCTAACAGAAGAATGTCCCCATTGTCTGTGATGCGACTGATTTTTACGCATATCACAAACAATAAAGGAGAGCTTCCATTCCAACAACAGTCGCATTGCGGTCACTCGTGCAATAGTTTTCATCACCGATAACTGCGGATGACGAGGTAAGACAGTCGTTCGTTCTTCAATGATTCTCCAAGGAACAAGTCCCATGGAAGCCCGAATCAGACGTTGGGGCAAACAGAAGGAGCTCTCGCAAGGTCTGTGATGTATTCATCATTACAATACGTCACAAGACAGTGAAGGGCTAATTCCATTTCAACTCTTGACTATGAACTATAACAGGGATGTCTTGGAGATGTGAATGATGATAATGACAAACGCTTTTGTAGCGCCTTCCGTGGAAACCTCGCACCGAATAATAAACTATACATCATAATACACAACCAATCCAACTACATTAACAAAAATAAACCGACACTAAACAGTACCACAATAACAATGCATCAATAGAGCATATTACAATATTACAAGTGCTTAACAAACAAGGAATTCAAATTAAGGAAAACTGGGTTGAGATATAAAAATACCCCGATATATAAAATCAGGACAATAATAAGTACAATAACCGAATGAAGTTGGTAGACTTTGTCAATAGAAGAAAGCTTTTGTTGCTTGTAATACAAATCATTTCTATGCATATCACAAACAACGAAGAGCAGCTACCATTCCATCAGCCATACTCCTGTAGTAGTTTACATCACCGATTACTGCGGGGACCAGGTATGAGAGTAGTTTTACATGGATTAAGTCCCTTGATTGGGCAAAAGAAAGGAGTCCTTGCCAAAGCTGTGATATAATCATAACAATACATCAGTTCATGCAGGGCCACTTCCATTCCAACTCTCAAAAATGAAATGAGAAAAATTGCACTTGCGATTGAGTACCCCCCTTCCCCCCACGAAAAAAAATGTTACTCCGACAGGGAAACTTTCGGTAAAATAGCAGTCATCCCCGATAACTCTTGGACGATCAAACACAGAAAATATACCATGATTACGTTGTTTAGGGTCGACAATTTCGCTGTACTGTGACTGTGATTGACAGAATGGTCTGTGAATCCGTTGATACATGAATGATAAAGTAGAAGTTTTAAGGAAAAAACTAAAAGTTTTGTCGGTGAAGCCACACGACAGAACGGCTGGATTCGACATCGTTATTACTTGTCATTTGTTATGACTTAGTATTTAATTTATTAGCCATCAGTTTATCTCGTCCTACATGTTAATGTTGCTGTTGACCAGGCACCCCTGAGCACATTTAGTGGATATTGCGCTATATAAAGCTTTTTTTTGTGTGTGTGTGTGCAGGAGTGTGTGGAGAATGCTTTGACACGGCCATAAATGGATTATCACTTTGTTAAATAATGTAACAGGAACAGTCTACATGATGTCCTAGAATAAGGGTAATGGTACTGAACCATGTGATGAGCCGCTTTTTATGACATGATAAATTGTTTGTCTCGTTAAATTATCTGTCGGCTGGCGGACGAGGGGTTGGTTAGGGGGGGGGGGGGCGTAGTCATATGTGATATAATGATATGCGTTTTAAGGGAAATGCTAGATAGGAGGGATAGAGATAGAGAAGGATGTCAAAGAGTGGCATCCCTTGTTCAACTTGTCCAGACATCCATTTTGGATTTAAAATACCATATTTTAAATTCAAAAATTTGTTAGAAAATGCAAATTGGCCAAATGGACAGATAGTCTAGAGCCTCTCCCATTCCCAATGGAATCCCCGCCATCCACCCAAGCAATTGGAAATTATCAGTATTATCAGTATCAGCCTGAAGAGATCTTACGACACACTTGGGTTACTTAAGAAGTGCCTTGATGTAATGTAGGTGTAGGCCGATAGGATTGATAAGATCTGTTATAAAGGCCAAGATTAAAAACTACAGCACAGTTACAAAGACTTATCAGGTTGAGGACATTATGTAAATTGGGATATCTTGATTAACCGAATGTTGAAGTAAATATCATGGTATGTTTTTAGTTTACAGTGGTGATCGCTCAATGTGTACAGTACTTACTTCACGCGCTAATCCTGTTTTTCCACACCTGCAGTGATTGGGTAGCAGGGTCGATAAGGTTTGGTGAAAAGTACTTTGCACTAGCGTCCTATCAAGAGGGTAGCAAGCAATAATTGTCGGCTGGGCCATACAAAAAAAAAGTGGAATAAAGAAATTTAAGAAAAGTGGCGGACTGATACACATATAGAATAGTTTTTGTTTGTTTGTTTGTTGCTTTAGGTCTCTTCCAACACAATTGAGGTTATATGAGACCGCTGAAACAAAAAAACAAACAATCCAACAAAAATAGTACAAATGTAAATCAAAATCATAACCTAAAGATATCATAAGCTAAATTATAATAACCAAGAACAAACAGGCAGAAGATTTACAGAAAAAAAAAAAAAATCCCCTGTCAAAAATACAATCACAAACCGAAGAAGCAGGATAGGCTAGTAAAGAGAAGAAACGACATCACTATCGGATCGTACACCCATGCGAACATCATAGGTATATGATTCAAGGGTGATGCTCCCATCCAACCACCCGCCATATAGAATAGATTTAACACTAACTGGACCACATATTTTTAGAAGAGAATGAGAAGAACAGTGGTAGAAATATAGTGACAGTGGAGCTTCAAAGAAAATAAACATCGTGACAGTATAGATTCAATTTCAATATAATTTATTCATTGAAGTAACATAGAAATGGTGCTAACAATTTCGAAAACGTGTTGCTATTTACACTCATGTATTTAATACACAAGAATATAAGTTTCTAGTGGCATAAAAATGTATACGTAAAAAAAAGGAAATCAATGTACAAACAGAGTGGCATGAAAATGTGTAACATGAAATTGAATGTACATGACGACATTTGTTTTTAAAGGTAATGGATGTACAAACAGGAGTTTGAAATATGACATATTCAAAGTGACAGAAAAGCAAGTATATATATATATATAATTTGAAATTGAATAAGCTGGAATTGGCGACATTGAATATACATACATGAGCTAGAAAAGGTGACATAACATATTTATTTTTAGTTTACATAATAATGCATAACATGGAATTAAATCAAAATATGCAAGACACGAAAAATTTGCATGATCATGGGAATCAGTTAGAAATATGAAGTACATAGAACAATAGCCAAAAAGCTGCCAATGACCAAGATTAACACACAGGCTCGATATCCGTACACAACCTAAATTAATTCGACAAGATCCACACTCATACTGGATTTGATTAGACTAGATCCACACTCATACTGGATTTGATTAGACTAGATCCACACTCATACTGGATTTGATTAGACTAGATCCACACTCATACTGGATTTGATTAGACTAGATCCACACTCATACTGGATTTGATTAGACTAGATCCACACTCATACTGGATTTGATTAGACTAGATCCACACTCATACTCGATTTGATTAGACTAGATCCACACTCATACTGGATTTGATTAGACTAGATCCACACTCATACTCGATTTGATTAGACTAGATCCACACTCATACTCGATTTAGATAACTAATCCACACTCATACTCGATTGATTAGACTAGATCCACACTCATACTCGATTTGATTAGACTAGATCCACACTCATACTCGATTTGATTAGACTAGATCCACTCGATTTGATTGAATAACAAAAATAATAATAATAATAATAATAATTTTTTTTGTTTGTTTGTTGCTTTAGGTCTCTTCCAACACAATTGAGGTATATGAGAGACCGCTGAAACAAAAAAAACAAGCAATCTAACAGAAATAGTACAAATGAAAATCAAAATCATAACCTAAAGATAACATAAGCCAAATTATAAATAACCAAGACAAACAGGCAGAAGATTTACAGAAAAAAAAATATCCCCTGTCAAAAATACAATCACAAACCAAAGAAGCAGGATAGGCTAGTAAAGAGAAGAAGAAACGACATCACTATCGGGTCGTACACCCATGCGAACATCATAGGTATATGATTCAAGGTGATGCTCCCATCCAACCACCCGCTATAATAATAATAATAATAATAAATAAAATAAAATAATAATAATAATAATAATATAATAATAAATAATAAAATAATAATAATAATAATAATAAAATAATAATAAATAATAATAAAATGTACGACATGGTGTTAGTAAAATCAATGTTAGAAAGCGTGTGCTATGTACACAGAGACACACCATAAAGCCATCATATGTTAGGTTATCTAAACATGATAAGTCTATATGTATGTGCAACTGATTGAAAGACTTTGGGCGAGATGATGTTGACGATGACGACAACGCTATATCACAGTTTATTAAAAGGGAGAAAGGGAAGAGGAACGACATATTTACAGACAAAAGCGCCGGAGAAATAAGACAAGGGGACTGGGTTTGAGACCAAGAGCAAATTAACCTCATTCCATCACGGAGACGGAAAGCAACCTTAAAAGGGGATAGACACAGCAAGCGACCACCCCGCCCACCAAAGGAGGTCAAAAAACCCCACCCTAATTTCTCATTTGCGACCGAAAGGTTTACAAGATGAGAAAGACGAAATAGACCAATGAGAATGGAAATGTATAAAAGGAGAGATGACAAACAGACAAATGAGAATGGAAATGTATAAAAGGTGTGATGACAAATAGACCAATGAGACTGGATAGAAGACACAGCAAGCGACCTCCCCGCCCACCAAAGGAGGTCCAGAGATCCCACCCTATTCTCATTTAATAATAATAACAATAATAATAATAATAATAATAATAATAATAATAATAATAATAATAATAATAATACTAAATGTACGATATGGTGTTAGTAAAATTAATGTTAGAAAGGGTATGCTATGTACACAGAGACACGCCATAAAGCCATCATATGTTAGGATATCTAAACGTGATGAGTCTATATGCATGTGCAACTGATTGAAAGACTTTGGTCGAGATGATGTTGACGATGACGACAACGCTATATCACAGTTTATTTAAAGGAAGAAAGGGAAGAGGAACGACATGTTTACAGACAAAAGCGCCGGAGAAATAAGACAAGAGGACTGGCTTAGAGACCAAGAGCAAACTAACCTCATTCCATCACGGAGACGGAAAGCAACCTTGAAAGGGGATAGAAGACGCAGCAAGCGACCTCCCCGCCCACCAAAGGAGGTCAAAAGACCCCACCCTAATTTCTCATTTGCGACCGAAAGGTGTACAAGATGAGAAAGACGAAATAGACCAATGAGATTGGAAATGTAAAAAGGAGTGATGACAAATAGACCAATGAGGCTGGATAGAAGACACAGCAAGTGACCTCCCCTTCAAACAAGAGGTCAAAACATCCCTCAGTAATTCCTCATTTGCGACCGAAAGGTTTACAAGATCATTGAATGGAAAGGTAAAAAGGAGAGACGACAAATAGACCAATGAGACTGGATAGAAGACAGCAAGCGACCTCCCTGCCCACCAAAGGAGGTCAAGAGATCCCACCCTAGTGTCATTTAATAATGATAATAATAATAATAATAATAATGTACTCAATATATATAGGACATGGTGTTAGTTAAATCAATGTTAGAAAGGGTATGTATGTAACAGAGACCACCATAAAGCCATATGTGTTAGGGTTATCTAAAAATAGGTTATATTTGTGCAATGATTTGAAATGTTGGCGAATGGTTCGAGACGACAACCTAATCACAATTTATTTAAAAAAGGAGAAAGGGAAGGGAACGACATTTTAAGACAAAAGAAAGGTTCAAGTTGGAATAAGACCCAAAAGCAAAATAACCAATTAAAACCCCATTCCCTTTCTGAAAAGCAACCTGAAAAGGGGAAGAAGACACGCATTGACCCCCCGCCCACCAAAAAAGGTCAAAGATCCACCTAATTTCTCTTTGCACCGGGCAGGCTTACAGATGAGAAACGAAAAACGACCATTAGAAAAGGAAAGATATAAAAAGGGGAGATTGATAAAAAACCCAAAGAGATGGAAATGTATAAAAAGAGATACAAATGACCATAGATGGAAAAATGTAAAAAAAAAGTGATGAAATAACAATGAGACTTGATAAAGAGCAAGGACCCCCCCGCACACCAAAAGGGGGTCAAAAAAAGACGACATGGTGTTTAAAATCAAAATTTTTGAAAGGGTATGCAGTAACAGAGACACACCATAAACCATCATTTTTTTTTGGGTTTTCTAAAAGTGAGAGTCTATAGAGTCAACTGAAAAGAAAATGCTTGGGCGAGAGAGTTACGATGACACAACGCTTAAAACACAGTTTATTTAAAGGAAAAGGGAAGAGGAACGACTGTTTACAGAAAAAGCGCCCGGGGAAAAAAAAAGGATGGGGGGAACCCAAAACAAACAAACCTCATTCCCTCACGGAGACGGAAAGCAACTTGAAAGGGGGTAGAATACCCCGCAAGCGCCTCCCCCCCCACCAAAGGGGTCAAAAGACCCCACCCTAAATTTCTATTTTCGACCGAAAAGGGGACAAGATTGGGAAAAACGAAATAGCCCCAAAGAGATTGGAAATGTTAAAAGGAGGTGACAAAAAGATAATTGGAATGGAAATGTTAAAAAAAGGTTTATACAAATGACCAATAGACTTATAGAAGAGCAGCAAGCGACCCCGCCACCAAAAAGGCAAAAAATCCTCCCCCAATTCCATTTGCGAC
>NC_088368.1:30747522-30770396 GCF_034508935.2 Berghia stephanieae | reverse complement strand
GCAAGAAAAAAAAAAAAATATATTCAAGGCCTGGGGAAGTTATTTCGTTTATCTTAAATTTTTTTATTAATATTTTAAGACATGTGAAACACCCTTCTAACTTTTCACAAATTAGCAGATCTAATATTTTTTTCACTTTTTGAGATTTTTTTTTTTTTTAATTTGAGATATTTTCTAACTTTCCTGCTTTGTGGGTAAATGATTTATGTTTCATTCTTTACATAATCAAGCAGATGATTGGGTCAGTAGCATTTGTTGGGTGACAAAAATCGTCATTTTTGGGTCCCGAAGTTGTTTTGGGTAAAAAATTTTATACAATCACCCCTCTCGTTCAGTTGTAAATAGTTACCAGGCTTAATTGGTTCAATAGTCTGTGTCACGTCGTCCAGAAAACGGAAGCCTCGTGTTCTAAACAAAGAAAATCGGTATTTTTTTCTTCGTGCTGACTAAAACTTTTCTATGTCTTGGATCGAATGTGTAAAATCAAAAAATGATCAGTTTTATGTGTTTTTTTTTACCTCTGGATCGCTTTTACGCTTGTCGGGGGAAATTTTCATAAGAGCGCCCATTTTTTGTTGTTTAGCCCCCATTACTTTAGATGCTCGTTACGGGGGAAGTGAATTACGATGTTAAAGGTTTTAAGACAGTGGTTTTTATTACAATAGGGTGAGGTACATTAACCCTAGTAGGCAATTTCTTGTATGAATCTTTGTTTTGGTGAGGGGAATAAAAAAAAGCATGTGAAGCGCATGGAGCACGATAAATTTTATAAAATTAAAATAAGATTATTTGAATCTGGGTAAAATTTTTAAAAGAAGGTCTGATATCATGGGAACAAACGCAATGGGCTGATTATATTTACTTTTTCCCTGTGCTCGAGGTCAGTTCACATTGCAAAGTGTGCTCAAAATGACCCACAAGTGAGAAGTGTTCACCGTTTGAGAAATTAAATAAAAAACCCCAATTTGGGCATTTTGCTCGCATGCTCAGGGTATGTTAAAACTTTCATAAACAAACAGGTTTTTTACATTTTTGAGATGCCCTCGTTTGTACAGCAATAAACATGTGATCAATGACTAGGTTGGAAGAAAACATGAATATAGACGCTCCCCATTATGGGCTTGTTTTTTCATTGTGGAATGACAAATTTTGCCTTGGCTGAAAGTATTTCCAACCAACAATGAATGATTGGGTTACCGACCGTAAAAAAATACCTACACGCCGGGAAATATAATATTATTGATTTTTTTGTTAAACCCAAAAAAAAAAACGATTGGCGTCACACCCTGCTGGTTCCTTTTGTAGCAGTTCTAACTATTGATTATTCTTCACCGCGTTTTCATTTTATAAAATTTTTTCAACCCAAGTACATGGGGTTTGGGAATGTCCCCAAAGTATCTCATAACGTAACAAGGTGAGTTTTATATAACGAATTTGAGCTTTTATATAGGCTACCCCCAAAATTGCTCAAAGGGCTTTACAAAGGGTCCCTGACCAACAGCAACCGTAACACGTAAAACCGGCATGACGCTTTTAGGGGGTTTTATTAAAAAATTTTTTTTTTGGGCCAGAGCCGCTTTTAACACCCCGGTTTTCAAAATTTTAACTGAGTACGGTGAGAGATTGTGGTAAAGACCCTTTTTCCAAAAGGCCTCAACTATGCGCCGAGCGAGGCTAAACCCCACGCCTTCCCGATCCGAAAGGAGTGTCTTCCACGACCAATACGCAACAAATTCCCATCAACCACTCGGCGTTTTTTCGCTACGCTCAACGTCGTTGTCCTTTCAGAAAAAAAAAAAAAAAAATAGAAAAAAGCCTTTTTGGGCGTTATGCCTCGCCCCACATAAGTGTTGGTTGGCTTGGGACCCTTGTTAAGCTTTTTGAGCACATTAAGTTTAGTGGGTATTTCCCCCTTAAAAGCGCTCATGTTTATGACGCGGGGTGATTTATTATACTCAAGGGGTTTCTGGTTTTTATAGGGTCAGGGGTTTCTACGTGACTGCCCCCATTTTAATGTCCGGGGCGACAACCCCTTCCCGAAATTTTTACAGTGGGAAAACCTGCCAGGTACCCTGTCACAACACAAAGCTCAAATCAGATGTCGGAAGTTTGGGGTTTCTTTGCCGTCCTCAACAACGCGGATGGCAAATATAATACACGAAGGCCCCTTTATTTTATGTATGATGCAATGGCATGATATGTTTTCCCTATTTCCCGGAATTGATAACATAAAAACCGGCCCAAAAAGTACACGGCCCATGGATTCACTTTTTTTCCCAAATATCTGGGGCGTGTCGACGTGCTGACGTACAAAATTTAAAAATCATCGACTTTCTTTCCTAATTGTTGGAAAAATTTGGGGTGATTGATTGATATGGGTTGGCGCAAATCTATTGTTGTGCCTCCCCCCATCGTAAATTTTATGGATTTTGTAAAATTGTGTGTGTTTAAATTTGTTTTAATGTTACCTTGACAAAGGGGATTTTAAAAAAACCGTTCATTTGTTTTAGAAATGCCTAGGGGATAACTTGATATTTGAACCCATCTTATTATTGTTTTTGTTTGCTTTATTTTTTCCCCCAGTAAGTTTTAGTACTTATCATTCAAGAGAGAGAGAGAGAGAGGAGAGAGAGAGAGAAAAAGAGAGGAGGGAGAGAGGAGAGAGAGAAGAGAGAGAGAGAGAGGAAAGGGAGAGAAAGGGAGGGGGAGAGAAAAAAATGGTTTGGATGTTAAATTTATGTGCTAAAATTCCAAGAAAAAAACCCAGACACCACGCATACTTAACCGAAAGCACACCCCCACAAACCCCGCGCGCGCGCACTACATTCTAGTGTGCGGGGCGGTCCCCTTGGCGCTTAAGGACCACTCCTTCGGGCCCCGGGAAAGAAGCCGCAAGGGCCCGGGCCTAGGACCGGGCCTTTTTGACATTGAACATTCCTGAGAGACGTTGGAAATTCGAACCGGTTTTTTCCCTTTTGGGCGTGGGATCTTCATTTTGAACCCTTAAAGCCGTCCGATGAAAACCGGGCCCACAGGATAAAACAACGGAAATGTCACCTCTTTTATTTTTTACCTAATTAAAAAGAGGGGTGATGCCTTCTTTATTTGCTCCCGTATTTCATTTAACTTCGATATTTAAATAAAATTTAAATTTTTCCCATTAACGGAGATAAGGGCATCGCCCAAGGCGTTGATCGAGTTGTTCGGGGCGTTGATCACAACGAAACCCCTCCCCCCCCCCCCACACACACAATTAGAGGGCAGCGAGCATTGAAGGTAAGAAGAGACGTGAATTTTAAAAAAGAGGGGGGGATGAGGTGAAAAGAGGGGTCGATGGTGACTTTTCGCCAGATCTAAAAACCAGCCCCCCCTTCATTGTGGTAACAGGGTTTCAGAAAAAAATCGACTGCCCCCGGGACGTCTCGGCCCCTTTGCGTATAAAGAGGTGCTTTAAACTGAGCTATGGGGGCCCCCCAAAATTCTATTGGATTTTTAAAAAAATTCAGACTTTATAAACGGGGGTTTTTTTTAGAAGGAAGAAACTAAAAAAACTCAAAATTTTGATTAGTAAAAACCCCAAAACAAATTTTAATATTATTGTATTATTTTAAATGAAAAACACTGCGATAGAAAGGAGGGGGTGCAAAGAGGAAAAAAGAAAACAAAAAATCGGATTTTCTTTGCTAAGTTCGCACCCAAAAACACACACAAACCACAACCCCCAACCAAACACACACATCTTTTGTAGCACACATTTCAAACAATAACCCTAGAGAAGAGGGGTCATGCCTTCACCTAGTCATTTCTTGCGATCATTAGGTGTAGTAAATTTTGAAATTTTTCCCCGTAAATGGAATCGTCCAAGGGGGCGCCTCCTGTTCCCCCCCTCTCACAAACGAAAGGGCGGTTTGCGGGTGGGGGTTGGGGTCGTCGCCCGTATGGTCGTCGTGTCGTTATGTAGGGAAAGGGGGGTGGGGGGGAATTAATTAAGTGGGAGGGTGGTGATTGGGGGAAGATCGGGAACCCCAAGCAACGAATCGCTGGGGAAGTATAGGGGGATGCGCGAGACCGTAGGACCGGGGTCCTTGCAAAGGACCCCCCGCACTAGTTGAAAGGTGATAAGAAGTGGGACCGGCGCCGGGGCTCCCCCCTGGGACCGGTTTCGGTTCCAGCTAAAAGACCGTCGGAAACCCCGGTCCCCGACCCGGGCTTTAGCGCGGCACTGATTCATCAGTGCTTTTCCCATGTTCGACAAAAAAATTCTCATATTACATTTTCCCTTTGTGTGGAATTCAAATTTTCCTAAAAAGACATCATAATGTATAAATATACATACCGTCCGTTTTTTTTCAGGGAAACATTTAAATAATTTATTTAAGCCAGGGGCTCATTTTTGAATTACTCATTCGGTAGAAAAACCACAGCAAAAAAAAAAAAAAAAAAAAAAAAAAAAAAAAAAAAAAAAAAACAAAAAAATTTTTAAAAAAAACCAAAAAAAAAATTTTGTTTTAAAAAAAAAATTTTTTTCGGAAAAAAATTTTTTCCCTGGGGGTTTGTTTGTCATGTTAAATTTTAAAAAGGCTCTTAACGCGGGGTTATATTAAGAATTTTTCAAAGAAAGGTTTTTTTTATTTGACCAAAATTTTGGGGGATAAAAAAACTGTTTGACTCTTTTTAAAAAAACTTTTGGGGTTTTTGTTTAAAAAATATGTTTTCGGGTTGGGAAAACCTAAAAAACAAAAAAAAAAAGAAAATTTAATTAAAAAAATTTTAAAAAATTTTAAAACCCCAAAAAAAAAATTTTGGGGGAAAAATTGGTTCTTTAAAAAAAACCCAATTTTTTTCAAAAAAAACTATCAAATTATTTTTGGAAATTTAAAAAAAATTCCCGACCCAAAAGGCCAAAAAAATTTTTAAGTTTTAAATAATTTTAAAAATAATTGAAAAGTAGTGTTTATGATTTTTTGGGGTTTTAAATGGTTTTTTTAAAGGAAATTTTTTGGTTTTTTTTTCAAAAAATTTTTTTGTTTTTAAAAATTTTTTTAAAAAAAAATAAATCCCCAAAAAAAAAATTTGATTTTTCCCCTTTAAAAATTTTAAGAAAAAACAAAAATTTAAACAAGAATTCTCCCATTTATAAAAAAAAAGGGTATAAAATATATTTAAATATATTTATTAAAAAATTTTTATTTTTTTAAACTTTGAAAAACCCCAAAACATGCAGAACAAAAAATTTCAATTAAAACTTAAAATAAAACCCTTTAAAATAACATAAAATAATTAAATAATTTTTTAACGTATTTTATTCCAATTTATTAAAAATTAATTTATGATTATTAACATTTAAAATGTATAAATGTTGAATTTATAATAATAATAAAATTGCAGGAAGAAGTTGGGGGAATGTGAAAAAGAAAAGGAAAAATTTTGGGGGGTTTTGGGGAAGAAAGAAAAGGGTGAAGAAAAAAAAATTAGAAGAGAATAAAAGAAGAAGAAAAGAAAAGATATATGTTGGAAATAATAATGAATATGATAAATTAAAAAAGGAAGAGAGAAAGGAGAGAGAAAAAATAAAAGAAAAATTTTGGAATAATTAATAAAAATTATTAAAATTTGATTAGAAATAAATAAGAGAGAGAAGAGAAAGAAGAAAGAGAGAAGAAAGAGAAGAGTAAGGAAAATTTAAATGAAAATTTAATATAAATATAATTTAAAAAAGGGAAAAAATTAGTTAGACCAAAATTAAAATGAACGAAGAAAAAGAAATTTTAATTTATAAATAAATATTTTTTTTTTTTTGGTTTTGTTTTTAAAATTAATTAAATAATAATTTAACAAAAAAATTTTTTCCAATTTTACCTTAATAAGGGTTTATTATAATTTTTAAATATTATTTTAAAAATTTAATATTAAAAATTAGAATAAAAGGGGTTGGTGGGAATTAAAAAATTAATTTTGAATTTTTAGTTTTATATTTTTTTTTGGGGGGGGGGGGGGGGGGGGGGTGGGGTTTTTTTTTTATTTTTTTTCTTCCTTTCAAAAAGTTCCATTGGTTTTGTATTTAATTTTTTAAATTTTTATTTTTAATTTTTTTTTATTTTTTTTTTTTTTGTTGGGAAAAAATTTCCCCCTAAAAAAAAAATTTTGGGGAAACTTGAATTTTTTATCTTGAAATGAAGGGCCCCGTACAAAAAAAAAAAAAATTTATTTTTAAAAGAATTTTTCAAAAGAAATAAAATTTGGAACGGGTTTCCCTTTAAAAATTGTAGGGGTTCAAAAATTGACCCTTTTTATTAAAAAGGGGGCCCCAAAACTGTTTTATACTTTTAAAAGGGGGCTTTAATGGGGGTTTGATACTGCGGGAAATTTGAAAAAACTTTTAAAACCCTTTTTTTTGGGTTTTTTAAAAATTTTTAACGCATTGAGTTTGGCGCGGTGAATTTTTGAAAAAGCGTTAAAATTTTAAAAAGTGGTTTTGTTTTTTTTTTTTGGGTTTTTTCCCCTTTCCTGAATGTATATTTTTTTAAAAATTTTGAAGTCGAAAATCCCCCTTTCTTTTTTAAAACCCGCGGTACACTCATTTTTTCTTTCATATCGTCGTCGTCATCATCAAAATCATCATAAATTCATCATTTCAAAATTTCCTTTGACCCCAAAATCGCGGTTTTTCCCCGGACCCCGGGGAAAACCATTTCCCAAATTTTATGAAAAAAACGGCCAGTTACTCATTTTTACCCGAGTACAAGAGAGCCCGGGTGATTTTTAAAAGAGCCTTTTCCAAAAAACTAGTTTGGGCCCCCTTCAAAAGGGGAAATTCGACCCCGGTTTTCCTTCCCAAGTCGATTTTTCTTCTACAAGCCATTTTGCCCCAAAAATAAAATTTGATTTTAAAAGAAAAAAAATTTATGTTTTCTTCATTTTTAGGGGCTTGTTTTCCACCCAAAACAAAAAAAAAAAAAAATTTCCCCTTTATTCACCCCAAATGGGGGAAAAAAAATTTTTCTTTGGGTTTTTTCCCAAAGGGGGGAAAAACTGGACTAAGCGGCGCTGGGCCGCAAAAGAAAAAAAGCGCCGCAATTGAGCGGGGCGAGGTGACTTTGCTCAAACCCCCCACACCGCGCAGCGGGGGGGATCAAAAATCGGGAAATTTTTGGGTTTACGAAGCAAAAAAAAACCCCACCGCTGGCCACGTTGTCCCCCCAACCCCGATATATTTTAAAAAAATTTTTCAATATTGAAAGAAAAACTTTTGTTTATAAATTTTGGGGGTTCCCTTCGCGGGCCCGTATTTTTGCTAAATTATGTTATCCCAAAAAGGTTTTAAAGGGCGAGGCCTGGTTTTAAGCCTTTTGCCCCCTCCCCCCCTCCCCCTTTTCCTTTGATATTTTTTTTTTTATATTGCCCCTTTTAAATTATTTCCGGGCTCCCTTTTCGCTTGCTCTTTTTTTTCCAAAGGAAATCCCCGGCCCCCTCCTTTGGTTGGGGTTTTTTCCCCATGGATTAGGCTGGAAAAAAAGGGCGTTTTTGGGTTTTTTTTGGGTTTGGGGGGGGAAAAGGGTGAGGGGTGGTGGATGGTGGGGGAAAATCAATGTTTGGGGGAAGGATGGGTTTTTAGAGGAAAAAGAGGGGAAAAATGGGTTAAAATTTTAAAAACTCCAAAAGGGAAAGGGCCCCGTTGTTTACTCTTCATACACGACACAAAAACCTTTGCCCTTTTAATCGGGGAAATTTAATTCTATGATTTTATGTTTAAAATAAAAACCCACACAAAAAGAAAGAGTAAAAAAAGGAAAAAGGTTCGTTGGGAACAAAAAAAGCCCAAGGGAAACGCAACCCCCATTGGGTACAGCCCAAATAAAAGTTATTTTTCATTTATTTTTTTTGGTTTTCCACGTTTATTTGTGTTTGTTGTGCGGGAACGAAGGGGTTTTTCCCCCAAACGTCCTTGTCTTTTTTTTCCCCCTGGGGAAACCTTTCCATTTTCACTTTTTCGTTTAGTTTTTTTTCGTACCGGCTTACCCGCCTTCCGGGTTTTCCCTAGAAATAACACCCAGTTTTTAAACCTACTGTTCCCTGAGGTTCGTTTTGACGTGCGAAGTGGGTTTTTTTTAATTTGGATTTCAAAAAAAAAGAACAGGGGAAAATGGGGGGGTTTTTCCCCTTTTTTCCCCTGTAAAGGCGGGGGGTTTACTTGCTGTGTCTTTTTCCCCCTGTATTGTTTTAACAATTTCTTTTTGTTTTTTGTTTTGGTTTAGGAGGGGAAAACCCAGTTAAAAAATGTGGGGGGGTTTATATTTTTGGGGGAAAAAAATACTATTTTTTCCCTTTTTAAATAAATCCTAATAATTGTATTGTTATTTTTTAAAAAATTTTTAAAAAAGGTTTTAACATTTGAGTGTTTTTCCTCGGGGGATTTGGCGGTGTTGGGTAAAAAATTTTTTAGTTGTCTAAAACAAAAAAAATTTATCCCTGATTTTTTGCTCTTGGAAAATTAAAAATTTTTCCCCCTATTTGGGGCCATTTTTCTTTGTCTTTTTCTTAAACCCCCTTTTAAAGTTGTAGGGGAATGTTTTTACTATCCGTTTTATCCTTTTTTTTTGGGCCCCGATTAGACTAAAAGTGTTGCCAAACCCGGGTTTTTAAAACCATTTTTAAAACAAAACAAAAGGGAAAAAGGAAGAATTTTTGGTTGGTGGAGATTCATTCGGGTTTAGGGAAATTGTTTACTATAAAAATTTTTAAAATTAGGGTGCCCTTTTTTTTAAACCCCGGAAATTTTGTTTCTTTCTTTTTCCCCAAGGCCCTGGCGGGGAAAATTTTGGTTTTTTTTTTCTCCACGATGTAAAAAGACGAGTGGGTTTTTTTTTGTTTTAATTTTTTTTGGGAAGAAAATAATATTTATTGTTTTTGTTTTTTTTTTTAAAGTCTCTTCAAAAAATAATCTCTCTCTCTCCCCTTCTTCTTTCCTTCTCTCCTCTCTCTCCCCTTTTTCTCTCCTCTCTTCTAAAATTTATATTTTTATATTTTTTAAAATATATATTTTATTTTATATATATTATATTTAAAATTTTTTTTTTTTGATAGATATAGTATAGATTATATAGTGTTTGTGTGTGGTGTTTTGTGTTGTGTATGTGTTTTTTTAAAACCGGGGGTTTAAATGGGAAAAAGACCGCCAAAGGTTTTTATTATTTATTTTTTTAATTTTTTTATTATTTTTTTTATTTTTATATTATTATTTTTATTATTATTTTATTTTTTTAATTATTTTTTTTAAAATTATTTTTTTATTATTATTATTTTATTTTTATTATTTTTATTATTATTATTATTATTATTATTATTATTATTTTATTTATTAGTATATTTACTAGTTTTTGTATTAAAAATTTTCATAATTGATTTGATTGCGTCAGTTATCTCCTCCTCGACCTTCACAAGTTGCTATAATATAAGTCCTTGACGCATTATCGTAACGGTTCACATTCACCTTGGGCTCCATTTTATAGTTTGCAATTTAAACACACAATTACCTTGTCTGCGCTCATCCGTAATCGTGAACCGACCCGCTTCTTTCGGTATATTTCAGGGGTGAAACCAGGCATTGCCGATATATTGAATTTGTAAAGAAAACGGTTAGATTTGTTTTAAAAAATTGAGTCTATAGGGGATGCTAGAAAATACTGTTCTTTTTTCTCAGTTAGATTGAACATGAAAAAATTCAATGGAATTTCAGAATCTTAAACCTACAGAGTAAATTTTTCAAGTTTTTCAGTTGTCTACAAAACCGATAATATATTACCGATTTTGTGACGTTTTTTGCTTCCTCTGTCAGTTGAGTTCTTTCCTTATTCTTTATTTGAGTTCTTTCCTTATCTTTTATTTCTGTCTCGAAGCACATAAATATTTGACAACGTAGCTACTTCTGGCGTACTGGTTACAAGTTGTGTGTTTTTGTAATTAACAACACAATACGTCTGAAGAGTCATAACATGAAGATAATATCATTCACAGAAATTTCACTCCGTAGGTTTAAAATACGAGGGTTTTTATTTTTTAATAAAAAAAAATGTAGTGTTCACAATATTAGTATATGTGATTTTGTCTATTTGTTTTATTGTTTTGTCTTTTTAAATTTTATTGCCAAATTCAGGTAAACAGGTATAAAGAAATTAACCCGTTTAACGCATGCAGGTTGATTTTTATTTATCAGAACAAGTTTGTTATCATCCTCTCACTTTATTTGGAATTTTATGAAATTGTTACCTAACGGTGTGTGCTGTTCTCCAATAAAAGTATTTAATAATAAAAACAGGTATCAGTGGTCTCAGAGAAGTCTGTCAGTCAGTTCCCCTTCGAGGAAAGTATAATTCATCCGGCGGAAACTACATTAACAGTCAAATTTATTGCCACAATCAAAAAATGCAGAATTGTGACTCGCCTTCAGACACGTTCTCGGATCAAACAATTGATGCGATTGTTTATTAGTCAATTAACGTTGATAGAATGAAATCGACCCAATTCTGACTCTCATTGTTAATTGTTTTCATAACGTCAGAATGAAGTGACTAAATTACTCACACGATTTTTCCGGAATATAATATATTATAAACGGGTAAGTTATACAGATATAGAATTTCTGATGTTGGTTTTATTCATGTCAAGCGGTTTGTAATTAGAACAGGTGGAGTATTTTACGTTATGAACATATGTCCGTCGATAGCCAAACCCTGTGTCTCATGTTCGCATGTTTGATACACCAATCACTGCAGAACGTTCGATCATCGCCCGCTGCGCTGTGCTGTGAGCCTTGAACATTAGACACCTCGTACCTAGCCATCAATTTACCGGCACTGCACTGCGAGTCTTGATTGACTGAGGATATTTAGGTCTTCAATGGGCATAGACCGACAGACGAATTTTTACCCTTTGAGGGATGGTATTTTAAAGTGGAACTTTTATTTATTTTTCGTCCAGATTTATTAGTAGCAGTCAAGTATAGGCATTTGGACAATCGGCGCCTTGGTGTTTTGCTATGCTTCCCTGGTAAAGTAAGTCGCCATGCTTCGGCTCTCTTATTTGCCACTGATAGATCGTTGTTTGATCTCTCTATACTCTCTATACTCTCTCTCTCTCTCTCTCTCTCTTCTCTCTCTCTCTCTCCTCTCTCTCTCTTTATCTCTCCTCTCTCTCTCTCCCCCCCCCTCTCTCTCCCCCGTCTCTTCTCCCGCCTCGCCTCGTGTTTCATTTTGCTTTTTACTTTATTTGATTCCCTGATAGTGTGTGTGTGTGTGAGCCAGAGATAGTGTGTGTGTGTCGTACTGCGGTTTATATATATATATTTTTATAGAAGAATATGTGATATAGATTATATAATATCTATGAAGAGAGAGAGAGAGAGAGAGTGAAGATCGGGAGCAGAGCGAGAGAGAGAGAGAGAGAGAGAGAAGGAGGAGACAAAGAGGAGAGCGGAGAAAGAGACGAGAAAGAGCGAGTAGAGAGAAGAGAGAGAGAGAGAAGAGAGGAGAACTCCTCACCATTAATTACAGTAGACGGAGTGATGCCAATTGTTACAGGAGGGAAGGAACATCCCTAAGTTCCTGAGGAGATTTTCATAATTACTAAACCTCATTGTTATTATACACGGATTTACTGGCAGTCGTCGTCATCATTTATTATCATCTCATCATCATGTCATCATCATCATTCATCTAACATTCATAATCGTATCATCGATTCTAATAACAAAAACACTTCATGAGCTAAAAAAAGTCACAACACATGGCACACATTCTCCTTCGCAATGAGTGTAATACCCGTCACTAGCGTTGTTCTCCTACAATTACACCATTATTGGCATTGCAGCAATGATTGCACCCTCATCACATACCCCGTCCAACTGTCCAAGCACATTGTTTTAGTCACGGGTTTTACACCTTAGTTACAATATCAAACCAACCAAGTTCCCAACCTTGATTGTAAGTTTGTGTCGCCGTGTCGACATGCTCTGGATTTAGGACAAAAGAATCCACGAGTTCAAAAACCCCAGTCTAGAGCACCATGGCATAATTTAATCAATTTCTCAGCTTCTGCTGCGTGTCCTACATCACTCTTCTTCCAATCATAGAGTGAAAGAGCTTCCTGTTAATAAAAAATCCTCGGGTCGCCGAGGGCGTCCCGAGTTATTTGCTAGTCGATGGAGGATGGGCCCACCTCACTAGTTAATCCTGAACCAAAATAGTGTATAGTACATTTATACTGATTACTTTTTAAATCTTTAACTCTTCTGCAGAACGGTGATTAATAAACATGCGCATACCGTTTACATTTAGCCGGTTTTCAACTGCAGATCTGTGCGTTGACCTCATGACCCTCAAGGAAGTTGCAAGAGTGTAAAAATTTGATTTGATCCTCCCTTTTTTTTTTTTTTTTTTTGAGTGAATGGGTCAGCGGGCGTCGATGTAGAGCGGCTCACTAGTGGCAAGACGGAATCGTGCGTCTAGAAAAGTCGCGTGTCCTGGGTCAATCTCCAATTACCCCAAAAGTTATTAATGGTCGTTGGTCTTTGGCACATCTCTTCTCTCACTTCATTTACTTGTCACCAACCACTGCATCTTTCCAGCACGAATGCAGGGAACCACCCCTGGCCGCTTTCATCAATGGAACTCGTTCACCTGGCTACCACCTAATTACGCGTCTGTACGCAAAGAGATCTAGTCGAGCGCTGGTTTGGATCGAAGCTCCGGGCGGGTTTGCGACCGTACCACGAATGCGGCGAGGAATTTGCGGCATGGAATAGATATCATAAATACATAGGAGCGAGAGTGTGAAGCCAATTAGAAACGGTTGAGACCCCTGGTCGACTTCTGCTGGTGGTACTGTTGCTCTAGAAGAAACGTGTATACCAGGTCACATGTCGACCACTGATTAATGTCAATAATAGCTTATGTTTTTGAGTATTGTAATAAAGGCGTGTTTGGCAGTTGGTACGTGGCAATATCCATTGTTAGTTGTGATTGTGACATTCATATAAGTTGTATGTCATTGAACCAGAACCGGATTAAACCGGATGTACTTGGACGCGCTGTATTGCACTTTGCGCTTATTCATTCAATATGTCATTTCGTCCGCAAATGTATAAGTCAGTTTAGTTTTTATCTTATTATCGCAATATTCCACTAAATCGCTACTCAAAGCGCTCATCTACAAGGGGTCCTCCTGGACCAAACAGCAACACATAACATGTAGGACGAGCCCTGACGCTGTTAGGCGATATTAAATTTTTATCCGACAGATAACACGTCTCGTTAACGAGCCAGGTACTCATTTAAACTGAGTACGGTGAGAGACTGTGATGTTAAAAAGCGTCTTTTCCTTAAGGGCCAACTGTGCGCCGTGTGAAGGTCTGGCCAACCGATCCTAAGCGAGTGCCAAGACCACAGACCACATAGCCGCACTCGTGTATTAGAATTTTACTTCAAATAGATAAATCTCTGAAATGTATTCTGAATGTATATTCATAGATTTTTTCCATTATTCCCCTCCCTTCCTTTCAAAAAACTGAGTTTGTCTTGATGGGTAGCAAGGTAGCAAGCAATTGCTATGTTGTCAGTTTCGCGCTATAGAAACCGGGTATAAACTCCTCGGTCTCGGCTCCATGGGCATAATGGCTTTGTTTAGACTATCCCCCACCCTCTCTCTCTCTCTTTCTTTCTGGGTGGGGTTCCTGACCTCCCGCAAAGTGGGCAGGAAAGGATTATTGTGTGCTTCATATCCACCAATATATCTGTGTTCCATTGTTGCTTTCTGTCTTTGTCTTCGAATGAGATTTACCTTGGTTCTTTTCTGGCCCTGGTAACAGAGGTGGAAACAGCTCAAATGTAATGTTATATTCGTTGTGTTTGGATTACATTTGCAGTGTATTCTCTTTGTGGGATCCTTGTGCTTGCGACTGGATGAGACTTTTTAGGTGATCTCAAACTGCGCACAAATGATCGTATGCTCTTGGAATCTTAAATACTGTTTCCCTATTGTGTCTCGCTCCCTTTGTCTTACTTTTTCTGTTGTTTGCTTTTAATTGTAAATCTAGATCTTATATTTATCTTTTTCACCTAGATCCCTCATTTTCTTCCCTTTACTGGTGCTGAATGCCCTAAAGTTACTGCAATGCGCGTTTTTTAAATCCTTAGTAAAACAAAAACAAAAAACAACTTCTCTCTCTCTCTTCTCTCTCTCCTCTCTCTATTCTCCATCTCTCTCTCTCTCTCTCATTGATCAATAAAACATGTCATAGCGGGTGGACGGAAAAAACTTTAAACACGGAGGTAGAACACCTTTTATCTATCGGCTACATTCGTTTGAACAATTAATGTTATTTGTTCTCACAAACATGTTCATAGGAGTGGATTGGGGGGGGGGGGGATGGAGGAGAGGCTGGTCAGCACGGTGAGGTGGGGTGAGAGACAGGGCACTAGAGAGAGAGAGAGGAGAGAGAGAGAGAGGAGAGAAGAGAGCAGTAGGTAGCGAGAAGAGACGATGAAAGATTTAGGGAAAAGTATTTGAGAGAGATCAATAGATCTTGGGAAGTCCAGAAGAAATAGATAAGTGCGGATCGCTTGATATCAGAGAGAAGAAGAGAGTATCTGGACCTAAACGATCTGATGGAAGATTAGACTGGAAAAGCTAGACGAAAGCTATGAAACAAACATGTCCGAGACCATGAAATCTAGAAAATCGGTGGAGGAGAACATGAGCAGGGAGAGAAGAAGAGATTGAAAGAAGAAGTGAGAGACTTGAAACGTAACATTGAGAGAACCGAGAGAGAGAGAGAGAGAGAACGAGGGAGGAGAGAGAGAGAGCGAAAAGAAACCGTATTATGCTGTAGTGGGTTGTGGAGTTGGATTGGTGGTATAATTGGGGTCTAATTAAGTAGAACTCCGTGGCTTTGATATGGATCTGTGCTCAAGTGCATTTGTCTCGCACTTGCTTTTCGGTGATCCTGGTCTCATGCGGCAGTATATATTCTCTGATACTCTCTCTCTCTACCTCTCTCTCTCTCTCTCTCTCTATGTCTCTCTAATCCTCCTCTCTGTCTATCTCCCTCTCTCTCTCTAACACGCACCTCTTACATTAATCTACTCATTTCTGCTTTAGCATACACACACTCTACAAGTCTCTTAACTCCACTCTTTACTCCTACATACTCACGCAGGTATTCACTTTTTTACTTAGAGCCTATCTCCTATCTCTCTCTCTCTCTCTCTCTCTCTCTCTCTGCTCTCTCTCTCTCTCTATATTTATATATATATATAATATATATATATATCTATATATATATAAATATAGACTATTATATATATATATATATTATATATATATATAATGTAAATATCACTCACATTGTTTGCCGTCCAGATGACTCGAGTTTGGAGTTTTCTACGGACAGATGACAAAAATGATTATGCCGATGAAAGAAGTGTGAGAAGAACAGACAGAAACGGTGTTCGGCAAAAAAATGTGAGTGACATTTACATTATATATTAGCTCTAACCACCTTTATCGAGTCACTTTCGTACCTACCAAACGTACCCACCAACACTCATTATAAATATATATATAATATATATATATATTCTATTGTATATATATAATATATATATATATATATATTGTATAAATATATATTATATTTATAATGTCTCTCCTCTTTCTTCTCTCTCTCTCTCGCTAGAGACACGAACACACACACACAACTCTCAAACTCACACTTCACTCACTCAATGTGACTAGAATTCACGTATATGCCCAGGGTAAGTACGTACTCATGTCCTCATCATCCTGCTACGCGTGGATGGAATGCGATTGCAACGAAGCTGATGCCAGCATGACGAAGATCGATGCTGATGCAGAGGCGCATGATTGATGATGATCACAGTATGCAGCCTGGCCTTTTCTATGCCGTTTAGATCGAGGCGTACGAAAAAATTAAATTAATTTTTTTTGAGTGTGCAATTATTTAGCATTTCCTTGGCCGTTCGATAAAATCACGGTCGTTTTTAATCATTCAAAATCTACAATTAATCGGATCCATATAAGCTAATTTCACCATTTACGTATGGCAAGACGAGACATATTATTATTTCATCATTTACTACTGGTTTTAGGGAATATAGAAAAAAAGATGTATTTCTTACTATCACGTGCATTTTAGAAAAAAAAAAAACGGTAAAGACAAATGAACATTTAACATTGTTTTTTTTGGTTTGTTTTTACAACATTTGGCATTTTTTCTCATATTAGTTATTTGGACATTTTGAATAATTAAAAATTATTCTTGCAACCAATGATGGAGTTGAGGTGGTTGAAAATCTTTGTCTTAGTAAAAGTCTCACTCATTCAGCGCACGTGTGAGCTGAGGCATGGCTTCCATCGGAGATGATTGCTCTGTGTTCAGTTGAACGCTGGTCACTACTCCATTCGCCTCTTACTTGCGCGTGCCTTGTACGGACTGAGTGCTCCATCCACTCTATCTCTTATCTAAAAATAATAGTATTTTTTATTCTGTAACACAACAGTATCGCACTATCTAGGCTAACAATTTACCGACGGGAAGGATAGAGTCGATTGATTCCTCATTTATTTCAATCTGGGACATCGAACACAAAGACACCGGATAATACATCCTAGATAAATCTATCTGAAAACTATTTCGTGATTTATAGTATTTTCTCTCTCAAAATTTAGTGACTCTTGCATACTGGAAAGAACCATAATGTGAATTCGAATGGATATTTACTAATCGCCCATTGAATCGGTAGGTTGGTTGGTCGATTTAATAATAATGAAGTGGGGTGAATGTTGTGATTGGAATGGGTTATAGTGTAGACAACTCAGAGTTCATCCTCGTGGTTTCACGTTGAATAACCAACACCGCCATCAGGCAAACATACCATGTGTGTGGGAGCAGCATAGTGGAAACTGACACACCCTTTTCAATTGCGTCAATTCATGATTTTCAAGGACACTGGTATCGCCTTTTAGTTCTCTGAAAGACGGAGTTCATGGTAATATATATATATATATATAATATTATAATACTAATCTCATATATATATAATCTATATATTATTATAGATAATATATATATAATATATATATATGTATGATATATTAATGATGCCGCTTCGATAGCCAAAGTGGTTTGGAATTACGCTTTAGAGCTGCTGGTAGGAGGTTCGAATCCAGCTGTGCAGTAGCGTAAGGTTGAGTCCTGAGAAGAGCACTTCGCTCTAAATTTTCTCACATTACTAGATGTTAAAATAATACCGAACCGGGCTAACAGCGTCGTCTATGTCAAAAAGAAGTAATTCCAAGACGCTATTTACGTCTACAGGTGAAGTATTTGCGTTGATTGTGGGTCACTTGTGAAGCGCTTTAAACCCTTTTTAGTATATAATTTGCGCAATTTAAAAACCCTACTGATAAACAAGGGGGGGGGGGTTGGGGGTTGGGATATGAAACGATTACCGGGAATCAGAGGTCTGGTGTTCGATGCCCCAGTCGAGGAAGACTGGTTTTTTGGGATGTTTATTTTTTCTTTTTGCTTTGTCGGCACCGTTTCATAACACACTTGTTCGAGATAGTTATCTCACACCCGTGCCTGCATCATTATTTTCTCAATTTTATAAAATATAGAAAACCCCCCCCCCCCCCTAAAAACTCTCACCTTTCAAGATAAATACATCTATATTTTTTCACCAACATTAGATTATATATCCACTTTTGGTGTGTTGTGCCGTTTGCCTGTACTGATGTCTGAGTTGGATTTAATGATTCACAAGGGAGGATCCTATGGAATCCACTTCAATTCCACGCCTTTTGAACCTAGTTTACCTTGTGTTTCTTTTGGTTTTTTTTTTTTGTTTTTTTTTTTTTTGGGGGGGGGGGGGGGGGGTTGTTGAGACATTTTTTGGTCTCATCAATTTGCCACTCTATATACAGTGCTTATATAAGGCGCTCTAACGATCAATACTTTAGATTGAAATATACTGCAATATATATTGTCTCATCATGTCTACTTCTTTTACGAAGCTGAAAATAATAACTGTATAAAGTTGTCGCAGGGCGCTTACCCCCCCCACCCCCCCCACTCCCCCTCCCCCCCCACCCCCTCTCCCCCCCCCCCCCCCCCCCCCCCCCCCCCTCCCCCCGATGGTGATGGTTGCTGTGTGTATGGGGGGAGGGGCAGGTGGGGGGTAAGATGAGAGAGAGAGAGAGAGAGAGAGAGAAAGAAGGAGAGACGGATGAAAGATTCCGAACCACTACAGATGTGAGAGAGAGAGAGAGACGGGGGGGGGGAGAATGATATCTGCCACGTAATCTTTGAAGATGCGTGTCTCCATTCCCACTCGATTGCATTCACACTTATGTCTACTGATTTGTCTCGGCCCTAAAAAAGACACATGAGATGCAATCCTCTTAGGAAACGAGTGATGATGCCAATATCGGACAGGTCTTTGAGTGAGCTTTTATATAGGGCAAATATCCACTACTAAACGTGCTAAAGCGTGAGATTTACAAGGGGCCCCTGGCAACCGCAACACTTCTAACTGTACGACGAGACATGACGCCTGTTACGTGTATTACATTTTCTCCCGACATGAGAACAACGATCGGTTAACGGCCAGGTACTCATTTTTACAAGCTGCTTACGCGTGAGAGAATGTGGTGTAAAGAGCCTTTAGTTTTTGTGTGTTGGTCCGGTTATACTTCCGAGATGGCAATCGTTGTGAGCTTCTTGGACCTAAGGCGCCGTACTCTCCAAAGCGACTAGGTAATAAACTAAATGGAGCATGATAATGTGAAAGCGCACATTGATGCTAAGATTGTACCGTGTAAATAAGCGTCTTTATTATCTCCCTAGCATCTTCCTTTTTTTTTTTCTGTTCCACGTCAACTTCGAACAAAACAATCAAATTAAGTTTTAAATGCCTAGAGGAATGCATTTTAAATTGAGTCCATTAAGAGTCTGTGGCAAAGGAAATCGCGAAACAATGACGAAACGCTATTTTTATTTTTTCATTTTGGTCAGAAAAGTTTACCAGATATATTCAATGAATTAAATTGGAATCCCTAAGTTGCTAAAACATCTTACACCTTTGTATTTTGAACACACATGGAGACAAGTTATCATACTTTTCAGAGTTCTGGTTTCGTTTTTGACAAGTTGGGTGTCATTCTTTAGAGATAGATATAATATGGAATTCAATGTTCTTGGCCCAAATAATCTTAAAACGGCGTTTTTTACAGGAAGTCCTCGACGCGTTATTATTGATTAGGGATGTTGCGCGAAAGACTGTCTGCTACGCGATGCTTGTGTTAAGAAATGAAATGTTCAACCGTGTGGTAGGTTGCTGGTTTGTTTGGTGGCCGCGGAAGAAAAAATTGTTTTAAACCTACGCTAATGGCAAAAAAATGTCATAGAGGAAGTGAAGACATGAGAAAAAAAAATGGCGAACAAAAAGAAAAAAAAAATATATCAAAAAGAAAACGGCCAGTAATTAGAAAGGAGATAAAAAAGAACATCGTCAAATCATTTGTTTCGTTTTACGTTGATTTACTACACTTCCCAGGTAATTAAATATGGCCCTATTGGCCCCGATGTGCACATATTTGCAGGTGACACTTAACCTCAGAACGCAATTTATGGGCTTTGGTTGAAAGATTTGTTGTCATGGAATAATATTTTTTGTCGCGTTTGAGGGTTTTTGTTTTTTTCAATTGCAACAATGACTACATAACAGTGTTGGGCTTCATCGAACCTGCAATCTCAAGGGACACGGTCCGCCTTTGCTTTAGGTAAGGGACGGAATGCTTAAATTTGGCCGATACGGGAAGGCGAAATTAAAGGTTCATGTGTTGTGAATACGAACCGTGGTTTATCGAAGTACGATTGTGACATCCGGATAAAGTATAACTATAGACTAGATAACGACGTTGACGTCAGGGGGGTCTTTGTTATTGTACTTCTGCCATCCATGTTTCTGAGTAATTGTCTCAGACTAATCTGTATTAACCAGAACTTCTAAATGTTCAAGGTTAACACATAGTTTGGTGTGCGGTCCGTTTTATACTTCCGGATGGCATTGTTGTCGGAGTTTTAGCCAAGCGCATACTATCTATAATATTATTGAGTCTTCTATAGCCAAGCGCATACTGTCTTTATATAGAATTGAAGAACTTAATCGTGTTTCATGTAATGTTGTTTGTCTCTCCACGACTGATCATGATCGAGTAATGTCGTCCATCACATCATGAAACCTGTGGACAGATAAACATCAGGGCTCAGGCCTGCCACTCACCAGACAGGTATAACATCTCGTCTCACCTACAACACCTCTTTCAGACTTCATCGTTATCTTCAGCTTATCTCATCATCATCGTCCGCCGGGGATCCACTCTCATCCTCAGCAACAACCCACCTGACCTCATTGCTATGGCCCCCAACCCCTGGGCCAGTGTCGGGAATTTCGGGTGAAAAATAAAAAAAAATATTAAACTCTAAAACGGCAGCAAAAACGCAGAAAGAAACTGTAACGGTTGTTGTAATATATATAATTTAACATATCAGTGGTAACCCTAAAACTAATAAAAAAACTTGTAACAACAAAAACCCAAGAACAGCAACATATCAACAAATTTACCTTTCCCCAAAGTTCTGAAAATTATAAAAACTGTTTATTTGGTCTAAGCACGTGAAGAAAGTTTCCCAAAAACGAAAACTCAATCAATTTTGTTCTGAATAAACCACTGAGTTTCTAACTTTAAATTTACATCGAAAATGCCGGCACAGTTAAAAAACCAAACAAATTTGGGTTGTAAACGGGGGGAGCTAGTGTGATCGCCGCCCCCGGCAACACCCCATACCACAAAAAACACAATAATGGTTTTTTCCAATGGCAATCATTCATCAGCCTTCAGCAAAAGTTTCGAGGAAGCTGCGAAATCATCAAAAAGGGTGCCCGGGAAAAATTTTTAAAACAAAACATAAACCCAACAGCAGCAGCACGGGGCAGTTATTGGTAAGTCCCACAAAGGCTCACACGATTTCCCCAAACAACCACCACCACCATCAAAACCAGAATAACAGCAGTTTACTCCCCCTCAGCACACATCACAAAAACTACACTTTCCACAAAAACCCCCCCAACACTCCATGGTTTTACAATGCCTGTGCAGCCGCGGCCGCCGCTTGTAGCGGTGTTGGATACCCCGGAAACGGAAGCGTCCAAACCAGTATTCTTGGAGTTTTCTTCCAGGGCAGCAAAAAACTACCCTTTAACAACAATCTACTAAATAAAACGGACTTTACCAAGTTCAGGAGGAGGCCCAACAAAAAATAATATATATTACCTCCCTCCTTTTCTACTTTTCCCAAACCACCCCAACATCACACCCCCTTACCCAAAACAGCCCTTTGGGTCCCCACTGACCCTCGGGAAAGACCTCCCGACTCTATCAAGCGTCAGAAAGCAAGGTCCCGTTTGCGACATCAAATCCTTTGTCAAGACCACGAAGGATCCCAGCCCACAGGCGGTTTTGGCCACGTCCCCCCAAATTTTCTTCGACTTCTTGTCATGTCTGGAGGAGTCCGAATGTCTTCAGGCCCTTTATACAGATTAAAGACGTTCCTTACGTGGATTTCAACACTTTCTTGACTACATGTTTCACGAAAGTGAGTATAATCTTCTTTTTTCCTTTCCCTTTGCTCCACTCCCGTTCTACTTCTCACTGTTCTTCCCTTATTTACCCATCTAATAACTCCAATTCTACTACTTTCTACTATTTCACTACTATAACTACTACTACTACTACTTACTACACTGAATAAATACTACTACTAAATCTACTACTACTAATTTCTACTACTACTATTATTATTTTTATTTATTATTAGATACTACTGTACTGTGCTACTGGGGGTACTACTACTACTACATATACTACTACTACTACTACTACTACTATACTACTACTACTACTACACTACTTTCAAAACTATTATTATTATAAATACTACTGCTACTACTAATACTACTAATATACTACTACTTCTACTAATACTACTTCTACTACTACTACTACTATACTATCACTACTTTCTATTTGTTACTACTGCTACTGCTACTTCTTCTTCTTTTCTTCTATACTACTACTAACTATATATACTACTTTTACTACTACTAAATACTACTACTTACTACTACTTCTAACTACTATACTTCTAAAGATGACGACGACCCGTCTTTCTATTACGACCCTTCTACTACTGTATTTTCAGTCCCAATAAAAGAGGAAAAAAAAAAACAAAAAAAAAAAAAAAGAAACAAAACAAGAACCATCCATTTTCCAAGGTTTTTTCTCACCGAATTTGGAGACACACCCGAAAAAATCACATTAGACCATAATTTTAGAAAACTTTCCAAACCTGTTGACCCAAAATTTTGGGTGGCGAAGGCCGTTTGTATTTATTGTATGGCCAATGTAGCCAGCCATAAACCAGCTCAAAGAAAAATGTTTAAAATTTTTCATTTTTTCTACACAGTTCGAAGAAACGAAAATCGGTGAATGGGAAACTAAAAATTTTAAACCACAACACACAACACACACTCTCTCTCTCCTCTCCTCTCTCTCTCTCTCTCTCTCTCTCTCTCCCTCCCTCCCTCTCCCCCCCCCCCCCCCCTCCCCTTCCTCCTCCCCTCGCTTGCTTTCCCTCCCTTTTTTCCATTATATCCCTTCCCCATCCCATCTCTTGCGGGGTTCACTGCCTTGGTATGATGTTTATTCAAGCTTCGTGTATTTCTATTGAAAGCTGT
>NC_088368.1:30735022-30742522 GCF_034508935.2 Berghia stephanieae | reverse complement strand
CACAGACACACACACACACTCACACAAACATACCCAAACCCAGCGAGCAATAGACATAAATAATGTTATTGATTTTTTTTTCATCTGATCTCCCTCTGACGCCCACCCCGCCGTCTCTCTCTCTCTCTCTCTCTCTCTCTCTCTCTCTCTCTCTCTCTCTCTCTCTCTCTCTCTCTCTCTCTCTCTCTCTCTTTTTCCTCCCCGTTGGCGCCAACTAAGCAAATCTCAGCCACGCTTAGCTTAGCTGCCATGATAATCTCCTCACGATGGACAAAATATAACAGTTTTGCTCGCCAGTATGAAATTGTCTATTTATTCAGGAGTTTATCTTCAAAACCTGATAGGCCTGTCACATCGATATTAAAATGAGACAACACTCTCTTTATATATCAATATTTCAGACACATCGAAATCAACTGAAAAAGCTGATATTTCAAAACACAGTTTATTTTTATTTTGTAAAGAAGCCGAGTATTTTCGTCTTTAATTCAATAAATAATAAATGACAAAAAACAGCTACTTTTCTGTATTTTATGAAAATGGTACATGAAAAGTTTTGCAAGCAACCGCCTCATTTTGATAAACAATATCATATATATCTATATAAATATAGTGTCCATCCAAAATGCGCAAATGACATTTACAAGGCTCTACGTACCAAAATAAAATCCAAACAAAACATTACATCGGTTATCTCACTCAACCCTCAACCCTAACACCGACTACACGGGATCACTTAACCCCATGCCTATTTATTACATTTTTTCTGAGACAAATAATAGGCGTAGTATCAAAGCTAATGTTTTTAGTTTTTGCATGTTAATGGTAGTTGAATAAAACTATCTATGTAGGTACATGTTCATTTTTAATTCATTTTTTTTTCCAATTTTGAAGAGTAGCAAAAATCTCCAGGTTTGAGTGAGTTGTTTGTCACTTGCATAATATATGATGTTATTTGAATATCTGGAAACTGATCGCAAAAATATGATCTTGTTTTCACATTGTTGGGGTATGGGAATGCTTTGCGTTGGTGTGACTGCATATTTCCATTTTAACAAGGAGACCATAACAATTTGGGTTTTCAGACTTATGATTTAAGTAGATCTACTCATCGAATTTTTGAAATATTATTATTGGCGGTACTCTTGTATTTGACAGTGACAATAAACGCATGACCACTGCCGCCGTCGCCACCACCACCATCATCATCATCATCATCATCATCATCATCATCATCATCATCATCATCATCATCATCATCATCATCATCATCATCATCATTATCATTATTATCATTATCATTATTATTATTATTATTATTATTATTATTATTTATTATTATTATTATTATTATTATTATTATTATTATTATTATTATTATTATTATTATTATTATTATTATTGGCAGCTCTGCTGTGGTGGTGTGTGTATATGGAAAATGCAGCTTAATATAACTTCACCTGTTTATGTCTACTGTCACATGCCAGCTGTCACCCATCCCTGCTGGAATTCATAAACAATCGATGGAAGTTGTGACCGAATAGATTATATTATATTCTTGATAGTATGCAGATGACGTCACTCAGGCCTTTGTTATTGTTTTTGCCATCCGCGTTTGTGAGTTGTTCTCACTAAACTGTATTAACCAGACTATAAAAGTTCATGGTTACACAGAGTTTGTATGTTGGTCCGTTATACTTCCGGATGGCAATGTTGTGAACTCCTTGGCCAAGCGCATTCTATCTATAGGAATGGTTAATCCTTTACACACGGGGTTCCATTTGACCCTAACCAGACATCAGATATTCCCAGTGTCTCTAAGAGAGAAGTCCCTGACGCTGCTTCATCGAACCCGAACCCCCGAGTGACCCCACTGTTATTTATTATATGAGAGAAACCGGTTTGGTCATCAGTTATAACTAAATAATAAATAATAATATATCTACTTCACAGCCACGGATCTCGAGATTAACCCGATTTTCACAGCGTGAAACGGACAATAGCAATTGCTTGGTTTCTTTTGGATAGGACGCTTGTCTATTGCAAAGTACTCCTGGGTAAAGATGGGGTTAGAAGATTTTTTAAAATTGTTTAATATTAAAAAAAAATTTTTTTTACAAAAGTACAATTAAACACAACACAGAATACAATTATATTTTTTTGTGAACTCTCTGATATATCTATGAACCTTTCCTGATAATCGTTAATATTTTGTTAGCTTAAAAAGAATATTATTCTTTGAAAATCAAATTTCTATACTTTTGGACGCACGGGTGAAGTTAGTCTTTTGAGCGTAAATTGACGCACCTTTTTTGTTTTGTTTTTGTTTTTAAAATAATTTTTTGGTTGGTTTTTGACATCTTTTTGTTAGTCTATAAAAATGACTACAAATATCTGTAAGTATTCCTATCTATTAGCAGGTCTGATAGCCGAACGCAATTACGAGCTTTTAAAAATAACCCCCCCCCCCCCCCCAAAAAAACTAGCTGTATTGGACAATGATATTTTGCATTGGTTTGAGAGTAAGTACCTACTCTACTTCCATTACAACAATGAGGCAGTTGGTTATCAGTCAGACCTGGAAATAAGTCGATCCCTGTTTTTTCTCTCTCCGTTAATTTAATTAATTAATCTTATGTATTTATTTATCTGTGCCCGCGCTTCCAAATATTTTTAATTTTTTAAAAAATTACACTCGACGGGGTTAAAATAGGCGATAAATCTGTCGATCGACTTGTATTGCCACTATGAATAAAGAAAGACGGTCTGACTTGAAAGTTGAGGCCATATAGCCGGAAGTGTTCGCGATGGATTATTTTTTTGGACGCCAGAAATTTCTGACGTCACTAGTCTCTTGATTCAGGAAAAGGCAAAGAGAGGAACATATTTGTTTGGTTTAGGGTGATGGTGTTATAATGATAAGAGTGTTGTGAGATCGATATGCGATTTCTGGTGTTAGCTATTTTTGACGGGCCGATCTGGTCGAGGTCTGCGATTTTTATGATGTCTTCTTTGATATAATTTGATGATTGAATTTCAAAAGATGTTTTGACACTGGGTGGGGTGGGGGGGGGGGGGAGGCACAGAGAGAGAGAGTGAGAGAGAGAGAGAGAGAGAGAGAGCAGAGAGAGAGCAGAGAGAGAGAAGGGGGTAGGGGGGGGTGAGAATACCCATTGACGTCAAGAAGAATTTCCGGTCTGTATAATGATTTGTCCCCTCCAATAAATTGATTTCTCGAGCCCTTGAGCGGACATCCTATGTGTACACTTTGTTTTGTGTGTGTGTGTGTGTGTGTGTTTGTGTTTGTTTTTATTATGTGTGTGTGTGTTTGTGTGATTTGTGTGTATGTATGTTTTTGTGTGAGGTGGGTGTATATTTGAGTTTGTGTGTGTGTGTGTGTGTGTGTGTGTGTTGGGGATAATTTGTGTGTGTGTGTGTGTGTTGACGTCGCAAACATTAGGCTGGGTTGACACTTGGACAGAACCACGGACGGATACATAATATAGACAAATACTATGGCCAAACGAATAGCCAGCCATACTTCGTTGGAAAATACGAAAGTGATAAACTGGAGAGCAGGCATTCCTGCAAGATAAAAATGTGAACAGAAGTTCATGGTTATATGTGCCAGCCAGATAAAGAAGATAAAAAGATACAGGAAATCAATCTTTCCCCGCTCGGGATCAAACCGTTGAAACCAGCGACTACTATAATATAGTTAACGAAGTCCTAGGTTGAGACCCATCCCCTCTGAGCGCAATTCGATTTTCTAGAAGCTTGATTTTTTTTTTTAATGGGGGGGGGGGGGGGGGTCATTGTCCATTTATCTGGTTGCCTGTCCGTCTTTCTCTACGTCTCTCTCTCTCTCTCTCTCTCTCTCTCTCTCTCTCTCTCTATCTATCTATCTCTCTCTCTATCTATCTCTGTCTCTATCTATCTATCCCTCTCTGTCTCTCTCTCTCTCTCTCTCTCTCTATCTATCTATCTCTGTCTCTATCTATCTATCTCTGTCTCTATCTATCTATCTCTCTCTATCTATCTCTGTCTGTCTCTCTCTCTCTCTCTCTCTCTCTCTCTCTCTCTCTCTCCCATCTCTTATCTTCTATTGATGCCTGCTCTTCAATTTTTACTTTTTCTTGTTTAAATAAAATTAATGGATGTTAAAATGGAAAGTGTTGAGGGTGAAATTCAAGCCAGGCATCTCGTGGCTGCTGTTAAAAAAATGTATATCCGTTTCTGGTTCTATTTTTTCCCCGTGGCTGCTGTAGCTGTTTTTCAATCTTCCCTGGAGAAAACCAGATTGGGCTCTTTCCGTGATATAGGCAAATACATTGTATTTGCTTTTCTAATTCTGTTGGGTGCATTACACGGGTTGGATCTAGAAAGGACGAGTTTCCATGGCGATCTCGTCGCCATGGAATTGATAACTGGTTGAATGGACAGATGGGTGAATAGATTGATTGATGGTTGGATGAATGGATTGATGAATTGATGTTTGAATGGATTGATGGGCAGATCGATGGTTGGATGGATGGATTTGTGAATTATGAGTAGGTGAATGGATGGATGAAAGAATAGATTGGTCTATGGATGGATAGAATGATGGATGAGATTGGGATGGATGGATGGATTGGTGGATGGATAGAATGATGGATGGGGTTGGGATGGATGGATGGATTGGTGGATGGATAGTATGATGGATGGGGTTGGTATAGATGGATGGATGGATGGATGGATGGATGGATGGATGCGGTTAGTGAATTGATGTATGGATGGATAGATTGATGGCTCAACAGGCTTTGAAAAGGAATAAATAATGTTGCAACAATCAACACAATGGTGAATTCACAGATAACTAATTGACAGACGAACGTTGAGACGACTAGGCGGAACAAACAGGCTTACAGATAGACGAAGGAATAAAGGGATAAGGAATCCGTGACGTCAGAGACCATTCATTCCGTCCCGTTCGGTCCCGTCCCGAATTCTAATTTGTCCACCTAATTGCATCGACAGAATCCCGTTTCAGCATAGTAATTGCCAAATTATATGTCTGCGATTCCTCGTCGTCAAGTTGGAAGAAAAATATAAAATCGTTTTCATTTCTTTTTTTTTTTTTGTTTTTTCGTTTTTCTTTTTAAAAAAGACAATTTCAATCTTCATTATAATTAATCAAAGTGGGTGATACGGGCACGATGGTTCTGTGCAAAAGGTTCATGGGGAGAGGAGGCTGCTGGTAGGGTTCTTGTCAAATCATTTATTGATATAATATTGGCACAGTACTTGTGTTTGGCTTTCTGTCCTTCAACCAAAACTCGACAACGGTTATGCTAAGACATTGTCGTGGTTTCAACCATTTGCAATTTAGAGATTGAAAAGAAGAGAGAAAAAAATCTTTATCTGAGCTTTTATATATAATGCAATATCCTGCATATCCTAAATGTGGTCAAAACGCTCCATAGCGGGTCTCAAGCCAGTAGTAACACATCTGGTAAAATATTACATTTGGCGCAAATACCTTTTTTTTTCGACAGAGGCAATGCTGTTATCGATCAGGCACTCATTTTATACATAAGTGCGGTGAGATATTGTGAGGAAAGATCCCTTTTCCAAGGACTCAACTTTGCGCCGCCCTGAGCGGGACTCAAACTCAGGGACCACATGACCACAGAGTCCCACAATTTCTGCATTATTGCAAACCGTCTATGCGTGTAAGGGAGACTATCCGAGTGTGGATCTCCCATCTGGTATTGATTATGTTATTGTGATGACCTGATTCCTATATTCGCTGTGTGGGCGGTCTCTATGGAAATACATCTATGTATTAATATTCTAAACACTTCCTTTTCAAGAAATAAAAAATATAACTTTTTTTTTTTGAGACTCGTGCACTCGTTCGCTCGTCAGTGTGTGTTGAATCGTATTGCACTTCCGTGTCGATATTGCACTTCCGTGTCGATATTGCACTTCCGTGTCAATGTAAATTTAAATGAATGAATGAATCTATGAATGAATCTGCAGATTCATATTATAAAGCGTTCGTTGCCAGTCAATTTAATGCTTGGGTGGCAAAAAGCGAAATCGTTTATAACTGGGCCCCAGGCTCAATAAGTTTGCTTTGCTTTGATTATAATTATATTATTTTTCTACCTGAAAAAATATGCTACTTTGCCATAATATTATGTCACTTTTCAGATTTATTTAAAGCATTTCTATGACTTCACTTCGTTGAATGGACAAAACTATATTAATCTCCCTTTCCCGGATTTCATCGAACTAAAATCTTTTTCTTAAAGTAAATAGGCGCTCGTATTTCTTTTCAAATTGAATTTATCCGTCCTTGCCTAATCTAAGTTTTATCAAATTCAATTCATATCAATTTGTTAGTGGCAATAATTGTGACAAATACAGTTACACTAGTAAATGGGATAATTAATTTATCCTATCTTAATCAGATCATGATGGAGATACGGGTAATTTAATCGTGATAATAGGGTTGATAAGTAATTACCCTATATTCCAGTCATGTGAATTTTGCTTTTATGATTAAAGGAGTGTGTCCACACCTTTGACATAAGACTTTTCTGAAACCTTTGGCCTGAAAACATTGAATTCAAGTATCGATAAATTTTAAAAGACTCCAAACCTCTAAAAAAAAATATTTCTCAAACCTGAGACGTCAAAAAATATTCAAGGTTTGTAAATCTTTTTGATATGATCGGGGTTATCTAATCGAGCAATGTTTAAAGTAAAAATATTTCTGGGCAAAATGAAGGCGGGGATTTTTAAATTATTTTTTTTTTGGGGGGGGGGGGGGGGGGGGGGGGGTTGTCAGTGTACTCAATAAAAGGGATGATTTACGAACGATCAGAACGTTTTTAAGTGTTTTTAAAAAATGTTAACCCTTTTCCAGGCGGGGCTGGATTTTTAAAAAATAAAAAAATAAAATGACAACACATCTCAGCACCGTTTTCATCACAGAGCAGGGACAGAGGTAGGATTCAGAGCCACCATTGACGTCACTATCCATTTTATTAAAAAACAAAACAAACTAGGCTTGGAGTTTTAATACATTAGGCCTACAAGAGATTGTAATTTGTTGGGAATCCATCTCTCTCTCTCTCTCTCTCTCTCTCTCTCTCTCTCTCTCTCTCTCTCTCTCTCTCTCTCTCTCTCTCAATCCCTCCCCCACCCCCATCTATTTTGTTTTTTCTTCTCTCCGTCTAACCTGATCTGAATTTCACCACATTTTTATTGGTTGAGGGTTATATTTTTTTTTTTAAAAAAAGCCTGAGCACTTCTCGCTTTTTTTTTTTCGTGAATCACCCAAAGAGCATGAAAAGGACAGTATTAGTTACTCACTATTATTTTTTGAATTGAATGCAAAATCGATATTTCAAATAGATTGTTTATTGTTGTTGTTGTTGTTTTGTTGTTGTTGTTTTTTTTTTTTTTTTTTTTTGGTTTAAAAAAAATCAAAATCTGTTTGAGAACTTCAAA
>NC_088368.1:30672522-30732522 GCF_034508935.2 Berghia stephanieae | reverse complement strand
TAATTTTTTTTTTTTTAGTGTACAAACGTTGTGATCACAATGCAATGCAAAGCTTCCGTTATTTAATATGAATTGTTTTGGTCTTGCGTGCATGGTGCGTCGCATATCATATTGTGTGACGTCTAAAGCAACGTAAAATGGCACAAAAAAAAAATTGAATTAAATTTTAATAATAATAATAATAATAATAATAATAATAATAATAATAATAATAATAATAATAATAATAATAATAATAATAATAATAATAATAATAATAATAATAAATAATGATGATGATGATGATAATGATAATAGAAATATCTATCTATCTATCTATATATCTATCTATCTATCTATCTATCTATCTATCTATCTATCTATCTATCTATCTATCTATATCTATCTATATCTATCTATATCTATCTATATCTATCTATATCTATCTATCTATCTATCTATCTATCTATCTATCTATCTATCTATCTATCTATCTATGTCTGTCTGTCTGTCTATCTGTCTGTCTGTCTGTCTGTCTGTCTGTCTGTCTATCTATCTATCTATCTATTCTATCTATCAATCTGTCTGTCTGTCTGTCTATCCATCTATCTATCTATATATCTATCTATATATCTTTTCGTCTGTCTGTCTCCGTCTCTCACTCACCCCCCCCCCCCTACCCCCTTTCCCAATTCAAACTAACATGACCCTCTTCCAATCTCAGCCGGGATAACTGATCTTAAAAGAAAAAAAAATAAAAGAAAAGAAAAAATAACAAAACAAAACAAAAAACCCCAACATTTATATTTATGTAGATTCAATTGTCTCTGATGCAATGCGGTTGGTGTGTAAGGTGTGTTCGCTTTTGAATCAGGATGTTGGAATCGTGTAGCCTACTTGTACGAATGGCATTGTGACATTTCTCTAGCTTCCATCCTGTCAAGTCAACAAGTACACATGGCTATTTATAAACTTCTTGTGGGGCCCGATACGATAGATAGAATTATATCGTCATTGGTGAAGCCCAGTGTGTCCGGTTTGGCATATTAAATTGAATGTCAATTCCCCTCTCATTATTACACATTTTTAAAAAGTCGTTTACCCTCGAAAACATTGCTCTGGCTTTACTTAAAATAAAAAAAAAGATACAACAAAATTAAATAATTTAAAAAAGCTAAACAGATTAGATGTATAAGTTCTTACATGCATTTCACAATACCAATGAAAAGGAGGAAAAATTTTGTTTAAAGTTTTACACAGCTTTCAATTTTTAATTTAATTATAGATATTTACATTTATGATATTGAAGGTAAACGTGTCATCCTTTTTACTGTCTGGTATTTTTTTTTCTACGACTCATGGAGCTTTTACTTTTCAAAACTCTCTGACAACTCACGTGCTAATCCCCCCCCCCCTTTAAAAAAAGAAGGGGGGGGGGGGGGGGAGATTCAACTCAGCACTTATTTAGCATGACTCATTCTCTCTCTCTCTCTCTCTCTCTCTCTCTCTCTCTCTCTCTCTCCCTCTCTCTCCCCCTCTCTCCCCCCCCTCTCTCTCTCTCTCTCTCTCTCTCTCTCTCTCTCTCTCTCTCTCTCCCTCTCAAAACACTTAACAGAAAAGAAAAGCAAATTCTCTTCCTCTCTTGCTACACGTCGAGTGTAATATTTACTTTATATAAATTATGAATATACTTCTTTTTTGTTTGTTAGTTTCTTGGGTTTTTTGTTTTTTTGTTGTTTTTTTTTTGTTGTCTTTTTTTATTGGCTAGATTTAATTTTTAGATTTGTTTATCACTCGCCATGTGCGCATGTCCAACCCATCTCAGCCAATCCTTTATCAGTAAGTGGGCCACAAATTTATAATACCCAACACGATCATATCATTCATTCGATTATTTATATGAATCTCTCTCTCTCTCTCTCTCTCTCTCTCTCTCTCTCTCTCTCTCTCTCTCTCTCTCTCTCTCTCTCTCTCTCTCCGACCGATTTTCAGACTAACCGAGATCGATTCCAGAAGGTGTGAAAACTTTAAGATTACAAAACCCAAAAAATTATTCTGAAAACGACTTGACGGAACCAATCCAGTTCCTTGGGTGGGGTTCCTGACCTCCTGACCGGAGGCACTTGCCCATTTATATCTGGTTTTCAACATGCTTTCTGTATTTCTCTTAGAATGAGATAACTTGGTTTTTTTTCCTGATGCCATTAAAAAAAAAAATCCTATTGTACATGCATTTGAAGGTCATCCATTGGTTTTAATTTAAACGGGCTAAAATGAAAAACGCTGACATCGTGTGTTGAAACGAAACAATTTTTTTTTCAGAAGTGAAAGAAAGTTAACTTTTGAAAAATGTAGGATATCCCACTTGTCCTGACTTAATGCCGCTGATATAATGCACCATGAGTACGTAGCTACAGATTGAGATTGAAATCAGAATCGCCCCGTCGGAAAGGTAGATTGAGTTCACATCACTCTGCCAACTGCCAACAAAATGTTTCCACCTACGGGGTGTCGAGTGTGAGTGTCGACTATCTGGTAACACTTGCCTCACTCAAATCGATTTCACGTGGGTGAAATGTGACGTTATTTTACCGGATGTTCTATTTTCAGATCTATTGTGTAATATAATATGTCACGAACTTAGATTACATATGCAGGATGTTTGAATATATACATCTCTCTCTCTCTCTCTCTCTCTCTCTCTCTCTCTCTCTCTCTCTCTCTGCTCTCTCTCTCTCTCTCTCCTTTGTTCGCTCTCCCTCCCCTTACTTCCTCTCCCTCTCTCAATCTATCTATCTCTACCTATCATCTATCGATTTATTTATCTATCTATCCATCTATCTACTATCTATCAATCTGTCTGTCCGTTCGTCTGCTCCACCTGTCTCCCACCCTAATATTTATCTATCTCTTTCCTCTTCCTCTCTTCTTCTTCTTCCAATCTCTCTCTCTCTCTCTCTCTCTCTCTCTCTCTCTCTCTTAGAGGGGAGAGAGAGAGAGAGAGAGAGAGAGAGAGAGAGAGAGAGAGAGAGAGAGAGAGAGAGAGAGAGAGAGAGAGAGAGAGGATTGCTTATATTTTTGTTAGGAAAAAGTATGGAGGTGGGATCGAAAATGTTAATACTTCAACTAGAAAAGAAATTAATATGAAAATGAAATGCACAGTGGAAAATGTCGTTTTGACATTTTAAAAAGCATTATGGTTCTGTCAATTTATACCTAGAATGTATTTTGATCGGTAAAGAGTTCCACTCATTGTGGACCAGCAAAAGTATTTTAATATCAGAAATTTAACTTTTGATAATGGAAAGAGATCGATGCCTTTAGGGGTTTTCACTACAAATAAATGTCGTTAACTTGCGACTCGACTCGATTCGATTTATCCTCGTGGAAAATAGGGCCGGCCCTGAATACATCTTCTCCATCCTGATCCGTCCGCTGCAGTTGTAATGACCTCGGATCCCTTCATGATGCGTCGTTAAGAATGTCATTGGGTTAACCATTAAATTATCATCCTTTTTCCTTTTTTCTCCAGATTGGAGGTCCCGCTGAGTCAAGTTCCCGTGGTGTACGGGACGGCCCTGGCTTTGAGAATGGAGACGCCGGCCAGAGTGTGCGCTGACTTCTTGTCCAGTCATCTCACAGACGCCAACTGTTTGGGTAAGTAGAATTCTGGGTGACCATGGTGATGGTTTTGTGGTTGGTAGTGGCTGTGTTTGAGTTCAATCCTTACTGGTGCCACTCACAGACATGATCCTTCCTTAACCACCCATCATCCTCACTCTTCGTCCTCCTCCTCCTCCTCCTCCTCCATTCTTCCTTCCTTTCTTTCCTTTTCCATTTCCCAATGCCAATAATATACAGTGGAGCTCGGAAGCAAGGGTTTTGATGAAAATGGGGGTCATATTTGACCCATCATCCTCAACACCCCATCCTTCTCCTCAACCCCCCCCCCCCTTCCCTCCCCCTCACCCCTCTTCCCTCTTCCTCTCTGATTTCCATATAAAATATACAATGAAGCTCGGATACAAGAATTTTGGTGAAAAAATATTTGACCATTTTACAATCAACGCACTTTTAAGATCTGTGTTTTGTCAATAAATTGAAGCAGTCCCTGGAGACAAAGTGATCTTAATGGTACTTTGATTTTGTCCCGTAATGTCTTTCATATGTGACCAATCCTCGCCTCAAGCTGGTGTTATGTCAGTTTTGACCAGGTGGAAAAATTGATGCCAAAGTCAAAATGCTAGAATTTGGAATGAATTTTCGATTATTTGTTTTCGGTTTTTAGAAACTTCAATCATTTTCTACAAAAAAGCGTTTCATTTAATTCAAATTGAACATTTTAAGCTTCAAATTTCAGGGTCAGATTGAGATTTTTGGTCACATATCTGAGTCTGAGGTTCTTTTAATGTCAGATGGTCATGTTAGCTATAACTTACAACAAACTTTAAATTTCCCCAAATTGAATTACTCCATACAAACTTTAAATTTCCCCAAATTGAATTACTACATACAACAAACTTTAAATATCCCCAAATTGAATTACTGAACAAGTGTGTATGAAACGGTGCCAGATCAGACAAAGCAAGAAAGATCAATTTGATATTTCCAAATTGAATTATTTAAATAGTTTTCTCAATCGCTCATTGAATCCGAGGTTCACTGTGTGTGTGTGTGTAGACCCTTGTGCATTATGATTTGACAACCACAGTGTTGAAGACATAGACAATACAATTAATCCATTAAAAAGCTTGTTGATTTCGAGGGCTACTGGTAGGGTCTCTTTCTAGTGGCGAAAATTTATTTGTTTGTGTATCAAATTTACCTATTTATTTATTCGTCTGACAAGCAAAATTGTTGTGCTCTCAAAATCTCATATATTTCTCTATTCTCGCTTCCATTATTCATGCTCCCAACTGTGGTGGTGGTAGTAAATAGATGAGCTTATAGTTTGTGTTTGGTTTTTGTACCCCCCCCCCCCCCCCCTACATGATAAAAAAAAAATAAAAAATTCAAATCTTTGATTCCCCACTCTTCATAGTTTTAAAATCTATTTTTTTCTCTCTCAGACCTTAACATTTGAGCTTGTCTTATATCATAATTGCCTTGAAATTTGCAATCTCTCATCTTAGTCGAAATCATAGCACTCCCTTCCCTTCCCCCGCTACATTTCTCTTAATTTTATTGTAGAGTTGTCTTAACAAATTCAACATTTTGGTTGTGAAATATGAATTGTGCAACTGTAACCGTTCTGTCATTCCATGAACTCATCTGTACTTCTTACTTCACAGACCCCCCCCCCCCCCCCCCCCCCCCCCCCCTCCTTCCTCTTCTTCTCAGCTTCTGTTCTATCTCCTGCTCCAAGTTATTAGTGGTATTCTTCTGCCCACAATGATAAAAAATAAAATTGTGATATATTAAACATGAAAATGATTTTGTACAATTGAAAAGTATGTAAGAAATATTACTTGATAAGATCATTTCAAAACTGAATTTATATACTACTTGCACACGCGTTTGTTTGTTGTTTTTTGCATTCTAAAATAGCAGCATATTTCGCTGTTTTCACCAAGAGAATAAATACAAAGATGTCATACAGGTCGCAATACCGCTCTGGTTTTCTGTACAATTACTGTTCACCTGGTGGATACTGTCAGATCTGTCAATGTAAAAGATAAATGATCGAAAAAAATAAGGCATCAGTCTCGCCATTTGGTTCAATATAACAAGTATTAAACTATAATTATAAATCACGAATCCCTTTTCCAGGGTTATTAGTCTTCTTTTATCAAGCAAACTTTTCAATTGGATATATACAGGGTGTCCATAAAGTCTGGACACATAGGATAGTTGAATATTTTTGGTATATAATTAAAATTAAAATTTATTTTCACTATATATTTTATTCAAATTATGCCAATTTTGTGAAACGCATTGACATTTGCATTGCGAATGATGGCGCTCATATTGAAGATATTATTTGAATAAAATAAGTAGTGAAAATGAAACTTATTTAATTATATACCAAAAATATTCAACTATCCTGTGTGTCCAGACTTTATGGACACCCTGTATATATATTTGTATATGCATTGTTGTTTGGTAACATGACAGATAGTTTTATTTTCATGTCAATTTTATGATCAATTTGTACAGGAAAAATGAGGTAATTGCTTACCTCAATCATCCAAAATGAAACATTTCTTGACGTTCAAATACAAAACTAAAATTTATCATCAATGCTCGTCTACAGCTGACAACAAGAACGACAACAACAACCAGCACATCATCGTCGTCGTCTAAAGTCCACCGAGATTAATATGGAATATTCCGGACATCTGAGAGAAGACATCGAAAATCCTCGACAACCTTGAGAGAATGGATCTCGTTAAAACTTCAGAGTTGATTTCAGTTTTAGAGTACTTAGATCAACACTTAACAGATCCTCATTTCTTTGCCTACAGAGTTATGCCAACAGTATCTGGTTACCATTTTAATAAGATCATCATCTTATCTGTGCCGAATATTTAGAAGTCTGTTCAATGATAGATTTGCTGAACAAAGGCGCTTTTTTTACAAACTTTTTTTTTATTGAATTGGTTTGTTTTGTGGTTTTATTTGATTTTTTTTAAAAACCCCTTGCAAAAAGAAGAAAAAAAAAAATGACAAAACAAAACAAAACAACTACTGGTGATTCAACGAAGAATTCTGCTGAGACAAGACTTAAGCCAGCTGGCTTAGGACTTTTGGACAACAACACAGTGGATGGATTGAGTTGTCTCAATCCTTTGATGAAGAGATGAAATCAGCTGTTTTGTGTAAGTAGGAAAAAGGGAAATTATGGAGGGTGAATCAAATAGGTTAAAGGTCATTGCATGACGCGGCAGGGATTTGCTTGCAGAGGACACCAGGTACCAATATTGCAAGGGGTGGTTGTTTTAGACATGCATATATGAATAATTGGTGGTTGTATGTTAATTATGGAGTAGGGGATGATTTAAAGTTATAATATTCTTATTGTGTTTTATGGCCATACAAAAGTCATAAGTTAGACCATATAATAAAAATTGATGTATTTGATTCTGTAAAGAACTACCACATATCTTCTCTGAAACTATTTGAATTTTTAAATATATTGGTTTTAAAAATTTCTATCATCTTCGAAAGTAACTTGATTGAAAGCCGTACAAGTCAACCTTCCATCTTTCACAGTTTGAAACATTCAACATTTGATTCTAGATTGATTTTTCTCACAAAAATCATGGAAATAATGCATTGTATGCATTTGTTAAATATTTAGATCATAATTGGTTGATTGGATAGATTTTTGTGTGTATCAAATGGTGCTTTTGGCACATTAATATACTATGCATATTACAGTGCAGCCTAATATGAAACAAGGCATGGCAGGTTATTACCATATCTTATGCCTTACATTGCAATTTCTATAATCAAGATTAGTAATCTTATAAAGCAATTTGTGAAAAATGTTAGTTTTGCATGCAAACATTGCTTTACGCAATGCCTTGCTTTTTGTTAATGGAAACAGTGAGAGAATGGGTGGCTTTGTAAGTTTGAAATCCATGGACTTCTTTTTGTCGTGTTCTGTTTGCCATGTTTTATTCTAGATTTGTAGCATGTCGAGTTAAATGACATTATTATTTGCTTGTAATTGGTAGAAATGGTATATCTGAGTCTCTGTGCCAGCGATTAGTTGAAAGATGTGTTGAAATGAAAAAACCGTGTTTTCAAAAATTCATTTTTAAAGGATTGGCAGAATTGGAAAAGGGACGCTCACCAAATCTTCAGTCAAATTTTCAAGCTTGGAGAATACTCAACAGATTAACACTTGAAGGAGTGGATTCAGGACTATGAACAAGAAAAACCCAATCAGCCTTACGAAACAAAACTTGGACAATTCAAGATGACGGACAGAAGAGGAAGAGAATTGATGCAAAGAGTTGAAGAGACAATCAAATATCAAAATGATTCAATAAGGAAAGAAACATTTACACAAACATCATCATTGGATCCTTTGGACATGATCTGATTTATCACAGATTGGATTTTACTTAGAAATGGAGACGTGGCAGCTTTACATCCCAGATGTTAATCATCATTCAAATCTTTGTTTGTCCAATAACATTAACTTCACACGCTAAAACGGTTACAATGAAAATTGATGCAATGAATTATGTGCAATCAATACACACCCATTCAGTTCGAACTGTAATTTGATGGTGTTTCATACTTTTGTTGTTACCAAGAAATAATACAAAGAAATGAGATCACCTGTCACTACTATTCCTTTATAACCGTTTTAGTGTGTCATGTATCACTAATTCTTAGATCAACTTGTCAACTGATGCTGAACAACCAGACTTTATATTTTTTATTGATGCTCATACCCTTTCCTGCTGAGTCATTTGATGGATTCAGTTCAGTCAGGAATGAAATTTTTCATGTAAAGGGGAAATGAGAAGTCCATGGATTTTTTCTTGTGCACATAGAGCAAACTTATTTTTAATTCTTTAACACTGTGACTTTTGTATGGCCATTATATTATGTATTGGTTTTGAATTAATTTAGGTATGAAACTATTTTAACATTGATTAAATCAGAAAAATGAGTGGAGTAGGCACTTATGTTGATAATAACAGAAAATGAAATGAGTAGAAGTGAGTGACAGAAGACGATAGAGAATATAAATTTCATGACTCGAGCCCCCATCGCCGTGAAATTTTTATTTTCTATTGTCTTCTGGCACTCACTTCTACTCACTTCATTTTCTGTTATTATCAACATTGATTAAACAAACTAACTTTGAAGATTTTATGACATTAGAAAAAATAATAAATGATGAGAATAAATACCATATAAAACTTGGAGAGTTGTGTCGTTAAAATTGATTGAATGTATGATTTGATTAATAATAATTGCTAAACTGCTTTGCTCAAACAGCCGATTCCTAATCGATGAGGACTCGTTTTTGCTTTAGATTTGCCAACTGTCGATGACGGAGGGTTTTAACTGCCAAGCCGTTTCCTTGAGTTCTTGCTGCAGACTTGTTTTCTCTTACTCTTGTTCACTGCTGTATGTGCATGTATCTTAAATTTCCAACAGTTATAACATTGACTTTTTTTTTATGTGTACAATTTCAGTCATTCGAAGATTTAGCAGAGACAATGACTTCAGAGCAGCCGTGGACGAATACATCAAAGGTAACATGGAGGGAATCCTAGGATGCAAATCATTCTTTGGACTTAGAAACCTACAAGTGGAAGTGGTTGGTTAGTATGCTCTCTTTTATTCTATTGGAGTCGTAGGGCACATGTAGCTAGAATCCTGGTTTCTGCAATGCGTGAGGGGCATTAATAATTTCTTGCTACCCTTTTATTAGGACATTGTTCAGAGACAATGGCTTCTAGTCTAGTGCCAGTATTAGTCACTTTTGTTAAGCACATTTATTCACATAGTGGTTCTTAGGCCACTTGAAGTGAACAAAATAAATAAATAAGTCTATGATTGTTCATGCCTACAAAACTTATATAATGGTGAACTACATGATCACAAATTAATATCACTTCAAAAGCCAAGTCTTTTAGAGTTCCTCCAAAGACAGCTACCAATCAAAAAATTCTTAAAGAAAATGCATACACAGCACTGGTCTGACCTCTATTTTAGTATACTGGCACTGGGTGGGATTCTGATAGAAAATCCCTCATTGATGAAACAGAAATGGTTTAGGCAGTTTCAGGCCTTGTCTGTTTGTTTGCTAGGTCTTTTGCTCCTTGGATTGATCTACAAGAGCCCCCTTGTTAGTTGATTTTCTAAAATTCTGTCAACCTTATTATCAGGCTCAGCGGTACGTACGGTCTTTGCTTCGTACCCGAAAAGTGCCAAGTTCGATTGATCACCCTCTGCTGAGCTGTGTGGCCTTGAGCAAGTCACCTCATTTTGTGGCGCTGCACTGCTGCTGACGCCAGGGTTATTCCAGTCTTCCCTTGGAATAGACCCTAGAGAAAAATTTCCCATATGGGATGAATAAAGGGAATTTTATTTTTATTTATTATTATTTATTCATTAGTGTAAGTGCCACTATGGTCATTGTTGTCGCTGGGAGGGGTTGGTACAGCCTTTTCGATTACTAACAATGTAAGTACATAACAGGACAAAAGCAATTGAATGATTGTTTCAGTCCTATGATTTGCACACTGATCATAACATTTTGTTTGGAAAAGTCTAAATTTGTTACCTTCATGTTGTCGTTAAACTGAGATCTCAAGCTGGTCTTACTTATTTAATCATTTTGATTTCCAGGCCTGGATGAAAGCATTGATGATGAGACTATGGAGCGTCGTCTGTTCTCTCTTGTCCTGGATTGGGCCAAGAAAAACCTCAATGACCTCAAACCAAAGATGGACAGGTTGACTGAACAGGTATCCAACTGTCTGGTTTTTTTGTTTTTTGTTGTTGTTTTTTTTGTATTGTTGATGCATTTAATTGAATGTTGTATAACCATTTCTTGTGAATCTGAATCGATAAGGTGCAAAAGGTCTATCTGCAACACTGGGGAATAAAATGGAATCATGGGTGGTTAGGAAGGGGGGGGGGGGGGGGTATCTTGAGACCAATTGTCTGATGAAGGCTGTTGGTGATGTGACTGCTGGAAAGAATTCTTTCTCATATAGTTCTGTGGACGAAACTATTTTATAGATTTTAATCCTAATATTGGGTTTATGAATTTGGATGCGTGGAAGCTTCTTGTATATCTTCTCTTTGATCTAGGTTTAATGTGTAATGTGTTCAGTAACTGAGAGTGGTGTATTACCGCTATTTTGGAAATACTGTGTACCTTTCAGTTTTTCTTTGATGTTTTAATGTCAGTTGTTGGATCTTGTTTGGGGCATCCGTGATGCATCCTTTTTGTGTGGATTTGCAGTTGTGATGAATTGCAATGTTTTACGTAGCACATGTGTTGTCAGGGTTCCCATGGCCTCCTTAAATTCAAGGACTCCTTGAAAATTGCTGGCCTGTTATTGGCCTTCGATCAAATAAAACATTGTTTTTTAAATTTGTTGTCTTTATTTATTTATTTTTTTTTTGCTTGTTTGTTTGTTTTTGTTTTATTTTTCTGTATGATCCAGTTTTATTAATTTTTATATAAAATGAGGTCTTTTAAATTACTTGATTTTTATTCCTAAGGGCTTAGACTAAAGTACATTTAACAAAGAACTTGAAATTATTATTTTATTTTTCTTTGTTACAGGTGAATGTGTTGTACTTGAATCCAGATAACACACTGATGGACTGTGCTGATATGGAGGATAGTGTGTTGAGTAGCGATGACGATGTTGTGCTAGACTACAAGAAGATGGCACGCAGGAGGGTAAGCCTATTGTATATTATAGTATAGGTCACTGTGGATAAGCCAGTTTGCTTGTTATGCAAATTTATATAGCACCAACACATCATACCATACGGCGATGTGGTCTTGTTATATGACACGTGATTTCGGATTTGAAGGTCCTGGGTTTGAGCCTCGCTCGGCACATAGTTGAGTCCTTGGAAAAGGCTCTTTACTCTCACCATACTCGGGTGTAAAATGAATACCTGGTCGTTAACAGCGTCAGGAAAAAATTGTAATATCGCTTACAGACGTCATGTCTCGTTCTACATGCTATGCTGTTGGGCAGGGACCCTTTGTAAAGCGCTTTGAGCATGTCAGTGGATATTGCGCTATATAAAAGCTCACGTTTTTTTTGTGTTTTTTTTTTTCATACAATACTATGAGTTCATGTCTCTTTCATCAAATGGAAGAAATAAAACAAGAAGCCATCTTGCTTGCAAACTTTGCTAAGTCCAGTTGATTTTAATTCTGTTTTTAGAAAAACTTCATTTTTTTCAAGACTTAGCATGTAATTTAATGTTTTGATTTGGTTTCATTTTTAATATCACATTTTATATTTTGATTTAAGTTTGTAAAGTTGAGCTCGTAGTAGGATATCTACTTATTAGCTATGTTGTCTTAGAAAACCTCAATACATACATACGTTTAAAAAGTTAAAAAAAAAAAGAAAAAAAGAAAAGAAAGAAAGACATGATATGCACAATAGCTGCATAGCTCCCTTTTTCATACAAGGTGAATATGGGTAGGAATAATGCGATTTTACTATAACACTAAGAATCAAAATTTTGTCATGTATTACATTCTACCTTTGAACTGCAGCACTGTTTATTTAATTAATTCAATGATTGCATCTGATCAACCAGAGTAAAACCAAGCCATCCAACACCCACTCAATGGGGTCTTCCTCAGGCAATGGGATTTCAGGAGGCCAGCCCTTCCATAAATTCTCTCTCAATCCAGAAGAAGCCGTTAGTGTGGCTGAGAGAGAATGGTCCATCATTGCCACTCGTAAAACGACTGGTAAGTTTTGGGAGTCGTTAGTGTGACTAATAAAAAATAAAATTCCCTTTATTCATCCCCAAGAGGAAATTTGTCTTTAGGATCTATTCCAAGGGAAGACTGGAATAACCCAGGCGTCAGCCGCTGTGCAGCACTGCAAAGTGAACTAGGGCGAGGTGACTTGCTCAAGGCCACACAGTGCAGCGGCAGGTGATCGAACTCGGTACCCATGGGTACTAAGCAAAGACCGTACCGCTGAGCCACGCTGCGCCATGTGAATTATTCATGAGGAAATACTCTTGACAGTCAGTTTTCCTTAATGATTTTGTCAGCAAAAAAAACAAACATAATGAAATAATAAAAGTAGCCTTTCAGAGCCGTGTGGCAAATGGAATCAGATTGGGTCCATGGAATCAGAATTTTGGCTTCTCTTGTGTCAAATGAATAATATCAATTGCTTGCTACCCTTTGGATAAAATGCTAGTCTATCGGAAAGTACTCTCAATCAGATCTAACAGACACAGCTGCCCAATCACTGCTGGGTGGACAGAAGGGAAAGGAAAAAAAATATATCTTGACTGCACCCAGTGCTGATACCTGTCCCTTTACCAAAGAGGCTAGGATCCCTCTCATGTCAGTCATTATGAATACAATTCTCATTCTCTGTGAGGACTAATCCTTGATAATTTGGGGTAATACTTTTCTAGAAATGAACCAAACATTCGTAAACATTCTAAAAGTGAAAAATAAGTTGGCAATTTTATTGATATAGTTAAATTATATATTTAAAAAATGTTGTGTCCCAACTTTTAGAGGACAATTTACACAAATGTTTTTTAACTTAAATAGATGTATATGTGATAAAAGTTTATATTAAATACAACTATTAATTGAAAGTGACAACATGAAATATGATATAGCATGATTTTTATAATTGTTTTATCCAACCAGACAATTCCTACCTTTCAATCGCTGTCCTGGACGGCCAACTCATGGCCGTTTCCATCCATGTTAGACCTCCGGCCCCTGCATCCATGGATGGAAACAACTCCATCAGAGATCCTGACTCTCCGACTTCCACAGGAGTTCAGAATGGTGTGAGAGGTCCCAGCCCCACCTTGCGTAAGGCATCCATCGCTCCTCTTGAATCTATGAGTACAGCCAGGTGTGCTATGGGAGCTGTGGCATTGGACGGACAGATTGTTGTTTTCGGTGAGTGGTTTGTATTTTTTAACCTGCTATTTACAGATTTAATTAGTATATACAAATTTTGTCGGATTTTTTCCTCCAAATTCGGATTTTTAAATAAAAAGGAGGAAATTTATTGAAAAAGATGGAAAATCATTGAAATAGTTGAAAATCATACTTTTTGGGCTTATACAGATTTTTTTACTTGTGATATTCAGGTTTTTAAATAAAAAATAGTGGAGAACCCAAAAATTTTGCAAGAAAATAAAGGCTTATCATGCACAGTCATTTATTTATTTTGATAATTATACTATTATGAAAATAAGGATAGATCAAGACGAATCTTTTGAGCCATCAACGATCACGGTCAGTCCAGTAATAAAGCTGAAGGTGCACGAAAATTAATCTGGCAACCCTTCTCCACTGTAGACTTAATGAAAATATAAACAAGCATGGAGTGGGTTTTGATGTGGACAAATCTCAGAATTAAAAGACGTATTATGCACAGGCACTTACTTATTTTAATCTTTTGAACCATCAATGATCGAAATTGGTTCAGTAATAATTTTCTAGATGCCCAAAATAGGCCTTTTTATTATTTTCTTTATAATAGTCATACAGGTTATTTGTTTGTTGCCTGTGGCCGGCATGAATTTATTATTTTTATCTACCACCTCAATCTGATTAAATATTTGTGTAAACTATATAGAATTTAAGTGCGAAAAGAGAACTTAAGAAATATTTATATGACTGACTTGAGAAGGCTTTGCACGTTATCTAGAGGTCCTCACTTTAGATTTCTCAGATTAGAGGCTATGGGTACATTATAAGTGGGAGAATAATTCATAACACAGTTCACTACAACCACTTTGTTTGTGTTCAAATTCTTGAAGGTGTATGGAATGAACGTGTATAATTATCTAGGAACTTGATTCCTAGGAACTATGATTCGAAGTGATTACTTTATGTAAAATGTTTGTTAGTAGTAAGACTTTATGGTCCAGCAGTAGGACATGGCTCGTGGCTCAAAGGTCTCTTGTTCGAGTCCCACTGTGATGGTAGAGTCCTTTGAAATGAGTTTTACTCCCATTTTCTCACCTTACTCGGGTATTAGATTAACAGCTTAACCGGTTACTGCTGCATTTAAAAAAAATGGTGTTGATTTTTTTTTGTAAAATGCTTTGAGCACAAATTTAGATTATTCTGTATTCTGTATTTAAAAAGCTCACATAAAATGATATTTCTTCCGTCTTTTAAACACACAGGTGGCTATGACAGAGGAGAATGTCTCCAAAGTGTTGAGGCTTTCTCCCTCCTAGACAACCAGTGGTCTACCTTGCCCCCAATGAAGGCTGCCAGGGGGCGCTTCAGTGCTGCCGCCTTGAATGGTTATGTGTACACATGTGGTGGATCAGATGGATGGAAGGAACTCTCTTGTATAGAGAGGTTTGAACCGGGCACTGGAGAGTGGAAATTCATGGCTAATATGATTAAAGAGAGGTCATCACACGGTGAGTACACTCATTGGAGTTTATCCCAGTTTTTGTGGCTTTAAGTTTAAGGAGATGCTGTATGGTCTCTGTGTCGAAACATTGTCATTAGAAGTTAAGTGTTGTCAGTGACTGGATGGGAGTCACTGATCTCAAAATCCTTGTCCCTGATGCAATGTATGAACGAGTACCATGTACCTTGATGCAGGCTGTGATGTATATTTAAAAAATGCTAAAACACAAAAGAGGCAACTTACAGGTATTTTATATCATGTGAAAGAAAACAAAAGTTGCATATGACTTAGGGGGTTGGTGATAGGAAAGAATAAAATGAAGAATAGAGAAACTCACTGCTTAGGACATGTAGATGAAAAATTGGGCCATATAAGTGTGGATATTTAAAAAAAATAATTCTGTAACATAAAAGAACAGGACATGTTATTATTATTATAATTTTTAAATTTATTTTTGTGTGTGTGTGTGTGAAATAAATGATATGGTTAGAATTAATAATTTTGTTCAGAGCTCTTCGATATAATTTGATTTTTACCATCGTGAAATAGTCTTCCATTGATTTACTACTGAACCAAAACATTTTTAATTTTTAAAGGTAGGAGAACACTCATTTCACAACCAAATGAAAAGATATAATAATAATATTGACCACTTGTGCAGTTGGGATATATTTTGTTCACCCTGCCCATCCAGCAGTGATTGTCAAATCTGGTGGAAAGTACTTGGGACAAAGACCATCATATTGTCCATTATACATTAATACATCGAGGCTCAATTGGCCTTAACCCACTCCTTACCACCTGCATCAAAATCGTCACATTTATTACGACACAATCTACATTTTTTCTTCTTCAGATTTATTTTGTACATCACAAACTTTGAAGAATGATCTTTATTTAATTAATAAGAACATAAAGTTGTTTTGTAGAGAGATTGTTTGAGTTTAGAAAATCAATTTTTCTGCTGGGTATGCCTGCCATTTTGGGAAAATACTGAAAAGGATCGGCAAGGAGAGAGTTAAGGCTGTGATGGTTGGCAAATCAGTTTTTTTTTTACATTGCCTTTATATTTTGTGAAACTTTTCTGAGTAATGTAAATTTTTTTGCAAATTGTTTTCAGGGGTGGTCACTCTGAATGGCAAACTGTACTGTATTGGAGGAAGTGACGGACAAAGAAGTATTGCAGACTGTGAGGTGTACGACCCTGAATCCAACAAGTGGAGCCGTATGGCTCCTCTCAATTTGGGTAAGTATGGACAGGGTGGATGGATTTGTTTGAAAATTTTTATTTAGAATATATAATTCTTGAAAATCCTGAATGATCAAGTTTAATTGTTTGGTATTGATTTCATTCTTGACAATCTGGAAAGATTTGAATGAAATAAATAGTATTGCGCAAAGTACATTGGAATCTGCATAAAGTAAACACTCTTAAAATCAACTTCTGCTTAAAGTCAACACCTCTTGTTAATTTCAATTTTTTTATTCTTTACCTAAGAGTGTTCCATGGATCTTTCTGGTCAGGCAGTGTTGGTGTTATCAGGATTCCACTGTAGAAAAAAAAAAGATTTAAATAATCAAAGCAATCTTCTCAAGGGAGGCTGATTTTTCTTGGAATTATTTTTTTCTGCTTTGTCTGGCACTGTGTGTTTACACGCCTTTTCAGATTTTTGCCATCCACCAGTGTCTGCTCCCTAATTTCTCTCATTCTTGAATTGAAAAGGAATTTATTTTGAATAATAAGTATGGTTTGTGAGGTTTTCTAACTGGGAGCAAAGTATGTATGGTAATCTCCTCTTCCTATCCAAATGGAAACTTTGCATGTCATATTTGATATGTGAACAAAATTACTTCAATACTTTAAATTCGAAAATATAAATAACATGCAACCAATAAACTCATCTTCACATCATCTTTGACTGGCTTAAAAGTTATACGAGTTTTAAATGGTGATTATCTTCTTTGCAAAAAAAAAAAAATTATATTTATAATGGATAAATAAATTCATCCATGCTTTTTCTAGAAAACATTTAAACTTTAAACTTTCTTTTCACTTTCCCCCCCTTCAGCTCGTAGTCAGACCTGTGTATGTGAATTCCAAGGCCAGCTGTATGCCATAGGAGGCACCGACTCGTGGAATACGCTGAACACGGTTGAAGTTTACGACCCGAATGTCGGAGAATGGGTGGTCCACTCCACCCTCAACATTGCCAGACGTGGATCTGGGGTAGATATTGTTGATGGTGAGTGTTATTTCATGACTTCCATTTTTATAATAAGACTATCCCGCTAATCACCAACATGCCCAAAGTGCAACCAAGCACCACAAGATGCAAACCACGTCGTACTAGATTGCCCAGAGACAAAACTGAAAGGGGGATTTGAAACCATCAACAAATGTGATGATGACTTCCAAACCTGGATTGATACCTTGAACATAGAAGTGTAGCCGAACGATACTACTACTACTACTACTACTATAAAGTTAAACAAAGCAATGCACTGAAAATGTCATGAAAAGCCTTTGTCTACACAAATCTTTAAAAATCTCTGGCATCTATTCAGACATATGGGAAGACGAGATAAAGATATTCAGCAAATAAAGCCGTGTCAGCATAATTTTATCATAATTGAAAAACTTTTTCAAGGGAGACCACTTATACCTCTGTAGTTGCGACAAAGAGATTTTTCTCATGCTTTGTGAACATAATATAAAACTGAAAAAAACACACTTCGAACTTGAATAAAAGGATAGCCCACACTGCAGAACATAATCAGTGAAAGCAATTGAGTCATTGCCATTTGTTGACTATTTTGTGACAGGCCCTAAAGTAACTAATTTCATTTTTTTTCTTCTAATCTGTCATATCTTATCATTTTCACCGAAATAGCAGGAACAGTAATATGACTTGGCTTCAAAGCCCAATTCAATGAAATCTGAGTTGCATGGATTTCATTGCTCTTTTTGGCAAAATTGGTAAGATAGTGTGACAGGTTAGATCGAAATCAAACCCCACCTGTAGAGGATTAGGTTTCTTCCGAAACTGGAATCTAAGAAACGTTTAGTGAGATAACTTAGTGACAATGCATTGCACTATTATCTGGGGATCTGGAGATTAAGCCCTTATGTTTGCATTTATTTTTTTTTTTTTCCGAAGCAAGAACCTTAACCAAAAGTCAAACTAGACTCATGGACAGAATAATCTTTTTTCTGTTGTATTTTAGCTAGTCTCCCTTTGTCTCTTTCTTCCTTAGGTGCTTGTTCATGCATATGACAATCCTTTTATGCTCCTTTCTTGATGCTGAAATGACTCATAACTAAACAAATACTATTAAACTCTAAACTAAACTAGACAATACTTATTGTCTTAATTACCTCCCCCCCCCCCCCCCCCCCTTTTGCATCTCTCCAAACAGGTACCATGGTGGTGGTAGGAGGTAGCGATGGAGTTCAGTCCCTTACATCTGTTGAGTTTTACAACCCGGAAACCTCTCAATGGACTGTGGGGCCACCCATGATCACCCCACGGGCTAACCTGAGTGCTGTGACTGTGGGCTCACGTCTGTTTGCCATTGGTGGATTCAGTGGCAAGAAGTTTTTGAGTTCTGTGGAATGGCTGGAGATGGAGGATAAGGAGTGGCTGGGCCATGCCCCCAAAATGGTGGATTTGAATGCCTCTATAGCTAGCGGCAGCGTCAGTGGTGGGGAGAGTTAGACAGAGAGAGATAGATATACAAATTTGGAGAAAGGGAAGGAAAGGGAGAGTTTGGAAAAACATTGTCATTTTGAAAGAAATTATCCCTTTGAATGTTAAAGATAAGCAGATGGCTTTGAAAGGAAAGTTTAATTTTAAATTGTTCAAAAATGTCTATCAATTAAGCCTAATAAGTTCTACTTTTATGATAAAGTATTAATGTGAGAGTGATTCCAAATAACCTACCCCCAGTCCTTCTGATGAGTTAATTATCATTTAAATGAATATTCATCAGTTGTAGTGGTCACTAAAAAACAACTGTTATTGATAAATCAAATTGAAGGATTCATTTTTATTGGTTTAAGACATTACATTAACCAGAGGTAGAGATCAGAAGGTGTGGAAATATTTTGTAAAAGGAGCATGATGCATAATTGGCATGTTGTTGTTTAGAGTCATATCAAAACAGAATTGTAGATTGAAATTATATGATCTCCATAATTATAACATGTAAACTTAGCATACAGTAATTGTACAGAAACAAATCAATGATATTCATTGTGATGTTAGATAGAAAGTTGGGCATTGTTTACGTCTACACAGACAAACACACACACACACAAACACGCACATAGGATGTGAACTAGAGATAATGCCCTGGAGTTTGATAAGATAACTTGAATATTTTGTTGCAGATTGGGTTTGGAATGTAATAGACAACAACACATGTATAGTCTTCTGTAGAAATTCTAGTGATCGAAATGTTTAAATAGTTAATTTGATGAGAAAATGAATATTATTGCTTAATGTCAACGTTGTGTCAGTTTTTTATTTTTGTAATTGTCAACCTGAAGATGTTTATTATTAAAATAATAATATTGATGCCTATGATAATATTGAAAATGTTGATAATGTTGGTGATGACGATAATGATAAAGATCGTATTGTTTTCTTTGACAGCTCTTATCTGATCTATCAAATTCTATATATTTTGATATTGATGATGGAAGATTACATTATTATGGATGATATTCATTCATGTTGTGTTGTTATGTTACTTTTATTGGTGTGTGAATTTCCCATTTCAGTGTGTTGCTCAACGTTATTATACAATATATGACTGCATTTGCGTGGAATTGGCTTGGGAATATGACTAATACATTGCAAGTAATTGACAAACTACACTGCACTTTTAACTGAATTTATCACTCACATGTTTCAATGTCCCTCCCAATCAGTGATGTTGTGGAAAGTAACATATGTATTAAAAGATGAATTTATACACAAGGGAGAAAAAGATGTTTGTTGTCACATGATAGATATGTCTGTGCAGATTTTATTAAGTTTCAGAAAATGATTAAAAGTAAGGTATCACAAGGTGGCACTCTATTTTTTTTTCACTTATGTAATCGAAATCCAGACGACTAATGACAACATCTCAGCAATTGGTGAAGCAAGAGGGGATGGGGAAGGGTCTTTTCCTCAAAATCTGCTGCCATTGTTTACTTCTGTCATATTTGCTGGATTGAGGCGTTTTACTCTGGCAATGACTTGAGTGTCTTTGTTGAAAGGCAGACAGTCAACGGTTTCTGTTGGGGATAATGTCTTTTGTAAAACATCCCTTTGAATTTGTAAAATATTTTAATATTGTTACCCATTGAAGTTCACCTCTTGTCAAACATGGATCTTGTGCCTGTACCGAGGCAGGACATTTTGATTCCCCACACAAGCCACTAGGCTACACATTTGCTGCTGCTAGAAACAGCTTATTATTATTATCTTTTTTTTGAACAAGTCCATTTTCAATAACTCTTTCTTGGGCTCTTTTGTATACCCCGCATTTTACAAGCGTGGATGAACTGAATCTAAATTTTGTCATTTTCTCTCTAATTTGCTAAGGTCAAATAAGACCTCAAGAGTGTCAGTTCAGGAAAGTTAATGAATTTGACAAAAAGGTTTAATGCCGAACATTTGACATGTTCTTGTACTCTTACCACTTGTGACATTTCTTTCTGTGAGATCATTTTGTGATATTGATACGAGTGCCTGATCCTTTATTTCACATTTTGTAGCCAGATTGTTCAGTACAAGCATTTCAACTAGGTTGAACTGCACTGGTCGAATAATTGATTTTTACTTCGTGGGATACACACACTCATGAATATATTATATCACCCAATGAATAATTGAAGGAGAGATTTGTATTTTTCAATATATCACTATACTATTATATTCATTTTTTTTTCATTGTATGACCTCAAAGACAACTTGTATTTTGATTAAATAGTGACTATGATGATTATGTTGGTGCGGCATTTATCTAAACAAGATAATGTTTATTTTTGTGGGTTCCGTGGCATATGAGATATTTTACCATCCTTTGGAAAGCATTCACACTGGCCATCACCTTCTTTCATGTATTTTTGTTTTTAATTATTATTATTTAGATTTGTAGGGATGACACAGTTTTGAGAGGGGCATTATATGTTTTTGACCCCCAATTTTTCCTTGCATTTCATTTGCCTTTGTTTGAATTATTGGTTTGTTTAAAAAAGCATCCTTTATATTGTTATCAGAGATGCCAACCATTACAAATTTAACGTAAAAATGGTGCCAATATGAAAAACAGAAATATCTTCCACATGACACATTTCTCTCTGGAAATTACACTTTTTTTTCCCTCTCAAATTACACATTTCCTACTCTTAAGGTTGGCATCTCTGTGTTGTAATCTAAGCACCACCTTTGTATTACCGGATTGAAATTTTATTTGTCATAAATAGTGTAGTTTAACTTTTTATTATGTTCATTCTGAGTCTATGCTCATAATCTCGCTTAACCACTAGCACACACGTAAAAATCTATGAGCTGTTTTTTTGTTGTTGTTGTTGTTGCTATGGTATGCGAGAAAGATGCCAAAGGGCAAAATTATCTTTTATATACTGGGGACTAACGTTGTTAACAGAAGAAAATACCAGTTTTCACATTAACATTGTGTTTCTGTGTTACGTCGGCTGAAGGATTCCAGACGTGAAAAGATTTTCATTTACTGTTAATTGTTGTTTTGTTTTGTTTTCCTTTTTGTTATTGATTTTTTTTTTTTCAATTTTTATATGCTGTTTCATGCCATGTAATCATGATTTTGTTGTGTTGGGTCATGGGTTTTCCCTCATTATTTTTATTCTTTTATACTTTGTTAAGCAATCTGTTAGAATATATATATATTTTTTTTTAGTTTATTGTAGTCTGTATTTTTGTTTTCCGATTTTTTATTTTTTGAAATTTAACTCTTTTCAATTCCAGTGTGTATTTTTTTACAGGCACACAATCACTTCCAAAAAACAAAGAAGTAATATTTTTAATGTTTTGTTGTTTTTTCTTCTCAATTTTATAAATGTGGGGTTCCTTACCTCCCATAGTGGGCAGGGAGGTACTTACTGTGTCTTTTATCCCCCTATAAATGTTTTTCAACTTGCTTTCTGTCTTTGTCTTGGAATGAGATTACTTAGTTTTGTCCTGGCCCCGGCCGGTTGGCCTTACTGAGAGGGAAACAGTCAAATGCATAGTTATTGTTTTGGGAGATTATATTTTTTTCTTTGTAAATCATCTCTTTGTTATATATTATTATATTTGTTATTTTTAATGTATAATGAAATGTAAGCATTTGAGTGTATTCCTTTTTGTTGGATCTTGTGCTTGTGTCTGGGTGAGACTTATAGGTGATCCCAGACTAAGTACATTGATGGTATGCTCTTGGAATCTACATCTGATCCCTATTTGTTCCCAGTTCCCCTTTGTCTTCCTTTCTCTTGGGTGCTTTGATTGTAATTCTAAAAGTTTCTACTATCCCATTTTCTTCCTTTTTACTGGCACTGATATAACCTAAATGTGTTGCAAGCGCCGTAAAACCATTAAAAACAAAAACAACAAACAATTTTATAAATGCATTTGTATTTAAATTATAGAAACAATCTTGGAACATGATTTCAGCCGTAGATTGGCGCTAAATCATGCTATGTATGATTCTTAACATTATTAAGTAGAACTGAATGAATTTTGTTGTGTAAACAATGTACTTTATGTAAAAGATTAAAGATGATGAAAATTGAAATAAATTTTAAAAGACAATCAAATAATCACATTTTTTGGTGTTAATTTTATATTTTTCAGGGGTTTTTTTTTGAGGGGGGAGGGGGGGGGGGGGGTTAATTACATTATTTTTGTATTATGAAAAGTGAAACAAAGAACATGAAATGCATTCAATGTATACATGCGATTTCTTTCCTTAAACAGAATCTATAATATTTTTTCATCATTATAGGTGAATGATTGCTGTGCTCCACTCAGAGCTTGATATTGGGCTTGGCCTGATGAATTGCTTTTGATATTTAAAAAAAATACTGATATGTCATCAATTGATTGAATTGTTGAACGAATTCTTTTGAAACGATGAAATGTAATAGTCAGTGCACCTTATTTCCAACAAGAATGGCCGTTTTACACTGGGATAAATCTCTTACATCGACGTTATTGGTGTAATTTTTAACTTTTTTTTTGCTAATTTTTTCCCCCATTAAAGTATGGAAAATCAAAGGCTTTTCTTTTTGAAAAATAAAAATTGAGTTAAACATCTCCATCAGTGAAACATAAGGAGGAGATAAGATTTGTTTAAATATTGGAGGTTGATGAGGATAGCAACGGGGGAAATGGTTATGTTTTACATATCTGTGTAATATAAATGTTGCTCTAAGAAATAAATAACAATGTGAAATTGAATATAAGCTTCAATTTAATTACAAAAACAGATCAAATGAACGTTTCGGGTTTCCCCTTTATCAACACAAAACAGGATGAATGAAACACTACAGATGAATGAGATAATCTGGTAGTGGCGTTGTCAAGATGAATAAAATCATTCATTATTGATGTTTCTTTTTTATATATTTAGTTATTTATTTGTTTTGCCAGCCAAAGAGGTGACTAGTTCTCACCACATTCAGACATGCAGTTATTAGTGCCAAATATTACACAATTTAAGTTTGGGTGTTAAACACAAATGTTTGATGTTGTCAGCCAGAACTGTTGAACAATTGAAGAACAGACGACCATCTGTAAACTAAACAAAAGCTAAATTTTGTCACAATAAGTATGACGCATGTCTTCAATGTTTGATTTGAACGGATTTATGAACCACTACAGACTTCACAAACAATTGTAAAAACACAATTCCATTTAATTTTTATGTTAAAAATGTTATTATTATTATTATTATTATTATTATTATTATTATTATTATTATTATTATTATTATTATTATTATTATTATTATTATTATTATTATTATTATTATTATTATTATTATTATTATGTTTACTATTATTATTATTATTATTATTATTATTATTATTATTATTATTATTATTATTATTATTATTATTATGTTTACTATTATTATTATTATAATTAATATTTTTCTAATTTTTTGTTTGTTTTGCATGTGTATGCCATATCCTATTATTATTAATTTATGTTTATTTATTTTTTTTTTTTTGATGATTGGTGCGTAAAGGGTATCACTTAATAGAGATGTGATGAGTCAACATATATGTGGCTCATCTGAAATGAAATGACAAGATATAAGATCCTAATTTGTGTGGAATCACATCTGAAAAATAACATCAATGAACTTGAAGGGACTATCTTCCTGTCCAAAGGGTGGCAAGCAAATTCAAACTGTTCGCTTAGCGATATGACAACCAAGATAAACTCTGACTCTTTGAGCCTCACAGGGTGGGGTTCCTGACCTCCCGTAGTGGGCAGGGAGATACTTACTGTCTTCTACCCCCCTATTTCTGTTTTCTAACTTGCTTTCTGTCTTTGTCTTGGAATGAGATTACTTGGTTTAGTCCTGACCCTGGCCGGATACCCTGACTGAGAGGGAAACAGTCAAATGTATAGTAAGTTTTGGGAGATGATATTTTTTTCATTGTAAATCATCTCTCTGTTTTGTAATGATCTTATGTTTGTTTACATATTATATATGATTTGTAAACATTTGAGTGTATTCCTCTTAGTGGGGACCTGTGCTTGTGTCTGGATGAGACTTTTTGGAGATCCCAAACTAAGTACTTTGATAGTGTGCTCTTGGAATTTACATCTTTTTCCTATTTGAAATAATTCCCCTTTGTCTTACCTTTTCTTGAGTGCTTTAATTTTAATTCTAGAACTTATTACTATCCCATTTTCTTCCTTTTTATTGGCGCTGATAAGACCTTAATGTGTTGCAAGCGCAGTAAAACCCTTAAGATTCAACCCGACAAAAACCGACAACGGCATAATATTCATGGGCGGGGAAGCCAAGACTGGCCTCAGTAAGTAAAATCCAATCGTTGTGAAGGAAATGGGTTAATGCTCAAACTTGCAAAAATCATAAGGTGCAAAAAGACCTTGAAGTTGTTCTCTTCGATCTTAGGGGAAAGGCAATTCCACGTCGCGCTGGGAGACGCCACGAGCAAAGTTAGGAAATTGAAGAATGGGGTCCCTCAGGGGTCGGTACTTGCGCCAATGTTGTTTAACGTTTACATTAGCGATATGCCGAACACTTCCTCCCTGAGGCTGGGATACGCAGACGACTGGGCACTCGTTACTCAGAGTAAAGTGTGGACCCGTCTCGAGAGCGTACTCAGCGAGGACGTCACCAGACAAGTGGTACCTGAAGATGAACACTTCAAAAACCGTGGCCACTGCATTTCACTTATGCAGTGGTTGGCACACCCGTAAACTGAATGTCCTAGTCGGGGACCAGCCACTCCCATATGAGCCGCGTCCAAAATACCTAGGGGTGACGCTGGATCGCAGCCTTACCTATCGGGTTCATCTCGAAGGGGTTGCCCGGAAGATAGAGAAGCGGAATAGTCTTCTGAGGAAGCTGGCGGGATCGACTTGGGGCGCTAGCCAAGCGCTCCTGAGAACATCCGCCCTGGCACTATGCTATTCCACCGCGGAGTATTGCGCTCCAGTGTGGGGTAGAAGCAGAAACGTTGAGAAGGTGGATGTAAAACTTCGCAAGTCGATGCACATAGTGTCGGGAACGCTAGCAACAACCCCTAGAGAATGGGGCCCGGTGATGGCAGCGATCCAGCCCCCCGATGTCCGGAGGGAGACCATTACGGGAAACTGGCTGAGTAAGATCAAAGAGAGAGGGAATGGGATACCCCTCTCATGCGCATAATGAACGGTGCCCCCGTTTCGAGCCGAAATAAGTCCCGGCAACCCTTGTACACAGAATCCCTGACTACGGACAGAGCTGCACATACGAGATGGAAGTCGGTTTGGACGAATTCAATCCCTCGTGGGGGCGGGGACCTACACTCCTCTAAGCTTGGTGAGAAGTTGCCAGGCTTTGATACCAGTAAGAGGAGACACTGGGTAGCTGCGAATCGGCTTCGGTCGAGGAGCTGCCTAACGGCCGGTGCGTTACATCAGTGGGGTCTAACTTCCTGTCCTTTATGTCCACGCTGTGGGCAAGAACCCGAAACGGCAGAGCATCTAGTCGAAAGGTGTGTTGTGACGATGCTACCGGGCGGGTTCGCGACGGTGCACGAATGCGGACCGGACTTTGCTGATTGGGTCGATCGTCATAACATAATAGTGTGAACCATAAGAAGCTGCTGCCATGAGTGACCGTAGAAAACGAAAAGGCGACTACAGATATCAAAGAGTAGGCTTATGTCATCAAAGGATGTCTACATGATTGACATGGCCATATAGGGAACTCATTATCTACTCCCCCAAAAAGAATCTAAACACGAGAGGGTTAAAAACAAAAACAAACTTGTAAAACTTTTCAATTTTTAAAAAATCTCTGATTTTGACCCTTTTAAAAATTGAATTAACTGATTTTGAAGAATTATTAAGTAGTAGTTGATCTGCAAATGGATTAAAAGTTGACATCCTGGATTGTTAAAAAATGATTTTCAAATTAAAATACATAATTTCTATTTGAAACTTCTAGCAAAGTATTAATTTCATTGTGTTGGCAGCTCAGTCGATGACTCTTGTGTAGTTTGACAGCTTAGTCATTGTGTAGTTTGCTCAAAACGAGTTTGAGTTTGAAAAATCCATCTGTACGATATTTGTCTTTATACGTGCCATCTCATGGTGTGTATTACCTTTACCGCTTCCAAACACACAAAAAATACACACTATGCTTCTACATGACCTTTGACCTCCTCCTTGTTGTTCCTATGTGTTACCAAAAGCACATAACTAAGAATTATGTATTGTGATCACTACTACACATGTAGAGAGGAAGAACGTGTATTTTTTTTCTTCTTCAAAAGTTGCCGTTGTTGTCTCCTCTTCTCCCAGTCCCCACCTCAGAATTAAAAAGATACATATTTGAAAAACAAATTTTCAATGCGTCTTGTATTTATTTATTTATTATTGTTTGTTTTCCTTTTATTTTTCACTCCTGAGTCTGGGTGGGGATCCTGACCTCCCATAGCGGGCAGGGAGGTACAAACTGTGTCTTCTATCCCCTTATATCTGTTATCCAACATGCTTTCTGTCTTTGTCTCGGAATGAGATTACTTGGTTTTGTCCTGGCACTGGCCGTAATCCTAGCTGGGAGGGAAACAGTCAAATGCATAGTTATTGTTTTGGGAGATGATATTATTTTCCTTGTAAATCATCTCTCTGTTATGTATTATTATTTTTATTTTGAATGTATAATGTAAGCATTTGAGTGTGTTCCTCTTTGTTGGATTTTGTGCTTGTGTCTGGATGAGACTTGTAGGTGATTTCAAACTAAGTACATTGGTGGTATGCTCTTGGAATCTACATCTGAGCCCTATTTGTTCTCAATTCCCCTTTGTCTTACTTTTTCTTGGGTGCTTTAATTGTAATTCTAGAACTTTTTACTATCGCATTTTCTTCCTTTTTACTGGCCCTGATATAACCTAAATGTGTTGCAAGCGCCGTAAAACCCTTAAAAACAAAAACAAACAATCACTCCTGAGTCACTTGGTGGCCGAGCGATAAATTTTGCTTTGTCTTCTTTCCCCCTATATATCTGTCTTTTTCCTTTCCATGTTGCGCTCTGTTTTTGTTCTTTATTGAAATTACTCACCCCCCCCCCCCCCCACCCGTTTCTGTCGAGAGAAAAAAGCTGTCAAATGTATAGCTTCTTTTTTATTTATTTATTATTTGTTTTTGAGAGAAAGACGGGATTACTTGGTTTTGTCATGACCCTTGCTGGAATCCTTGACTGAGAGGAAGACAGTGAAATGTATGGTGTTAGTTTTGGGAGGTGATCTGTTTTGCCTCGTAGATCATCTCTCTGTTATGTACTGATACCTACTTATATTTTTGTTTTGAACATATCTTGTAAACATTTGAGTGTGCTCCTTTTAGTGGGATCATGTGCTGGTGTCTGGATGAGACTTATAGGTAATCTCACATTGATTGTATGCTCTTGGAATCTACATCTGTTTCCTACGTGAGCCAATTCCCCTTTGTCTTATTTTTACTTGGGGGCTTAAATTATGATTCTATCATTTAAATTTTTTTTTTTTTGACTATCCCATTTTCTTCCTTTATATTGGCTCTGATATGACCTAAATTAGTGTGTTATAAGCACTGTTTTTTGTTTTTAAGGGTTTTACGGCGCTTGCAACACATTTAGGTTATATCAGCGCCAGTAAAAAGGAAGAAAATGGGATAGTAAAAAGTTCTAGAATTACAATTAAAGCACCCAAGTGAAAGTAAGACAAAGGGGAATGGGAACAGATAGGGATCAGATGTAGATTCCAAGAGCATACCACCAATGTACTTAGTTTGAGATCACCTATGTCTCATCCGGACACAAGCACAAAATCTAACAAAGAGGAACACACTCAAATGCTTACATTATACATTAAAAATAACCAATATAATAATACATAACAGAGAGATGATTTACAAGGAAAAAAATATCATCTCCCGAAACAATAACTATGCATTTGACTGTTTCCCTCTCAGCCAGGACTCCGACGAGGGCCCGGAAAAAAACAAGTAATCTCATTCCAAGACAAAGACAGAAAGCTTGTTGGATAAGATATAAGGGGATAGAAGACACAGTATGTACCTCCCTGCCCGCTATGGGAGGTCAGGATCCCCACCCAGATAAGCACTGTAAAAGCCTTAAAAACAAAAAAAAACAACAAAAACTTCAGTTCTCCAACTTTTACCCAATCATCTTCCCCTTTACTGGTGCTGAAACAACATACAACTGTAGTTATCGCCGTAAAAAACCCTCTAAAAACACAGTATGCTGAGTCAAATGAAACAATGCGATGGTACTGTGGTGCCAAAGCTACTTCTCATTGTGGTAAAATAAGTTCCTGCTTGAATTCGATGAATGATTTTTAACCCGTTAACTGTCGTACTCTGGAAAAAAACAAAAAAACATGTATTTAACTCACTCAACCCTAACACCGACTATATCCGTAGTTTACCCGGGTTACTTTTACCTCATGCCTATTTTTTACATTTTTTTCTGAGACAAATTATAGGCGTAGTATCAAAGCTAATGTTTTTAGTTTTTGCATGTTAATGATAGTTGAATAAAACTATCTATGTACATGCTCAATTTTAATACATTTTCTCTCATTTTGAAAAGTAGCAAAAATCTCTAGGATTGAGTGAGTTAAAACTTTGGCCAGATAACCGTCCTCCAAATATCGATCTATTTAAATACGTAACTCTCATCTCTGTAAAAACTGTCAAACTCGGGGCCTCGAATGTATTCCTTTTGACCGGTATCTATTGCTTGTGTCTCGGTGAGACTTTTATTATTCCCTCTCTTGGCCACGATTTTTTTTCATCAATTGAAAGAAAAAAGTACATGTTGATAAATATTTTTGCACCCCCCCCCCCCAAACAGAAATGAACAAACAATTAAAGTCAAACTTACGGGTGAAAAATTCCAATAACCACGTGAAAACTACAAAGAAATAAAGAAATAACGTGAGAATTTATTCATATCGCACAATATCCACTATGTGTAGTACTCAAACCGCTTTACAAGAGGTCCCAAGCCAACAGCTACACATAATGTGTCGACAAAGCTTGACGTGTGTGCGGTGGCATTACCGTCTCTTGTTTATTCTGTTTTATTTTGTTTTTTTTTTTTTATTGTATCTTGTTTTATTTTACAGAGTATAAAGACAACACTGTTATCGACCAGGCGTTCATTTTACACCTGAGTGCGGTGATCGGTGATAGAATATCATGAGTAAAGAGTCTTCTTCAAGGAATGAACGTTGCTTCGCTGCCAGCGTGACTAGAACAGGGGATACTCAGGTCAGAAGTCGAGTGTCATACAGCAAGACCGCAAAGTCATACATACGATCAATGGGAGTGACAAAACTCTTACTTCTAATAATTATTTCTGACCCATGCTCTGAACTCTGAACTTCCTAGTCCCCTTTCATTTTTTTTTTCTTTGGCTGCTTGAGCGTGGTAACGAACTGGATCCACAATTTTGCTCTTCCTACTCCTCCCTCTCCCTCCTTCTTCTCATCTTCTTTTACTATCTTCTACGATACCTGTCTTTCTCTCTAAACATCCATATAAATGTAAACGAATAATAATAAACGTGAACTATTACGGCGCGAATCTGTCCTAAAAAGGTAACTATTCTGTTTACTACTCTCGTCTTCCATTTCCCATTCGATGATATATTTTAACAATGTTTTAAAGTGTTTAACTCTCTTACTAAAACGAACCAAAAAACTGACATAATGTCAGGCACTTTAGTTAATATAAATATAAATTGATCATTAGGTAATGTAATAGTAGGTAAATTGCGAAGTCATATTTTCACCAGACGTAAGGACCTCTCATATCTTGACACTTGTGATGATGTTGATTGTAGTTCCCTTCTGCCAAGATGGTGGAGTGGCCGAGTTACGTCTCGCTGCTCCTCCTTTTACTGGTAATGGAGCTTTTATAATCAATTGTTGATATTATTTTTTAATCCAGTGCACAGGTTATAATGTATAGTATAATATTGATTACATCTTTTATCTATTGGTGTATACTTTGCTCGTAAAATATAGTTCTACCGAGCTCGTGTTGACACGTCATTGTTTACACTTCTTACACTTGCACTTACACACTTTACCTTTTCAATTAGAGAAGCTTACATTTACAATCTTTGCCTTATGTATTATTGTTATAAATTGAGGTATAATTTCAATTCACAAATTAATATAAACTATCCAATGAGATTATTTACCTTGATGATTGATGTACTGCAGGGTATTGTCAGGTCATCATAGTTTTTGGGATCTGGTCTGCTTTTTTGGGAAGGCCTTCCCGAAAGCCGAAAGCTCCTACTCCTACTCCTTGCGCTAAGCATTTCTTTCAATTTGTATTTTCACCGTAGATCTTTTGTCATGCTTTTGGAAGGCCTCTCCTTTTTTGCTCATTTGGTAGAAGATAGAGGCAGCTTGACTCAGCGGTATGGTGGTAGCTTCGTACCTGAAAAGTACTGAGTTCGATCACCCGCACCCGCCGTTGCGCTGTGTGGCGTTGAGCCTTGAGTTGAGCAAGTCACCTTGTGCTAGCTCAATTTGCGAAGCTGCACTGCGGCTGACGTCTGGGTTATTCCAGTCTTCTCATGGAATAGACCCTATGGGACGAATAAAGGGAATTTAAAAAAAATATAATTTTTTTTTACATGGGGATGCCATGATATTTTGAAATGAAAGAAAAAGTTGGAGGCCTTCCGGAAGCAGCTACATCCCCAGTATTCTTTTTTTTTTAAATATAATGTTCTAGTAGGGGGTTTGGGAGGGGGGACACTTTTTTTTTATAATGTTCTAGTTGGGGGTTTGGGACGGGGGAGACTTTAAAAAAAAAAAGTTTCCCCTGTCCCAAACCCTCTACTAGAACATTATATTAAAAAAAAGAATACTGGGGATGAAGGAGCTTTCGGAAGGTCTCCAGAAAAAGTGAATATGATTATAGTGGCAATGACACACACCCACGAATTACGTGCCTGAGCGAGCCTTTACTCTCGGTATAGGTCAGGTTGACCTCAGGGTCAAGCGGTCAATCCTGCAGGTAAAGCTGCATACAATGCATTACGTTCCAAAAACATATAAATTGAGTAACGGCATTTCCTGTTTTCAGTCTACTGCTACTCCTCTTTTAAATTCACAACATATTTTTCAAAGCTTGGATATAACTGCATTTTTCTTGTTTGATATTTGTGTCTGGGTTTCATTATTCTGCTGTGATTAGTTCTTTAGTTATTTACATCTGAAAAACTCAATGAATAAAATCAATTACAGGAGCTATTTATTTTTTTTTTTAATTAATATAAAACTTTTGACACATCCAATTATTTAAAAAGTTGTATCGGCGCATCTAACATTCTATGGGCTTTCTAATGATTAAAACCGTTTAATGGACTTGTCTTTTAATCTTTTATAATATTTTTTTTCTTGCAATGCACATACAGGCAAACGGATCACACTTTAGAGACCCACATGAAATCTTTAAATGAACTTTGTAGTGTATGTGGCTATACAGCACTCACTCAAAAAGAAAAAAAACGTAACCGCTAAAGATTACTGTGTAAAGATTTCAAATGTGAAATACTTTTGTTATTTGATATTGACATTGGAAAAGACTTAGAAACAACACATTCAAAAGTGATATGTTACAAATGTGTAAAAAGAATCAAAAACATGAAAGTATATAAAGGAGAAGAGTTTTTAATAAACTCCCGGACTATTGTAAAAAACAGTCAGCATTTGTGGACAGATTTTGTCCCCAGTGACATTACAATGTGCAATGTGTACAAAACATTTACAAACATACGAGTCGGCTGCATTAAAGATAGGCAGTCAAGTGACATTCAAACCTTAGACACAACGCAAGACACACATTCATCACACTCCACAGAAATCACAGTAGACAATGTTATAATGACAACCAGTCTTCTTCAAGTTTCCCCTGACTTACAGTCTCATGTACCAGAAAAGAAGATAAGATTAGAAAAGAACGACAGAAAATATCAAGTAAATTATCAAGAAACAATACAGGACAGTTTACAAAGTATTAGACGGGTAGAGACACCTAAACAATTTGAAATTATAATGTGACTTTTGACTGAAAGAAAAGTGACATAATAGAGCAGGAGTTTGGATTCCCTCCCTCTCCTGAGAATCATGTTTTTCCCCCATTTTAGTCTCCTCTCTCTCTCTCTCTCTCTCTCTCTCTCTCTCTCTCTCTCTCTCTCTCTCTCTCTCTCTCTATCTATTTTATTTATCTCTAATCTCTATCTCTCTGTCTATCTATCTATCTATTTTATTTATCTCTCTCTCTCTCTCTCTCTCTCTCTCTCTCTCTCTCTCTCTCTCTCTCCCCCCCCACCCCCACCTCCCTCTCCTACGTCTTGACACACATACGCTCACGCCGACAGACAATAAATACACATACACACATAAAGTCAGATAGATAATACACATAATTTACGCTTTGTACAAATAAATGTTTAAAACCATCCCGGAATTTGGAATTATCTATGTTTTCTGTTATTCAAACTGTGAGAAAAGATTGTCTTCATTGTGTACTTTGGTGACTTATACGAAACAATTACGGTATCCCAAATATAAACGGCTATTACTATGAAATGATTGACAAGTCCATTTAGAGACGACATAAGTAAATTCTCTTAATGTTTGTCTTTAAGTTGAACCAAGTTTTATTGCATTTGAGCGTGTCGTTTTTTTGCAATTTGGGGGTAAAGTTAAAAGTAAGTTAATTATTTCTCAAAATATGAGTAATTTATAATTAACAATAACTTCCTTTCACCTAACACTATGAGAATCGAATTTATATCATAATACTAAGTATTTTCTAAATATTTTCTTTCTGTAAATTTCTTTGCGTTCATGACCATATTAAACTTGGGATAGCAGGTTTACAAAGTAAACAAACACGCGTCATGACTGGGAGTAACAATCATTCAACAGGTAATTGTTATCATGACCCCGAGGTCACGCCCCCACGAAGGAGAAGGGGGCTGACTGGGTGGTAAGGCATGCGGTCAGGTTGAGTTCACTGAATAACTAAAGGCACGGCTTTTCGTTTCTGTGGACAATGGAAACTCTATGGTTATTGTTGCTGTTACAGCTATAGATCTGCCATCAGTGGAGTAATAGAGCATTTTAAATCGGATTATAATTAGACTTCAACTGTTTGTTTTTAGTTTGAATAACTGAAATCGATTGCAACGTGATGAACTGAGCGGACTGACAGTGTAGGTCAATGTGATGCTCATGAGTTGTCATAAATAGAAAATTTCATCGAATCCCATCTGGAAACAAGAATTTCCTGATGACAGTGTTCAAATTAAGAAGAAAAAATCTGCCCCCGTCTGACCAATCCAAATACTGGAGACATCTGGATTGTGGAGTTCCAGATTAGAGAGTACCTGACTGTGACTGTACTATATTTAATCATGAGTAAAACATTGCCCGAGGTGCTGACTTGGGCTTTTTTTTTTTTTTTCGCTTTATTTTGTTATAGAATGATTTTATTTTTGAATGTTAATTTTTTTTTTTTTTTGGTTCGTAGGTGTATTTGGGGGATTGCAGCTTAGAGTTTGTGGAAGAATGTCGCCTAAAAGGTTTCACACCAAACCTTATGTGCTCTACATGTGATCAGCTGGGTGCATTTAATCTTGGTGCTCTGGCAGATAGTTGTCAACAATGTTGTCAGAAAGACAAGGAGGAATCTGATGGACCTATGGTGGGTTTTAATGTTTAAGTTTAAGCTTAGGTCTAACCTTAGGTCTAACTCACTCAACCCTAACACCAACTATATCCGTAGTTTACCCGGGTTACTTGTACCCAGTGTCAATTTCTTACATTTTTTTAGACATTATAGACGTAGTATCCAAGTAGTGTTTTTTATTATTATTATTTTTTTTTTTTTGCATGTTATTGATAGTTGAATAAAACCATGTACATGCTCATTTTTAAAACATTTTTTTCCGATTTTGAAAAGTAACAAAAATCTGTAGGATTGAGTGAGTTAATGAGACAAGTCAACATTTTGGTGAGGCTAGTCTCATTTTTATCATGCCAGTAATTAATTAGAAATAATTGTGTAGTAGGACATTCCCATAAGTCATCATGTTCAATGCACTTATTCTCAATCCATCACCTTTTTTTTTTCTTCAGTGGGTCTTATTGAGCTAAATTTTTTATTTCATACAGAGATGACCATATGTTGAGTATTCTTTTTGTGCTAATGCTCTCACAATATCCATTACTGCACATAGTGATGGTACTCATCTCACCCGAGTTTAGTTGAATAATATCTGGAGATTTAGGTTTATAATCATTATTGTTAATATCATCTGGTCACTGATCACTATGATCAGTTTTGACAGTCTTAAAATATGAGACAACATGCAACCTTACCAGCTCTATCACAATATATCACAACGTATTAGATGAAATTTGAACCTTTTAGTATTGAATAGTGTTGATGGTTTTCCACGGAATTTCGCGTTTTTTGAGACAGAGAAGGAATTTCCTCCTTTTCCTCACATTTCGCAATATCCCACTTTTCTGCTAATTTTTGCAAAGTTATCCTTCACTTCCCATTTCAGCAAATATTTCTATAAACAATCCGAACTGTTTGACTCTGTGATTGTTTATCATTATCCTCTCTATTGCTGTAAAAATAGGGGTTACCTCCATTAAAAATGGGAGTTAAAGACAAATGCTAAAAATTTTCCTCCTTTTTAACTTTTGTCATCATCAGCACTGACTGAAATAATTGTCTTGTTGTTGGTCATTTTCACTCAATAATTGTTATTTTTAAAAGGAACTGTGTGTTCCCTACACCAGTGTATCAAATACACGTATGTGTATTCCCTACACCAAAAGAGATCTGGTATAGGGGTTATAAACAGCTTGACCGAGAATGCAAGGTTGCCGGATGTTTTGGCATGCATACCATTGTCGTCATTATTAGTATTTAATTTATAAAGAGGCATATTTTTATTTAAAAAAATAAAATTTACTCCAATGAAAAAATAAATGATTAATCATATAATTGGCTTAATTAATATGATGTACAGTAAATACATAAGTATTATGTGAGTAAATTCAGAGTGTAAAACATGATTAAATGTTTGGTTTTTAAATATTTTTTATGGCTATGGCGCTTGAAACCATGCCTATGGCCATCTGGCAGTTACAGTGAGAATCTCGTCAATTTTTGATATTGGTATCGAGACTTGAGATCTATTTCACCGCTCGGTTTCGAACAAATCTCAATCAAGACTTCCCGAAATTAAATAAAACGATGTAAATGATATGATAAATCCGCTGAATTGCCATAAATTACCTATTAATGCTATGCGTTTAGTTTTGTTTTAAACTCATGACATTCACCAGTCTGATATAATTTGCCAACATACAAAACTATATATAAATCCGTAAACGTTTATAGTTTGATTAATTTAATACAGTTTAGAGAGAACTCATAAACATGGCTGGTTAAAAACAATAACAGAGAGCTGAAGGACGTCAAAATCGATAATGCCTGTAATAGGCTTAGCATCAATGTCATCAGTATCGATTAAGGTATAGGCGATATTTAGGTTTTTTTTATTTCTGGTGTAGAGAATACACACGTGTGTATTAAGTACACTGGTCTAGTTCCTTTTAAAAAAGCTTGTTTGTTGAGCTTCTTTTGCTGGTAATGTAAATATATCCACAATCACTTGAAGCAGTGTATCTCCTCTTATTTTAATGCAACAAATTCATTTTTGTTTCTGCTGTTATTTCCTCAGAAATATCCATTTGCAGAGTTAGTCGTGTGTCAATGAAAATTGGGGAGATTCCCACAAGTCCAGGGTAAGACTTTTAAAAATCAATATTAAGGTCTAATTTGAAAATAAATATTACATTTTTTTTAAATTATTTTTTTTTCCCTTTTTTTTTTTTTTTTTTTTTTTTTTTTTTTTTTTTGCTTTTCTTTTTAAAAATTGTTTTGGTGTTTGACAATTCGGTATTGTGTCTTGGAGTCAAGATGACAAAATGTGATAAAAAATGTGAAATCCAATATTTGGCACATTAAAAAAATTATTTGCATTTTCCTTGATAAGACAAACTTAATCTTAGTTTCATAATTTTTGGTATCCCTTCAGTTTTCAACGCTTTAATGAACCCGGCATAATACGACTTGTTGATCTTAATGAGGAAAATTATCTCTGAATGGTAGGAATGGAATTACTGTGGGTTGATGTAAAAGTCGGGTAAAGTCGATTTGATCAGCGCCTCAGATGGGATGTGAACTTTGTATTTTCTAATTTCCAGTTGAGTGCCGTTCAGTGGGATTCCAATATGTGCTTCACTGTACAGGGTTGAGATAAAAGTTCTTTCAGACCTTGACCTGTGTGGAGTTATTTTGAATTTCCGTAATGAAACACAATTCTTTCGCTGATTCTTGCAATTTTGATTTAAGCAAATTTCTTGTTAAATCAAAAAACTAAAAAAAAAAATTTTTTAAAGTAAAAATATTAAGAACCGGATTAACAGTGCAACATCTCAATGACCCTTTTTCCGCCATTTTGGATACCCAGCAATAACCACAACCCTGGACGAGGATATGATTTCCCCTGGTTCTGACGTTATCATTATATTATTCAGAGGTTGCACTGTATGTTAATTTTGACATAAATGGAAGTTGACGTTCATCTTATAAAATGCCCTGTGTTTTTATCACAAATATTCTCTTCATGCTTGCCACAACCGCTTTCCATCATCATATCAATCCTTTTAATTTCTTTTTACGTATTTATGTTATTTATTTATTATTTTATCAGCATTTGTCAAGTCTGAACGTCCTGAACAGTTCCAAGGGCTATCAATCCGCTACGCCCGCGGTGCTGACCCCGTCATCAAACTGTTGGACGAGGACAAGAATGTCGTTGAGACTCTGGGAATCGAGAAATGGAACACAGACTCTTTGGAAGAATTCTTCAAGGAACATCTGGAAAACTAGATAGAGATCCGCGGGGCGGTGATGGAACTTGATTAGCTCGTATCAATGTTGGCCATTGTTCTCCATTAATTGTGAATGGTGTGTTTGAATAACCAATGAATTGTGACCGTGTTAGGTGAAATTGTGCTGTCTTTCTTCTTTGTCTTGAATGATGGATCTTTCTTCTTTTTTTTTTTTTTCCACTTATCTCTACAAAAGTGGTTTTTGTACAGATATTTTAGGGGTCAAATTTTGGCTCATCCAGATTCAGAGTTTTTAAGAACCAATATTTTAGAACAAAATTGTTCAAAATAGCCCTGCTTTAAAATTTTATTTTTTTAAATTCGTTAATTTTGATATTGTGCAGATATTTTTCATGAAATAATTTACTTTTTTTTAACAATTGTGAAAGACTCAGAAACAAGATCCATGATAGACATGAGAGAAAGATAGCAGGTTTCCTTCCATGTGTGGTTGAGGAGGCTGTCCCTGTGTTCATGACGTGTCAACACGAAAACCAGATGGTGTGTAGGTGCTGATATGGTAGTGTGTGTTTTTTTTTTACACACCTAGCCTTCACAGGACAGAAAGGCTAATAATCTTGTTCCATCACTTCATTTTTGTGTAAAAGTTGTCAAGTACTTTATTTTTTTTTGGGTATAAATCATGACTTTTGTCTTTAATCTAATTTTAAAATTTCAACACTTAAGAATTTAAGTGTCGTCTTGTTTTTTTAGGGGGGGGGGGGGGGGGGGGGGGGGGGTTTGGCATTGGTCATGTGCTCTTCATTGTCTTTTTTTTTTTTGTCTTTACAAATGCTTTATTTATTCATTTCTGTGTCATTTCATCATTCATTTTAAACGTTATGGGCGGAGAAAGTTAAGTGCGAATTTGAATTTAAGAATGTAGTGTAAGTGGATTAGTTTCAAAAGTTTGTTGGTTGGTCAGATATTTCAAATGTTGATTGAAAATTGAATGATTATGAGTGTGTAAGAAAGATTGTTCTTTTGAGGGGATAGAATGTTGGTATATTTTTATTTTTTTATATTATTTTTTTTGTTTTGATGAAGTAATTAAAAGTGAAAAGTGTCATTCTAGCATCACTGAAATATATAATTTCTACCGTGATCGCTACTAATAGTAATAAAGATAATCACTACAATAACCTTGTTTTAAATTTAGTTTCTAATCATACCAATTGTGGTGTGTGGGGGGGGGGGGGGGGGGGGGGGGGGGGGATTTATTTGCTGGATTTTCTGTCCTTGTTCTATGTTCTCGTCTTTCACAACACTTTCTGTCCTAGTCCTAGAATGAGACTTCTTAGAATTTAGCCCTGGCTGCAATCTTTTACTTGGGAGGGGGGGGGGGGGGGTGTCAGATTTGTTTTTTAAAAACAATTACATTGCTGATTTAAAGGAAACCTGATATAACACAGATGGTTGGACGACAGCAAAAACCGTTATAATCAGTTGCGATCCCAAAGGTAGCCAACTTTAACTTTCGTTTTGGGGTAGGCTAGGGCTATTGGTCAGTACTGACCCCCAGGCGCTAGCACCTGTGGGTCAGTACTGACGAACAGGCGCAGCGCTGGAGGGTCAGTACTGACCAATAGGTCCTGATGTTTATTCGTCAGTATTGAACAACAGGTGCCACCGCCCACACACAACCTCTCTTCGGTCTGCAATGATCAGGCCTGTTCGTCAGTGCAGACAAAGACCTCTTCGTACTTATTCGTCACTTCCTAAAGTATTCCATTAAAAAAACAAAACAATTAAAATCCCAGGCCAACTTATCCGATGACACTCAGTAACACTTGGTCACTTGGATAAGTTTGATTTCTAACGCGTTAGATGCCATTGTTTCAAGCCACCATAAGATTCTTTTTTTATTTTATGTTGTCCATTCTATTTCTTTGGGTTTTTTTTTTTTTTTTTTTTTTTTTGTATAAATAAATCATGGTCGCCAATCAAAGAGCATAATCTATCCTCTTTTACTTCCTGTAATCCTTCGGTATATACAATCCTCTTCTAACTGAAACTTGGTTACATTTAGATACACTTCCCGAGAGTTAAGAACAGGAAGAAGATCGTCGCGTTGACGTCGTGCGGAGCTTGAGTACCTTAATGATCATGAAGGTGATGCCAGCCCAGAAACAATCATGCTGGACAGCTGATGGTGAAACGTCAGACTAAGAACGATCCAACCCGGCGTCCAGACAAGACCTGCCTTCTCCTGGACTCACGTCTCCACAATGAAGAATTTTACACATGAGAACGGTGGAAAAAAATATGAGTAAAGAGCATTTTTCAAGGACTCAATTATATACTGCCAAAAGCCAGACCAGTGGAGGGAGAGATGAGAGATTGGAGGACCTGGAGCTCCCTGATGACGATGAACACGGACAAAGGAAAAATGTAGTTTTTTCGTTGCTGCCCTACATGACAGCAGGTATAGTGGGTAGGAAGTAAAATAAGTACAGCCAGATTTTAACCCTCGTACATACAGATAGTAAGCCAAGCGGTATGTTATCGCTGATCACAAAGCCCAAAAGATCTATAGATTTATGTTTGTAGGTGAGGTATTGGGGACAAAATGTGCTGTGCTATAATAATGTAGAGTCTGTGATCTGAAGGAGATCAATTTAATTACGTCAACATGGAGTTTATGTTAATCAGTAGTTGTAGTAGTAGTAGTAATAATAGCAGCAGTAGTAGTTGTAGTAGTAATAGCAGCAGTAGTAGTAGTAGTACAAAAAACGGATTATAGCGTTGCAATTGAATCAAGGGAAGTAATTCATGAAATTCCAGACCGACTGCTTTTGGATACAATTCATTCGGAAGTGTACATTAAACTTTTTTTTTTTTTAATCATGCGTCAGAAATTAAATAAGCAGAGAGTATGCATTCTGATGTATGTAATATCAAAACTACAAGTATAGGGCATTATTAAACAGCTTCTACAGCTTTACCCCAGATTCGCTTGGTTTTTATGATCATTTCTGATCTAAAGCCTTCGAGTTTTATTCACTTCTCATTGGTTTTTAAGGCATAAACCTATAGTGTCATGAGATTTGGTCCTATTTATGCGTGTCTGCCCAAACAGACACCAATTCATTGCGTATTTTCTTCTCTGGAGCACGATTTAAAATATGTCGCAAGAGGTCGCTGTAACCAGTGCACTAAATTCGTCCTGAAATCGAATACAGTGGACTCCGGATAAGACGATGCCCAGGGGAACCGAGAAAAAAATCGACTTATCCGAAAATCAACTTAACCGGAGTGTAACCAAATGAGCAAAAACGCATTTGAACAAAGCAAACCAATCTAGATTAAGTATGTCCCTTCATATCGCACGGTCTCTGTAGTGGTCATCAGAGGCTCCTACCCCCAATAGCCCCATAGAGGAATCAGAATACATCAAAATCGGAATTTGAGATTTTAAAAAAGCGGAATCAACTTATTGTTATTGACTATGACATGGTTTGCAACAGAGATTGTAATAGACAATCCAAAAGTACTCAAATGATTAAAAATATAAAATGTGTAAAAATGTACAGATTGTGTAAAGACTACGAATGGGGTCAAATAATAATAGAGAACACACAGGTCCTGGCCGTCTGAGAGCAAAGCATTGAATGGATGGATTTAACCTTGTCAGGACCCTCCTCCCCCCCCCCCACCCCTCCCACATACACACACCTAATCAAGCAAACGCGCGTGCCGGTACACACACACACACACACACACACACACACGGACACAGGGCTAAAATTAAATAGGGAAAGAAGCTGACCGTACTCAAATAATATTATTACCGATTGAAGCCAACATATAATATTACCAAGGTCATTGACCTCACGCATCGGAGTCACAATAATAATAATAATAATAATAATAATAATAATAATAATAATAATAATAATAATAATAATAATAATAATAATAATAATAATAATAATAATAATACTTCGGTCAACCCCCCTCCCAAACATAAAATATTATCCGACATCAGCAGCACACACTTTGAAGAGACTAATCAGACATACAATGTGTGTTGATTGACCATAGGAGATGACGAAATAAGCCATAGCTCACTTTTTTTTTCGCTAGAGATTTTTTTTAAAATTTACCTTGATGAGAAAGGTGAAAAGCGGAATTTTTGCCTTGAATGTGGAATGTTACCAATTAAGTGAAATTATTCCGCGAAAAGCGGAAGGGTAGGAGCCTCCAGGTCAAGGTCATGCTTCTTGTAAATCGTCGAGACAGAAATAGCTGGTATGCCAATTTCCTATGCGATGATTTTCTGTCGCATGCCAAACTTTCCAAATGCATCGAATCTTCCTTTTCCGCGATAGGTTTGCCATTGTCGTTGTAGTTGTAGACTTGACTTGAATTCTTCTTGATAAATTGATACTAATTAAGAGGGCCATTACTTAGGATGGCCTGGGATTAGAACCAAAAAAAAAATCTTGAAGTTGGAAGTTGCGACAATGTAAAATTTGAGATGGAGAAATTAAAGTTATTCAATACTGCTCATGTACATTGAACACGGACGTCAAGTAAAGCACCTACATCACATCGATGTGCGCCAATCGTTCGCGGATATTCTTAACCACTTAAAATTCTTACTGGTAGCTTTTTTAACCAATGGAAATACTTGTTTATTTGTGATTTTTTTTGTAGTCATGAGTGATAAGAACATCGACTTATGTGGAGTTTTTTTTTTTACTAATGTTATATAGGAAGAAGGGGGAGGGACCAAGAAAAAAAATCGACTTGGGTAACAATCGACTTAGGCAACGTCGACGTATCCAGAGTGCACTGTAATAGTATTTCGTGGATTATTTCACCAGTAAAAAGGAAGAAAATGGGAAAGTAAAAAGTTCTAGAATTACAATTAAAGCACCCAAGAAAAAGGAAGACAAAGAGGAAAGCAGGTCCCCACTAAGAGGAACACACTCAACTGTCATACCTGATTATAAGCAGTGATGGATATTCTATTGTTGCTAAAACAAGAAGGATGCGTGGACGGAGTCTCCTGACCTCCCGTGATGGACAGAGAGGTCATTTGCTGTTTCTTTTAACCCCGATATTCTTTTTTTTTTCCCCGGTTTTTTCCCTGGTTCTGGCCCTTAGCTAGAAAGGAGACAGTCATATGTATGGTACCTTTTTTAAAAAAGAGATGCTCGCCCCCCTCCCTCCTCCCTCCCCCCCCCCCCCCCCCCCCAAGTCAGCTTGCCCTGGTTCAATTTGAGGCACAGCACTACGACACGACTAATGCTTCCAGTCCAGTCTTCGTTTGGATAAGAGATTACAGATATATTACCCAATGGGAGAAAATGAAAGGTATAAATTTATATATTTACCACAGAGCAATTTAATTTTTTTAAAAAGGAACACAGAACTATTTCAGATGGTAGAGTTTTATTTGATATCAGATTAGATGTCAGGGCAAAAGTGACTAGATTGATTATTGAAACTAAAGTCTGTTCTACCTCGAAAGTCAAATTAAATAATACATACATTAATATAAGCCATAATATATCAGTAACAAAAATAATATATTTGTGTATTAGCGAGATAATAATATTTTGGTTTGTTCTTAGGACTTTTACAGCACTTACACTTACAACTTTTTCAAGTCATATGAGTGTCAGAAACAAAAGCCAATAAAAGGAAAATCAAAAGACTGTACATCCAGCAATTCAGAGTGCAGGATGAAAACAGAGAATTAAAAACAAAACATCACGTAAAAACAAGAATTACTGCCATAAAACTTTTTTACTTTCATTTTGGTCAGAAAATTTATATATTATGGTAAATTATATGGACAAATTATGGTCTATCCCATGTTATGAAAAGATTCTGACAAACTTATATTAGACACTGTTTTGTAACATGTATATTAGATTCCTTTTAAGTAAAATTAATTAGTCTTTTGAAGAAAGGTTAACATGAAAATATTGACATTGTGTGGTGAGCGAAACTTGGCATAGCCTTACAAAAAAGCAAGAGAAAGTGAAAATATAACTTTGATTTCACGTATCAGGAAAAAAAAAAGTATCGACAAAGTGTATGTGTTAAAATCATGATTTATCCCCAAACCATAGTTATTTCCAGTTGTGTTACAAAATACAAACAAGATATATTGCATAATATTATATCTATATATCCTTATTATTAAGATGATCAAATGTCGCTTACAATGGTATGTGTAATCAATGATGATTAGTTTTAAAAACTTATATGACAGCCTACAACTTCTTTACCAGTCCATCTATTGATATATGTATATTATAATGGCCACCCAACTTGTGACCAAAAAAATAAACCTGGGACGTTTTTTGTTTTTTTACCATTGGGGATCATCAGTATATTTAGTCAGAGACCATCCAAGCATTCCATCAATCAAAACAGGATGGAATTTTTCATATTCCAATTAACTCGCAATTTTTTAGAAAAAACAGAATGGAAAGTTGATTGTCAAGAAGGAAAAAACCCAACTCTTCTATGAAAATAACAACAAAAATCATCTTAATCTGTCTTCTTCTTGCTCAGCAAAATACCCTGGCTAAATCAAGTGTTCTCAATCTGGAATAAAGACTAAAAAAAACAAAAAACAAAACCCAACCAAAACAAAACAAAAAACACAAACAAACAAAAAGAAAAGAAAACAGAAAACCCCAGACGATATAGAGGGTTGTCGACAAAGTAAAAGTAGACTCGTGTTAAATCCTGTAGTGCTAATAGTAATATTATCCATGCTATGATGGAAGGGATCTTCACCCATCGGTGTTATTATTAGAAAATCAATTATCTAAAATGAAATAAATACATGTACAATATTTTTTATTGAGTTTTGAACCAATCAAAGTTTTAACCCGCCCCCCCCCCCCCCCTAAAAAAAATAAAAAAATCAAGAATAAAAACAACACCGGCGCTTGCAACACATTTAGGTCATATCAGCGCCAATAAAAAGGAAGAATATGGGATAGTAATAAGTTCTAGAATTACAATTTAAGTACACATAAGAAAAGGTAAGACAAAGGGGAATTGGTTCAAATAGAAAACAGATGTAGATTCCAGGAGCACACTATCAATGTACTTAGTTTGAGATCACTTAAATGTTTCATCCAGACACCAGCACAAGATCCCACGAAGAGGAATACACTCAAATGCTTACATTATACATTCAAAATAACGAATATAATAATATATAACAGAGAGATGATTTACAAGGAAAAACATATCATCTCCCAAAACTAACTAACTATGCATTTGACTTGTTTTCCTCCCAGCCAAGCACTACGACTAGGGCCAGAGCAAAGCCAAGTAATCTCATTCCAAGACAAAGACAGAAAGCATGTTGGAAAACAGATATCGGGGGATAGAAGACACATCAAGTACCTCTCCCTGCCCACTATGGGAGGTCGGAAACCCCACCCGGACATTATTGAGTAAGATAACCTTGACAGTATATAATAATGCACACATGCATGAAGAAGATGTAATGTTAGTATATTTTACTGATACTTATCTTACAAAATGTTTTAATTGGTTACCTTAAACAAACCCAACAAAACAAATAATATAAACAATCCCCTCCCATCCCTCAAAAATAGCAACAAAAAAAAAAACAAAAAGCAAAACAAAAATCGAAACATACTAAGAACTTCAGGAAACACTAATCTAAATATTGTTGGGCCTGTAACTTTGCAACAAACCGTGAAAGATGTTACTCATGTGACACGTTTATTTTTATTCCTTTTGTAAAATAACTATCTGAGCAACGACAACAATTGTAACTGATGGATCAAAACGCGGGTTCCCACATTGAAAAGCAGCAAAAAGATAAAAAAATATTTAAAAAAAAACAAAAAAAAAACGCATTATTTTATTTTAAACAATGGCATCAAAGAAACTTCTGTGACCAATTTGATAAATAGCAAACATAATGGAGGGACGATGATAAATATAATAATAATAACAACAATAATAATACTGGTAAATACAGTCAGGTCATGATAGTTTCCTGAAACTTGTCATTATAACTGGGAAAGATTTGATATTATATGTTACAGTGAATGACATAATCTGTCGGACGGTGAAAAGGTTTGGGATATTGCCAAGTTTAGTTAGTAGGCCAATTTTTGATAAAAAATGAGTTCTTGTCAAAATTGATTAAAGCAACCTTTTTTGTACATCTTCGGGAAATATCAAAGCTTAATTTCACTTCTAAATATTTTTGTATAGCTAGTCAAGTTGAAAGAGTATGAAATTTGAGAAAAGGTTCTGGATATATTTCCCATACATCTGACCACAACTTCATGAAAAATCACCCGATTTACTCCAAACAAATATTAAAATGCTATGGGGAGCCCATTCTTTCAGAAAATGCAAGAAAAAGAAAGCAAATCCAAAATTTTCACCTTCCGACTGATTATGTCATGCACTGACACATATGCCCTATCCGTGATAGTTCTTCAGATCCATTAGGCCAATGGATCCAGTTTATCCTGGTTTCTAGGGAAAAGCAATTTATTGCTACCCTTTGGATTGGAATCTAGTAAATCGCAAAGTACTTTCCACCAGCAGATATGACAGACCCAGCTACCCAATCACTGGTGGGTGGACAGTTGGGTCAAAAAAAACAAACCCAAATGTATCCATAGCCACAATCAAATTGTTCAGAAATCAAAACTTAGACATCTGATCACAGTCATTTGTTAACTTAGAAAAAAAAAGAAGAATAAATTAAATAAAAGTGTATTAAAATCACTGAGACACAACCTCTACAGAAAAAAAATGTTTTAAAAAAAGCAAGTAAAAACATCAGACCCCGCTCCACCCCCCCCCCTCCCCAAATAATAGTAATAATAATAATAAAGAAATACATACATTTAAAAAATGAGATCACGGGGGGGGGGGGGGGGGGGTTGTCTTATTTAGTCAGATCTTCAATCTTTGTTTTTTTTTTTGTTTTTAAGGGTTTTACGGCACTTGCAACACATTAAGGTCATATCAGCGCCAGTAAAAAGGAAGAAAATGGGATAGTAAAAAGTTCTAGAATTACAATTAAAGCACAAAAGAAAGGTAAGACAAAGGCGAATTGGTTCAAATAGGAACAGATGTAGATTCCAAGAGCACACTGTCAAAGCACTTAGTTTGAGATCACCTAAAAGTCTCATCCAGACACAAGCACAGGTCCCAACTAAGAGAATACACTCAAATGTTTACAAATCATATTATATAATATGGAAACTAAACATAATACAATGCATAACAGAGAGATGATTTACAAGGAAAAAAAATATCATCTCCCAAAACTATAATTATACATTCGACTGTTCCCTCCCAGCCAAGGATCCGCCAGGTCTGGACAAAACTAAGTAATCTAATACCAAGACAACGACAGGAAACAATTGGAAAACAGGTATGGGGGGATAGAAGACACAGCATGTACCTCCCTGCCCACTATGGGAGGTCAGGATCCCCACCCAGTCTTCAATCTTGATTATCGTATAGTCGAGTAATACATGGATAAGCAACAATCGAGTCCTCAGGACCACGGAGCAAGAATCAGTTCTAGTGCAAAACATCTAATTTTTTAACCTCACTGGTTACACATATAATATATTTACATCAAAATTGTATTTTTCGTAAACTTAAAAACACATCTTTAGAGATTAAGAGAAAAAAAAAATTACTTCATTGAAACTGAAATACAATGAGGTCAATTTTATTCCAAGCTTTGGTAGAAAGAAGTTTATTCTTGCTTATAATAATTTGTTTTAAAAAATAGAAGTGGGGGATTTCACTGCCTCATTTGAATCTGTCATCTTGTTAAATCCAAAGTTCACTGATTGACATAAAGTGTGTAATATAATAATTAAACTTTGGGCAAATCGTGTTTTGCATGAAAACATAACATCAACTACGTTCTGACATGACACGCGCTTAGCTTCTACTGCAGCACTTCAATTGAGAGACAATTGTTATGAACATTTTGCCCATTTCATCTCTCTTGATAATCAACCTAGATGACATTCTTGTCTCAACATAAAATAAATTGTCAGATATATCTTTTGCCAACACCGTCAAAGCATCGAAAAAAAAAAAGTGCACCATCTCTCTGTGAAACATTTTCAATGCTAATTAGCTTAATTAATGATGTTTTTATTTGTTTTTAAGGGTTTTACGGCGCTTGCAACACAATAAGGTCATATCAGCGCCAGTAAAAAGGAAGAAAATGGGATAGTAAAAATTCTAGAATTACAATAAAGCATCCAAGAAAAGGGAAGACAAAGGGGAATTGGTTCAAATAAGAAACAGGTGTAGATTCCAAAAGCACTCTATCAAAGTACTTAGTTTGAGATCACTAAAAGTCTCATCCAGACACAAGCACAGGTCCCGCTAAGAGGAACACACTCAAATGTTTTACAAATCATAAATAAAATAAAGAAAGCATAATACAGTGCATAACAGAGAGATGATTTACAATGAAAAAAATATCATCTCCCAAAACTAACTATACATTCGACTGTTTCCCTCTCAACCAAGGGATCTGGCCAGGACCAGGACAAAACCAAGTAATCTCATTCCCAGACAAAGACAGAAAGCATGTTGGAAAACAGATATAAGGGGATAGAAGACACAGTATGTACCCCCCCTGCCCACTATGGGAGGTCAGGAACCCCACCCAGTTAATTAATGAGGTAATTATTTACATGACAATAATACTCAAGAGGAGTGTGAGGTAAAAACTCACTTGATGAATTCAATGTGACTCACTCAAACAATTCCAGAGTAATTTCTAGTATTTTTGTATTATCCAAAAAAAAATCATTATTGAAGACATGTTTATTGATACTCTAGCAGGTCAATGAATTCTATCGATAACATTTGAAATAAAACTTACACTTAAATATGATCAATTTTAATCTTAACCATTTCCTGTCACGGCTACATTAAGATGAATTTACTTCTTTTTTGCCATTGATCAACTCTCAAGTTCAAACAAAAAAGGAAATTGAACAATTGTTTCGAGAGTAGCCAATACACGTGAGCGAGAGAGATAGTCAAATTAAACATATTTTCGTTTGTAAAGTTTACGTAATGGGAATCAAAATGCATCATTTTCATTCCTTCGGCAGTGCTACTGGCAGTGATAAATTTGAACTAACCTGTATGAAACAAGATGCTTTTTAAGTAACAAAAACAATAATAACATTTGTTCATATTATTATACAGCATTATTTGGTTATAGTTTACAGGAATGATCACCCTGTATTACAGAGGTAAGCATTTTGACATCAAGGCGAGATGAAATCAAACAAGGGGTAAAACAAAACAGGAAAATATTTTTAAAAAATGATATTTACAAAATCACTGGAGCATTGAAGCTGATAATAGGTGGATCCCAAACTATTCATAAATATTGGTGAATTCCAGATTATCAAATCAGTCAGAGATAATTAAATATTGAAATACAATTTAAAAAAAAAAATGAAATTCTCTTTATCAATCTAAAGGGAAAATTTGTCTTTAGATAGCATAAACCTGCAATGTAGTTTAACAAGCTGATAAAAAAAATGAAATTATAGAGATAAAATTTCTTAATCAAAACAGTTTTTAAAATAAGAGATGTTGAAAGTGGGACTTGAACCCAGATCCTCTTTGTGAGTATGCATTACCTCACTGCACTAGGCTATCCCATATCACTTTAGACATTCAAGAATCATATGAGATAATTGTAATTTTTTAAATTTCAATATTTCAGGTTATAATGAGTCTCTTAAGACTGGCAGAAAAGTCGTGATCCATTTTGTTCTTTTCAACAAAACATATCGTGTAATAAACAATACATCATATAATATATGCCATTAACAGTTTATACAGTAATAAAAAATATGCGTAAATTCCATAATATAACAAATGGCAATGCATGTGGAAAAAATAACCCTCCACAAATTAAGAGATGACTCAAAAGAGTGTTCATATTACCTTTGTGACAAATATGTTTGTTTTTGTTTTTAGGGTTTTACGGCGCTTGCAACACATTAAGGTCATATCAGCGCCAGTAAAAAGGAAGAAAATGGGATAGTAAAAAGTTCTAGAATTACAATTAAAGAAACCAAGAGAAAGTAAGACAAAGGGGGAACTAGGAACAAATAGGGATCAGATGTAGATTCCAAGAGCATACCTTCAATGTACTTAGTTTGAGATCACTTATAAGTCTCATCCGGACACAAGCACAAAATCCAACAAGGAGGAATACACTCAAATGCTTACATTATACATTAAAAATAAATAAGATAATACATGACAGAGAGATGATTTACAAGGAAAAAAAATATCATCTCCCAAAAAAATATCTATGCATTTGACTGTTTCCCTCCCAGCTAGGACTCCAGCCAGGGCCAAGACAAAACCAAGTAATCTCATTCCAAGACAAAGACAGAAAGCATGTTGGAAAACAGATATAAGGGGATAGAAGACACATTATGTACCTCCCTTCCCACTATGGGAGGTCAGGATCCCCACCCAGTTTGTGACAAATAATTCACTCGCCGAATGACAACTTTCCAATAAAAAGTTGACATAAATATAAAGTACTTCACAGCATATTTTGATGACAAAAGTGATGATTTTGGCGGAAGAAATTTTAAGTGTTGAACATGCACATTAAAATGGTCATTGTTATATTTGAAGTAATGATATATTTCTTGCCCTGTGGTTTGGTTCTATTTCAAACGTTGAAGAGAGCTTGCAACATTTTAAGAAATAAATAACAATGTGAAATTGAATCTACGCTTCAATTTAATTACAAAAACAGATCAAATGAACGTTTCGGGTTTCCCCTTTATCTATATATTTCTATAGAAATATCTATTGTTCTATTTTAATTCGTGCTTCCTTACAAAGGAGCATGATATTTCCTGCCCATCAATGTTTTGTTTATTCATCTTAACAACGCCACTTCCACATTATCTCATTCATCGGTAGTGTTTCATTCATCCTGTTTTGTTGATAAATGGGAAACCCGAAACGTTTCTTATAATCATGTTTTTGTAATTAAATTGAAGCTTACATTCAATTTCACATTGTCATTTATTTCTTCGAGCTTCGAGCAGCAACATTTACACAACATTTAAAGATCACATTAGGGAAGTGATAAAGGATGACAGTATACAACACAGAGGACAGTTGGATAAATACATGAGTTCAGCACTCGTGAAACTCTTGAGTCCCAGTTGAAAAAATAAAGATAGACAAAAGAAAATAAATCAAGGACAGAAAAGAGAATAAGTAAACCCTCGCATATTATTTATATATATATATATATATATATTTATATATATATATATAATATATATATATATATATATATATATATATATATATATATATATATATATATATATATATATATATATATATATATATATACATATATATATATAATATATATCGATTCCAGACATCAGGCAGCATAGGATCATCATCCAAAGGAAGCTAATAATATCTGATGGTTTTGTTTTCAGTAGTTATTAGTGCTTGTGACAGTTCTTAGTATTTTCAGCGCCAATCAAAACAAATGTGATAGAATGGCTAAAAGATTTAAGTTTCAAGCTATGGGGCTTCAGAAAAAAATTTAAGTCAAAGAGGAATAAGTCCAACAAGAATAAGTCAAACAGGAATAAGTCACAGAAATCAGAAGTAGATATCGAAAAGCAATGTAACCATATAATTAGCGGAAAACCACTTAAAAGACCCACAATTCACCGCAAAATGATCTCCACAAAAATGGACACACTAAAATATAAACATTATTGAATCAAAACATATTGGTGTCGCAATCTGTAACAGAGAAATGATTTACAATTGAAAAAAATATTGTTTCTTACAAAATGATAAATCCATCTGTTATCCTCTCAGCAAATGACTCTAGACAGGGCCCAGGTAAAACTGAGTGATCTGGTTCCAGAACTAGGACACATAAACCACATGGAAAGGACAAATGATATAAGGGGAGAGCAAAGATAATAAGGCGAGTTTTCCTCACTCTTTGGGGGAATTCCACTCACCATTCAGATGGTTTCCTATATGCATAACCTCTGACACGCACACAGATGATTCACAAGAGAAAGAAACAGTAACTCCTAGATACATTAAAAAAAAAACAGATGATCATTAACCAATCACCTCCCTTGAGGTATGACACTTCCTTTTGGACTGGAAAGTCACTGGTTTGAGTCTGAGTGGTGAAAAAAGGAAAAGACTATTTACTCACATTTTCTCACCGCACTCGGGTGTAAAATGAGTATATTGCCAGTAACAGCATTGCCTTTGTCAGAAAAAAAGTATTATAACATCTTACAGGCATCATGTCTCGCCATACATGTTATGCACTGCTGTTAGCTTAGGACTGATTGTAAAGTGCTTTTAGCACATTAGTGGATATTTCGCGAAACAAAAGCTCAAGATTTTTTCTTTCTCTTTTTTTTTCTTTTTAATGACTGCAGCTTAAACATAGAGAAATCAAGTCACCCATTCTAGGACAAGACCAGAAATCCATATTGATGCTGTGCACTTAGGTAATTTACTCATAACATTCTGCCAGCCGGATTTAACAAAACTACACCCAAATCTGTGTGTAACCTTGACCGTTTATAGTCTGATTGATATAATATAGTGAGAACTACTCATAAAAATGTCAGGCTAAAAAAAAGATTGAGCTTTATAGCTTTATAGCGCAATATCCACTAAATGTGCTCAAAGCACTTTACAAGGGGTCCCTGGTCAACAGCAACATTTAACATGTATTACTGGACATGACGCCTATTAGGCGATATTACAATTTTTCGGACAAAGACAACGATATTAACGGCCAGGTGAGAGAATGTGAGTAAAGAGCCTTTTCCAAGGACTCAACTATGCGCCGAGCGCGAGGCTCGAACCCAGGACCTTCCGATCCGAAAACGAGTGTCATACCACTAGACCACATAGCCGTACAAAAACAAGAATAAATAGCTGAGTTATGTCAATTTAGTTCTATCTATAGAAAAAGACATCAGGGATTTAAAACTGGACCTTTTCAGAAGCTTCACCAATCTCCCACCCCCAATTGGATTTCAGTTCATTACATGATAAGGGAAAAAAAAAAAAAAACAGACATAGATTAATACGATGTAGATTGTAAATAAATAAATAAACAACAACTACATATAATGAGTTGATGGAAACAGAAGCTGATTTCAAATAGTATGGGTGGTTGTATTGTAAAACATTTATATATATATATATCTTTTGGCACAATAATTACAATAATAATGAATATATTAATAATAATAATAATAATAATAATAATAATAATAATAATAATAATAATAATAATAATAATAATAATAATAATAAAATAACAATAATAATAACAATAACAATAATATTATTCATAATAGTAATAAAATTAATAATAATAAAATAATAATAATAATAATAATAATAATAATAATAATAATAATAATAATAATAATAATAATAATGATAATAATAATGAAATAATAATAATAATAATAATAATAATAATAATAATAATAATAATAATAATAATAATAATAATAATAATAATAATAATAAAATAATAATAATAATAATAATAACAACAATATAATTATGATAATCAAGACAAATAAGTAACACTTTAACACATACAATCACGAATTAGACTAACGACATCATAAAGGTTAGAACACCATTATTGTCATCTCAGATGACAGAAGTCAGACAAGTCAAGATGTCGAAAACAAAATGTAACTGTATGCGAGATGGCATGAGATATTTATTGATGACAATTCTTTTGGGACCTTTTGCTATGCAAGTCAAATATCGTAGACTTAAAAAAAGGACTGATAGAAATACAAAATTGGAGCAATCTCTCTCTCTCTCTCTCTCTCTCTCTCTCTCTCTCTCCCTCTCTCTCTGTCATATCATCCTTACATCAAGAATATCTAGATATTTTAAGAAGCCTGAGGTTGTGTCCATATCTCAATGTAACAAAAAATCATGCCAGCACTTCCCTAGGTTGTGGCCTTCTAGTGTGTTATGATACGATGAATTAGAATTAGTTTCTGAGTTAATATAACAACCTCAAGTCTTCGCTATTGGTAGACCTGAGCACAATGGCCATCTTGTGTCTTATCGTGGGATGGGCAAGTTTGTAAAAATTACAACCTCATATCAGCCATGGGCAGACCCCAACACACGGCAGTCTTGTCAGCACTACACGTCACAAAGGCAAACTGAGTCGGATGCCATCGGCACTGAATGACCTTGTCCCTGTGCTCTCCCACCACGACACTGGGTAGAGGTCGTAGTAAGTCACCTGGTAGGAAGGAGAATAAAAGTATAAAATTCATGAAGGATTGATATTTTATTTTGTAGAAAAGTGATAATTTTCTTATTAATACAATGTCAGACAATGAAGATGGCAACGGTTTGGGCATGTCTGTCGCAGACTTGATGAAACACTGATAAGAAAGGCTCTGCGATGGAGACCCCAAGGAAAGAGGAAGCGAGGCCACCCCAAGGAGACTTGGAAACGTACCGTAGAGAGGGACCTAAAACAGAGAGGTCTGTCCCTCGAGATGACCCCAAGCATAGCTACTGACAGGACCAGGTGGAGATCCCTTGCATTGCCTCAAGTGCCAGCAGGCCCGTAGAGGATTGAGTGAGTGAGTGAAACAATGTAAATTCGAACAAATTCTCAGTAAAGACTGCTTTAAATTATTTTCACTCAAATATTTTCCATTTTGCATTAATCCAATGCCAGATTCTTGTAAGTTCAACCAATTCTCAGCTAATAACTGCTTTAAATTATTTTCACTCAAATATTTTCAAAAGGAACATATCTTATTCAAACCAAAATCATTCAGAAATAAAGAAAAGTCTTTCATTTGTCAAAATTGTTGACCTGAAAATGCTGTGACAAGAATCTGTTGACTCGAGTGAAAAATCTCTCTGTGACTGGATGGGTAACATTTATCGCAAAACTCAGGCTATGGTATTGTATCCTGGGCGACTTCTATTTCCAGAAGCAAAATTAAAAAAAAAAAAATGCCCTTACTCGATTTAAAAAAAAAATCATTTCTGTCACGGGAGGACATGATTAATGTGATACAGAGCCAAAACCTAATACCATCCTCCACCACACAACAAATGTTGCCTCTATCTTGAGCTTTTAAAAAAAAAACTACTATTATTTAAAATATATAGCGCAATATCCACTACATGTGCTCAAAGTGCTTTACAAGGGTTCCTTGGACAACAGCAACATTTAACATTTAGGATGGAACATGACGCCTGTTAGGCGATGTTACAAGTTTTTTCGTACATAGACAACGCTGTAAACAGCCAGGTACTCATTTTATACCTGAGTACGGTGAGAGAATGTGAGTAAAGCGTCTTTTCCAAGGACTCAACTATGCGCTGAGCGAGGTTTGAACCCAGGACCTTCTGATCTGAAAGCGAGTGTCATACTACTAATCTACATAGCCTGTACTGAAGCTGCAATAGTATGGATTGGAGATCGTGATGTTTTCTGACATTCCATTTAAGCAACAGGAAATAAAATGGTGAATGAATGCGTGTGTGTCTATTATACAGTTTTGGAGATAGGTCATTTCATAAAACTGGTTCTACTGTTTGGAACTCAATACCTCCCTCAGTGTTGTTCTCTGTTTGGGCTTTTCAAGAAGAACCTCAAGACTCATCTTTTTTCAACGTATTTTAAAAAAATAATTTTTAAAAATAGAGCTTTTACATAGCGCAATATCCACTACATGTGCTCAAAGCGCTTTACAAGGGGTCCCTGTCCAACAGCAACATTTAAAATTTAGGATATGATGTTTGTCAGGCGATATTATAATTTTTTTCCGGACAGAGACAATGCTGTTAACAGCCAGGTACTCATTTTACACCTGAGTACGGTGAGAGAATGTGAGTAAAGAGCCTTTTCCATGGAAAACTATGCACCGAGCAAGGCTCAAACCCAGGACCTTCCGATCCGAAAGCGAGTGTCATACCACAAGACCACATAGCCGCACACTCTGATGTGTTTCAATCGAGACAATGAGTGCAAGTAGGTTTATCTCTGTGTTTGTTGCTCTGTGCCCATAGAAAACAGTGTGTTATGTTTACGGTTATATTTATCTGAAGCGCTTGGAGGTTTTGACGGTATGCACTATATAACTAGGACAGTAACCAGTACAGTCTAGTTCCTTATATTAGTTATAAGCAAAGAAGAAAATAAAAACAAAAAACGTTAGCGGGTACACACATGAGTCTAGTACAACCATCAGTTTGTTATAGCCTGTTCGCCATGGGCAATAAAAGATTATTGGAAAAAAGAGAAGAAAAATACAGGACAGATGAACTGTTTGTTATTTCTAGCAATTCATTACGAGTGTGTTTGTTATAAGTGTGCTCTATAATAATAATAATAATAATAATAATAATAATAATAATAATGATGATGATGATGATGATGATGATGATGATGATGATGATGATGATGATGATGATGATGATGATGATGATGATGATGATGATGATGATGATGATAATAATAATAATAATGATGATGATGATGATGATGATGATGATGATGATGATGATGATATGATAATAATAATAATAATAATAATAATAATAATAAAATAATAATAATAATAATAATAATAATAATAATCATCATCCTCATCATTATTATTATTATTATTATTATTATTAATATCATCATTACTATTCTCATTATTATCATTATTTTCATCACCATTACTATATGACTATCGTCATCATCATAATCATCATCATCATCATCATCATTATCATGATTATATATACCATGAAGGTCTGTAAGAACCACTCTCCCATCATAGGCGACAGTCAGGAGATAGTATGCATTGGTAGAGAATCGGGCAGATCGACATTCACTGCTATGTGGCTGGAACGTTTGAACAACCTGGCAACAAGACATAATGTGGTCGGTGGGGTAAGGGGGAAGTAGGGGAAGGAATGAAATGTGAGCTAAAATGATATAAAAATAATTGAATAAATACTCAAGTTATTAGACGAACTTTTAAAAAACAACATGGACAGTACTTCAATATTAGGCCAAGTCAGTAATCATAACAGATAGGAGTTGATTTTTTATAAATGAACCCCCCGCCCTCCGTGAAAAAAATGATGAAAAAATGTTGAAATGACCAGACCAACGTGTAGCTCCATTTTAAAAGAAGAAAAAATTATTTCAGAAAAGAGCATATTTTTTCCTATTGTAAAATCATAGTTTTATTTCGAGAGGCTTGATGCAACAAGTAAGTTATCAATAACTGTCCTAACTTAAGAGGTGGATCAGATCACAAGGTGAAAGAGGGCATAAATAAGATTTCTAAACTTAAACTCCACCAAGTTTCCACAAAAGCGTTATTCTTTTCCCATAAAAAAAAAATAAAATAAATAAAATGAGCTTTTATATAGAGCAATATCCACTTAACGTGTTCAAAGCGCTTTACAAGGGGTCCCTGGCCAACAACAACACTTAACATTTTGGACGGGACATGACACCTGTTAGGCGATATTACAATTTTTACACCTGAGTACGGTGAGAGAATGTGCTTAAAGAGCCTTTTCCAAGGACTCAACTATGCACCGAGCGAGGCTCAAACCCAGGACCTTCCAATCCGAAAGCGTGTCATACCACAATACCACATAGCCCAATGAGATTCAATCAAGAGAACCAAAAAATTCCAAAAGCCAGTGCCAATGTTAGCTGAATTTCTCTCTTTTTTAAATATATATTCTTGAACTTGTTTATTAATACATGCAATTTCATGGTGTTTGATTGGCAGGCATAAAAAATGAATGAATCTGAATGAATGAATGAATGGATGGAAAGAAGGACGAATGAATAGATGGATGGATGAATGGATAGAAGGATGGGCAAATGGATGGATGGATGGATGGATAGGTGGATGGAAGGATGGATGGATGGATTGAAAAATGGAAGGACGTTGGATGGATGGATGGATAAATAGATGCAGGAACAGATGAAAAGATGGATGGTTGTGAGCAATGAATGAAAAAGGTTAAACTCTCACTGACTTGTTTAGACTCAAAATTCAAATTTCAACACCTGATTCACCTTGAAAGATTACTAGATTCAACCACTGAAATGACCAAAGTGTCGCGTCCTGTAAACCCCATTAAATAACAAATTTTTAAAGGACAACAGAAAACAAAAAAAAAAGCAAAAAAAATATCTACCATATTGGGGGGGGGGGGGGGGGGGGGGGGCCTGGCAACGAATTTCAAACAAAAGGAATTAGATAATAAATCATATAAGACACGACTAAAACATCTGACAGTGTTACTCCTCACCTTGGCTCCTCGGATGTCATAGAGAGAAACAGTTCCATCCTCTAGACCAGACACCATCAACCTACCAGAGGGATCCACACACACTGAAGCAAACGCGCTGCCTGAGAGTGTAACAAATCACGTGATTACTTCATGAATTTTTGATATTAATAAAGAATATCATGTTTTTCAAGCTGCATCATTAGAAGCTGTCATCTAAGCATTGAAACATTGGATTTCAATAGGAATCACTAATGCTGTCCAAATTAGAAAATTGGGGATTAATATTATCTTGCTCAAGGAAAAAAAATGAATGAGTCGGAAGCTGGGATCAAACCCAGGATTTCAATACTTAAAAGATCGATTTCTTGGGCTGGCTTTTTTTTCTTGTTTTATTTTTACTTTCTTGTTTTGTCTGGCACTGGTTCATACGCACTTTTCCAGATCACCAGTTCCTGATCCCTGATTAGTCACTTAACTTCTCAGTGACCTCATCCTTCTTTAACTCTTTGGGTGCTGAGGTTATATTCGCATTTCCGTCACAAAATAGATTGTTTTTGTTTTTTAAGGGTTTTACGGCACGTAAAAAGGAAGAATATGGGATAGTAAAAAGTTCTAGAATTACAATTAAAGCACCCAAGAAAAGGCAAGACAAAGGGGAATTGGTTCAAATAGGAAACAGATGTAGATTCCAAGAGCACACTATCAAAGTACTTAGTTTGAGATCACCTAAAAGTCTCATCCAAACACAAGCACAGGTCCCCACTAAGAGGAATATACTCATATGTTTACAAATCATATATAAAATGTAAACAAAGCATAATATAGTGCATAACAGAAAGATGATTTACAAGGAAAAAAAATATCATCTCCCAAAACTAACTATACATTTGACTGTTTCCCTCTCAGCCAAGGACTCTGGCCAGGGTCAGGACAAAATCAAATAATCTCATTCCAAGATAAAGACAGAAAGCAATTGGAAAACAGATACAGGGGGATAGAAGGCACAACAAGTACCTCCCTGTCCACTACGGGAGGTCGGGAACCCCACCTAGACTGCTCCTTTGTGTGAGTCAAACGCGCTTCTGATAAATCAATTGTGAACCCCAAAATTAAATTTTCATATCTTAAGCAAAAGTTGTTTTTTTTTTTTTAAAAGGAGAGAGAAGGAAAGTGAATATATCATATAAAACTTCTCATAAGTCTTGGCATGTGATGATGTAGGGATAAACAAATTGAAGATAATAAAATAATGATAATATACCTGACGGAGACGGTACCACAGTGATTGCTGAGGATGCTCTTAGATCCCAAAACCTGGCCGTCTTATCTTGTGATCCACTGACAAACATGCATCCACCCCATGTGTGAAGGGAATAAATGTGACCTGGGATAGGAGTTGATGATGATGATGATAAAAATAATAATAATAATAATAATTATAATAATAATAGTAATAATAATAATAATAATAATAATAATAATAATAATAATAATAATAATAAATAATAATAATAATAATAATAATAATAATAATATAATAATAATAATAATAATAATAATAATAATAATAATAATAATAATAATAATAATAATAATGAAGAGAAGAAGAAGAAGAAGAAGAAGAAGAAGAAGAAGAAGAAGAAGAAGAAGAAGAAGAAGAAGAAGAAGAAGAAGAAGAAGAAGACGAAGAAGAAGAAGAAGAAGAAGAAGAACAACAACAACAACTACAACAACAATAATAAAACA
>NC_088368.1:30665022-30667522 GCF_034508935.2 Berghia stephanieae | reverse complement strand
TTATTTATTTATTTTTTTTTAGACCCATGTCTTCCAAATGTTCATAGCTCCTGTATGTGACTGGCTTCACTTCAGTTAAGCACGGTGATGATTTAAATACGATCATAACTCCTCCACCTTTTCCATTTTGTCTATTTGCATAAAAAGCACTATATCAACTAGGTATCAATTGACTATTAGGTTGACATGTCAACCAAGTTTCTGTAATTACAAGAATATCACAGTCTTTTTCAATAATTAAATCTTGAATTAAAATTGTTTTGTTGTTGACTGATCGTGAGTTCAGTTCATCATGTAAAACATGATGTATCTCCCACGACCCGGTAATAGGTATTGTTCTCTTTTTGTCAAAGATTGAGGGGGCAAGGCGTGTGGCAAGTGACAACAGGGAGCAGCAGGCCGATGACCAGTGACGATGATTTGTCACCTGCATAGATGTTTTCATCGTAAAGATTAAAATCAGACTTACATTTATTATTGTCATAAAAATGTTTATTAATGTTGATGGCAGTTCAATTAAAGTAGGAGGGGCACGAGGGGAAGGCCTGACTGGCGATGGTCGTCACAGACTAAAGTAATTAAAATAGAGCTTTAATCGCACAGCGTCCCTGGTTGCATAAAAAATAAAATGCGGCGCTCAACCTCTCACTAGCCACTTTTGACGACGTTTTCCCCCCGTTGTCATATTTTACACCTGAGCACGGTGAGAGAATGTGAGTAAAGAACCTTTTCCAAGGACTCAACTATGCGCTGAACGAGGCTCGAACCCAGGACCTTCCGATCCGAAAGCGACACATAGCCGCACGATCACTACCACCCATCCAATCAATGCCCGAGCTTAACATCGCTTGACTGTTGTGACAAGACCGGACACCATAGTGCCGAGCCACCCAGCCAGCCCCTAGACTTCTCAAATAAATAGAGGTGCCTCAATGAGTCAATAAAATGGAGATGAAGATAAAGGGAGTAAATCTGACTCATGAATGAACAACACAAAACAAACGACGTTTTGCCCCTCTGCCTTTTTCAAGTAAACACAGAATACACACACACATACACACACACACACACATATATATATATATATTTATTTATATTAGATTGTCATAAAAATATAGAAACTTTGTAATTTTGTAAATTTGCTTTCTCACCTTGTTGGAGCCCCCTCCCCCACCACCTCCAGTCCTGCCCCCTCCTCCAAGACTGTCTCTCAACGACGATGTCGACGTGGGCAACGACGACGGCGGCGATGAGAATGGGGCCGTCCCGACTGCTGATGACGTCAATGACGACGAAGATGGCGGGGGTGGGGTGGTGATACGAGTAGATTTGGTGGGGGTGCTTCTGGCAGAATCTGGGGGATGAAAATGAAATCCAATTTTAAAACCATAGTACATATGTATTAGTCCAACAATACATTGGCTTCTTATATTTGAAAAAGATGGTAGCTCGGTTTTAAAGTCAGTTTGCTCTAAGACTTAAGTAAAATACAAGTCTGCAAACCTCTGAATCATAAATAAACATTTAGAAGGCAGCGTGGCTCAGCGGTACGGTCTTTGCGTCGTACCCGAAAGGTACCGACTTCGATCACCCGCCGCTGCGCCGTGTGGCCTTGAGCAAGTCACCTCGCCCTAGCTCATTTTGCGGCGCTGCACTGATGCGGCTGATGCCTGGATTATTCGTCTTCCCTTGGTATAGACCCTGTTATCATTTATAAAATGAATTTAAACAACAAGCGTTTCAATACAAATATATATAATAAATGAATGAATAAACAAATAAATAGTAAATAAATAATAAATAAATAAATAAATAAATAAATAAAACCATCAATCAATCAATAATATCAGACACAATGCAGGGTAAATTGTGTAAAAGGGGTGATGTTTTTCCTTATGAAAAAAACAAAACAAAAAACATAGCACACCCCTATGAACGAACAAGATGCTGAATGTAGCGCTGTAAATGGGGTCCTCTGAGTGGTAGAAAAATGCCTCAGTCACTGAAAAATCCCTTCACCCACTGAATTAGTAGATACAAATGGGAATCGGTACCACAATAATAATATAGCTATTATTAAAAAGAAAACCAGATATTACTTTTGCTAACCCTGCAAGGACTGACATATGGCTGAAATATTCATAATTTGAATATTGATATCATTCAAAGCTTTCCGTGTTATTGTTTTCAGTGAGTCAACAGCATCTTTACCAGTCAGGTAGAGTAATAGATAAAATATTTTTTTCTCCAAGGAAGGTAACCAGTGCAGTTACCAGTGTGCCACAGTAAAGTTATGGTGATCTCCCTTGTCATTAATATCTCAGTTTCAATCATGAAATACTTTTGAAAATTTCTCACGTTGTGAAAAAAAAAAAATAAATAAATAAAAAAAAAAAAATAAATAAATAAATAAAAAAGCAATAGATCATTTTTAAGGGCATCACCTATATGCATTAAAACAACTATAATCATAAATGCCTTTAAACCATCTATCAGTGGC
>NC_088368.1:30657522-30662522 GCF_034508935.2 Berghia stephanieae | reverse complement strand
TCTTTATATTATTGTCGTTGTTGTGTGGTTAATGATGATGATGATGATGATGATGATGATGATGATGATGATGATGATGATGCTGGTGATGATGATGATAAATTATAATGACTCTGATGGTGATGGTGATGATGATGATGATGATGATGATGATGATGATGATGATGATGATGATGATGATGCTGATGATGATGATGATGACTATGATGACGATGATGATGATGATGATGATGATGATGATGATGATGATGATGATGATGATGACGACGACGACGACGACGTTAACCATGATGATGACCATTATAAATATGATGATCAAGACAACGACGACGACGACGATGAGGCGGATCAATATTGAGAATCACAATTACAACGAGGACAACAAAGGTAGCACTGAGGACAGCAGTGCAGCACGGACAGGGATCAACCCCGGGTAGTTAAATATCGAGTAGATTGTATCACACCATGCCACTCAAATAAGAAACACAGTACAGTCTCAACTACACAACAAAATGTATGTACAGTAAAAACCGGTTAAACCGAAATGATGGGCAAATCGAATACAAATAAAAACACGTAGGCTGGCCACTATAATTTAAAAAAAAAACATAATGGATCTTAAATATGATTTAATTTATTCTCTACAGTCCGAATGCCTATGTCTATAAATTACTGCTAAACCTAAAAGAATCAACTTCTTTAAGTTTGCAATTTATTAGCCAACATTCAAAATTTGTACAATGCGAGAAAGGCACCCCCTCCAAAAAAACAAAAACAAAACAAATCAAAACAAAAGAAAAAAACAAACCACGTTTCTCACAAATTTTTGACGATATACGCGAAGCTCATAATGATTTTGCCGCTAACAGTGACCACCAAAGCCTGTCATAATCCCTTTGCTCCCCATGTGATAAAATTAAGGAAAGTTAGAAAATAAATAAATATAAAACTTTACCATCAGAACTTGCCGTCCTTATTGACTATAAATTTGTTTAATTATTGTAAAGCAAACTGAGTTTGTTAGGGTTTTATTTTTCAGTAATAAGAATGGTGAAGCAAATCAGGAAATAACATTCAATATTCAATTATATTAAGTCTTATATTTATTTTCTGGTGTGTCAATCTGTCTATCTAAAATCGGCCTTGCTGTCTGTCGGTCCATCTATCTATCGATATATATATATATATATATATATATATATATATATAATATATATATATATATATATATGTCTATCTATCTATCGATTTATTTATCTATATATCTATCTATATATCTATCTATCTATCTATCTATCTATCTATCTATCTATCTATCTATCTATCTATCTATCTATCTGTCTGTCTGTCTGTCTGTCTGTCTATATATCTATCTATCTACCTATCGATCGATCTATATATTCATCTATCTATTTTAAATCTATCTATCTATCTATACATATGGATCGATCTACCTCTTTATCTATCTACCTTTAAAATTTAAAAGAAACAACTCAGTAACAAATTAATTACAATGATAGTCATGAACAATCAACATGCCCGAATCCTCCTCTTATTTCCTCTATTACATCTACTTTAACCAAAATACGCCTATATCGAAATAAGCAATCTAGTCCCATAACATTCGGTTTAACAAGTTCCCACTGTACAAACACAACAAAAGGTATAATAATGTACTGATTTCATCACCACCTCTGGTCGATTTGGTTCTTCTCAAAGACGAGAAAGAAGATGATGGCGTCGATGAGACGGGAGACGGGAGGTCTGTCGATGAGTGGCCGGTTCGAGCCCTCATCTTGGCTACAGGAAGAAAGATGGAGGATTAGAAGGTAAGTTTGGGATTGTAATGATATGGAATAAAAACTGACCGTATTTGAGCAAAACCCTTATTTTCACATTTTGGCCAGAAAACGTTTTAATTTAAATATCGATCGATTGACAATGGCATCAACTTGTCAAAAAGTCTTAAAAAGTTACACTTGGTTGACTCAAGCTTAAGGTATTTTTAATAGATTCAGAGCCATTATAATGGACCAGTAACTAAATTCGAAGTTCTCCAGATCGTTGAGCCATGCATGCTCTCCAACCGCGTCAAGATCTTAATCTACCGGAGAGAAGAAAAAAAAAACGCCCAAAACATTTTTTCTGGCCAAAAAGAGAAAATGTGGTTTGTCAGAGTATGCATGGAATGTTCGATGCTCTGGGTTTTACAGGCATGGAATTGTGCCAAAAAAAAACCTAAAAAAAAAACTAAAAAACCAAATCAAAGAAAAAAAGAAAAAAAAAAAGAAAAAAAAAGATTAATTTTAAAATTTAAGTAATGAAATAATTCATTGAGACAAACGAATAAAATAAACTAACCATAAGTGCTCTTGATCAGGATTTAAGGAATAAAAAGTTCAAGAAATTAAAATTGTGTAAAAGAAAATAAAAAGAGGGAGATAGAGAAGAAAACAGTGCAAAAAATATTTTTCAATTCCAGTAAAATTGTATCTATGCAGAGCACAAAGGCGCAAAATACAAGAGAAAAAATGCATTTTGATTGACTGACAATATAATTCAAACGTATCCAAATTCTGAATATCTGTATTGTGGCGAGAAAAATAATATCTTAAAGGTAGACGTCGAGATCTAATGTTAAAGTTAAAATGAATAAAGACATCATTGGAACATTTGTTCAAGATAACGAAGAATGCACAGCATCCAATAAACGTCATTATACAAAACATAATAGAATACTTTATATAGGATAAAAATATTTAGAGATCTAATAAGTAATCTAATATCTTAAATGTGCAAGAAATTGTTTTCTATTTTACAATATTTTTAACGACTATATTCTTATCTGCAAGCAGACAATCAATGTTAATCACAGCAATACTTTTGTATTATGTATTTAGTATTAAATAGAGGAGGAATGTTGGTCACACAATTGTTGGTTACTGGAGAATGGCAAATAAAAGAGAGCAATAATTTTTAATTAAACAACACAAAATTAAATTCATTCACAAAATAAAATAAAATATTCTTCTTTTAATTAGAAAAGGCCGGTTTGTATAATTAAGATATAAGAGAGGTGCATTTCGTTTGAAGTCGAGTTAAAAAAAAAATCAATATATTGAGAACTCCGCAAATAAAACATAAATTGAAAACAATCTAGAAAAAGTTGGTGTAAGTCTGTGGATATGCAACACCAGGTTGGAGGAGGGGGGGGGGGGGGGGCAAAAACAAAACATTGCAAAGTATAATAAAAAGGAAAATGAAATAATAGTTTTTGTATAAATAGAAAGCGTATTCACAATAAATGTGTATTGTTATTTAAAGAATTTAACAGCATTAGCAGAATATTAGCACATGTGGTCCAGCTGAAATTCTGGAGGAAACTCTTCCATCTTTGTCGGTGGTCACGGGGAATTCTTACAGTCCATGACAGTTCCATGCCTAGTGTCCATATGTTTATGACAAGCCATTCATTCATTACCAGGATGTAACAGCTAACATCTCTATTATACTCACTCTTTAATTTTAATAAAATTTGAAAGCATAACAGACCTCAACGCGATGCCGTCTTCTGGACGATTGCTTAGCATCAGAACTGAAGTGACTGAAATGTGTAAAAATCGCTGGGGTCTGTAGACCCTTAGTGATGTCGTCAAAAATCCATGCTCCAAGAGAGAAAATGTTATTCTTAATTCCATGCAAAAACGAATTATGTATTAGTTGTAGTTTAATTCAATTTCATGCAATACTAAAATTATGTAAGTGCATCATTCATGAAAAACCCGTTTAATTGTTAAGTAAGAAAACAACTTCTAATATTTTCTTTTATACTTTTGGTTTGTTTTACTCCATGCGATAAAAGATATTCCCTTTTCTATCTTTCTATCGTTCTTGTAAGTCCATGCAGCAATCCATATAAGATGCTTTTACTACTTTTACCTGGCAGGGGAAGAGTTTTAGATCTGCTGTCGTCATAATATCGTCTGGTAGACCCAGAACCTTTCGTGTTTCCGGCTGAAGTTGACGATGAAGAACCGGAAGGGGTGGCAGAAACTGACTTCCTTCGAGGAAGAGTGGATGAACCGCTGGAACCGGCAACAATTCCTTTCTTGGACTGAGACGACGACGATGACGAGGCAGCCGACGATAATGAGGAAGGTGTTGATGACGTTTTACTCATTCCAGCACGATGACTCTGGGAGAAGGTGGTTGAAGATGCTCCTCCACTACTTCCCTTCCGTGTCAGCGTTCCTCTAGGACTCGACACTGCAGAACTTGGACCGCTTCCTCCTCCTACTATTCTTGATCTAGTTTGAGTACTGGTCCCTCCTCTACTGTTCCCTGCTCCTCCCCTAGACATCAAAGACGGATCCGGCGTTTTTGGTCTTCGATTACTTGTTGAAGACGAGGCATGACTTGTGTTGGTTCTTTCAGAGTTAAGCCCCCGCGATCTTTCTGCTGTGCCTCCTGCGCTACCTCCAAAAGAATGGCTTCTGCTTTTTCTCGGAGTTGAAGGGGTTGAAGGTGAGCTGATGTTGTGCCTCATCCTGTGATTTGCGTACCCTGTTTCTCCCTGTTCAAGACTTTCAATACTAACACTGCTACCGCGATAATCCGCATTTCTGTCCGCGCCACCAATTGTGAAAGCACATCCTTCCTGGTCGTCTTCAGGCAAGATAAAAGCGACAACGTTCCGGAGACTTTCTTCTTCAGCATTGGTAGTGCTAAACGCTCTTCTGGCTAGCCGTGGAGTAGTTGGTGTGTTGGGTACAGTCTGAGACGATGCTGGCGCCACAGAAGCCTTACCAAAAGCCTTGTGGATTTGCTTCATCTGGACAGTACTAGAGGGCGTTGCAGACCGCTGAGGCAAGCTGTTTCTCCGTCGCATGGGTAGAGGTGAGCTGGGGGCACTTATTGAGCCAACTGTAAGTCCCGCATTTCCGGCTCCAGATACACCGCTTCCGCCAGAAGTGGCTGCTCTTTCTGCCGCCACAGCTGCT
>NC_088368.1:30635022-30655022 GCF_034508935.2 Berghia stephanieae | reverse complement strand
GTAGTAGTAGTAGTAGTAGTAGTAGTAGTAGTAGTAGTAGTAGTAGTAGTAACATCTCCTGAGATAAACACGCAACAGATGCTAAAGAAAGCGGGAGGGGTATTGCGAGGAGTTTGTCCATATTATTAGCGATGGTATAATTTTGTGGTGAGTTCACATGAGGCCAGAGTACCCCAGATTCGATCATATCAAAGGAATCTCTCAACAACAGTGGGGAAGCTAAATGACCACCCCGGGGCATTACAATGGTCAGACCACAGCCCCTCTCATTTATCTGTGGGTCAGACCATGGAGGAAACAGTCACCATGGGTCAGACCATGGCCGACTAGTTACGTCATGGTCAGACTCAATGCTCTCTTTATTGCTATTGTCAGACTCATTATCGTCTATTGAGATGTTGATGGTCAGACTGTTTGTTTCACGGGTGCTAGGATTTTCAAAATGGCGGCCGCTAAATGACTCTTCGTCATTTTTTGCCTTCGTCATTTTGCTGCCCGATTGAATTCTTCAATAAACTTTTTAAAATGTTAATACTTTGAATCAACAAATTTACAACTTTTTTTTTTACGACAATGGATGCAAATGTACGCCCATTACGACAAGAGGTCAAATTTACGACTTTTTTTTTTACCGCTCAAAGACCTTGATGATTCTGACACAAACCCAACTTGACACATTGGGTCACACATATTATCTAAGTCATAACATGATAACAAAACAATTCTGGCCGACCAATTCACTTGATTCAGTGTTAGACTAGACAGTCAGTTGCCAAACTACTGGCAAGACTTCAATCACAAAGATGACATTTAAATGTGGTTTTCCAGAGGTATATTATTATGGCCTATGGAACAAAGCCCAAAATCATCCCGGTTTTTTGTAGCTTTCAAAGTAAAATGTAGTCTTTATCGGACAGTGGCGATTGCTTACCGAATTTCGACTGGACCAAGGCCAAAAGAAACTCTATGAAAGTATTGGATATGACGCAACGCTATAACAAAGTGCTTTCCGTAATATCTTACAGATCCGGCTACCCAAATTATGCTGGGTGAATAGGAAAGGGGGGAGGCGAGTATTTTTTTTAAAGCATCGACTGTGCCGCAGATCGATATTGTTTTCTTTGCTTGTGAAGCGAATACTCCATCACTAAAACTATCGGGACCCAGTGAAAAGATGTAATTTTAATAAAAAGTTCATTGAGCGCCCGCCTACGTACGACCTATGACAAAATTTCAAAATAAAGACATAAATATCCACATTCATTAAAAGAAGAACAAGAAAAACAAAACAAAACAAAACAACCCCCCCCCACCCCAAACGTAAGCATCTATACAGGCCCGAGACACACAAAAATAATCTTGCTCCACAATATTATAGAGTAAAGGAGGTCTGTTGTGATGGGTATCACATTTTTAAAAAACGAGAAAAACTGATTGGAAACGTAATAGTGATGGTGGTAGTGATGATGGTAATGGTGGTGGTGGTAGTAGTGATGGTGGTGGTAGTAATGATGATGGTAATATTATTATTGTTATGGTTATCATTATTATTAGTATCATTATTATTGTTATTATTATTATTATTAATATCATTATTATTATTATTATTATTATTGTACTTATTGGTATTACGATTGTTGTTTTTTTTTGTGTGGTTATTAATGGTATCAGTTTATTTTTTGGTTCCATTTACCAATTTTTCACACTTTCATGTATGTTGTCATCAAATTGTGTGATTTATTGGTGAAAGCCTAAGATTGAATAAACTTTGAAATTAAAACACGTTTTTTTAAAAGTGCTGAATAATATATCACCTCCAAATATTGTCATTGACATAAGCCAGGAGAGTCGAGGCATTGAGCCATACACCCTGTGGATTTCTTCGTAAACCTTAGCAATAAACATTCTAAATCAAATTGCCTACACATCTCTCAAAACCCCCCGAGGCAAAACACCTGCAATGAGAACAATGGACACACTTGTTTATCATCCGGTCAGCGGGGAACTTCGGTCACCTTGGCGACGACAGTCGTGAAGTCCTCAGACCCACAAAGTTACCAACAGCCAACAGAGCTGGATGCGGAGTTTATCCCCGGTTCTGTGCACAAATCACACAGTGGTTCTGTGACAAGTTATCTATTTATTCGTTTATTATAATTATTTTTTTAAAAAAAGTTCAAATGCGATATTGCACAATGGAATGTATAGTTAAACGAAGTGCAACAATTTCTAAATTTGATATCTTTGGATGGGAAGCTAGTTATCATAAACTACTTTCCGTCAGGTCTAGTAGATCCACCTACCCTATACGGCTGGGTAAAGCAGAGGAAAACATTGAGCCATACACCCATATGATTTCTTCGTAAACCTTAGCAATAGACATTCTAAATCAAATTGCCTACACATCTCTCAAAAACCCCCGAGGCAAAACACCTGCAATGAGAACAATAATTGACACACTTGTTTATCACCCGGTCGGCGGGGAACTTCGGTCACCTTGGCGACGACAGTCGTGAAGTCCTTCACCAGACCCACAAAATTACCAACAGAGCTGGATGCGGAGTTTATCCCGGTTCTGTGCACAGATTACACAGTGGTTCTGTGACAAGTTATCTATTTATTCGTTTATTATAATTATTAAAAAAAAAATAGTTCAGATGCGATATTGCACAATGGAATGTATAGTTAAACGAAGTGCAACAATTGCTAAATTTGATATCTTTGGATGGGAAGCTAGTTATCATAAACTACTTTCCGTCAGGTCTAGTAGATCCACCTACCCTATACGGCTGGGTAAAGCAGAGGAAAACATTGAGCCATGCACCCATAGGATCTCTTCGTAAACCTTAGCAATAAGCATTCTAAATCAAATTGCCTACACATCTCTCAAAAAACCCCGAGGCAAAACACCTGCAATGAGAACAATTGACACACTTGTTTATCATCCGGTCGGCGGGGAACTTCGGTCACCTTGGCGACGACAGTCGTGAAGTCCTTCACCAGACCCACAAAATTACCAACAGAGCTGGATGCGGAGTTCATCCCGGTTTCTGTGACTAGTTATCTATTTATTCGTTTATTTTAATTATTATAAAATAAGAGATAGTTCAGATGCAATAGTGCGCAATGGAATTTAGTTAAACGAAGAGCAACAATTGCCAGATTTGATATCTTTGGATGGGAAGCTAGCTATCATAAAATACTTTCCGTCAGGTGTAGTAGATCCAGCTACCTTATACGACTGGGTAAGCAGAGGAAACTTGACACTCGACCGTTTTCCTGTAGGCCCTGGTTCGAGCTCTCGGAAAACATCAAAATATCGCCTTAACCCTCTCCTTACCAACTATAGGAAAAACGTCACATTCGTTACGATACAACCAACATGATACCTATTCAAATGTCTTTTGTACATCATAAAATTTAAATATAATGAAGAAGTGTGTTGTCATGTAGATAGAGCATGTTTTGCTAAAGAAATTATTTATCGCAAGAAGTTGTGTTTGAGTTTGAGTGATAAAAAAATCTATATTTGTGTTAGTTGAATGTGAAGCTTTGGGGAAAATCCTGAAAACGGCTGGTAAGGAGAGAGTTAATCTTCATCTCAGAAGTAAAGGGGTGATTTTGATTTGGGAACCCTTTGAGCTTATTTAGTTGATGATATAGCACCTTGAGGAGGTTGACGTATAATTCTTTAATCATCAGATACAAACACTGTAGGTTTTAATCCCCCGTCATCCCAGAGGTCTAGGCCTGCCGCTTGCCCTATGGCAAACCACCTGCATCCACATCAATAAACATGCTTATCACCCAATCTAGGGTGAGGTAGTCTTACTTATTGATAAATGGAGAAAAAAACAATCAACATTTAATTTGAAGTCAAAGGTCAAAAAGAAAGAAGTTGTAAGAACTGGAGAAGAATTAATTAAAAACCTTAAAAAAAAAAGAATCACATGGACGATATAGCAATATTTAATTAGTGTGTAACGCTTAATGTAAGTAATTCGGAGGTCCAGAGAGCACCTGACTCGCACGCGGCTTCGTGGTCGTGTGGGTGACACTCGCTTACAGACGAGTCGGTTTCCTGTTCGAATCCCACACCTGTCTGGCGCAAAGTTAAGTCCTTGGGAAAGAATTACCTTTCATCAACCTTATCTCACCGCCCTCAGTTATAAAATGAGCACCTATCTGTTGCTATCTTTAAAAAAAATATAGTGCCTCACAGTACAGGTAGGTGGCATGTCTTATGCTACGTGTAAAGAGCTGCTGTTGACTTAAGACACTGTGTAAAGTGTGTGGAGCATATAATTTAGTGATTGTTGTAATTAAAAGTTCGAGTTATTTTCTATCATTAATTTTTCTCCAATATGAGATCAGTCTGGGTCAAAATTTATATTCTCGACCAATCTATATTAGCTTTGAGAGCGAACGGTTAGCGTCCTGTCCAATGGGTAGCAATGATTATTAATTTTGGTGTTTAACGATACAGAGACCGACTTAAAAGTAAAACGCAATGGGTTTTTATGACATACAATTGCTTTATATTATTTTGCGATTTATTCTGGAAACAAAAACAACAAAAACACACACACACACACACACACACTCTCTCTCTCTCTCTCTCTCTCTCTCTCTCTCTCTCTCTCTCTCACAGACTCTCATATATATACACGCACGCTTACATACAAACACGGTGCTATGCCAGCACCATTCACAATTTAAAATTGAACAAGAAAAAATACCCAATAAAGAACCTAACACCTCCCTCCCCCCCCCCCCCCCCCCACGCACACCCCAAAACAAAAAATAAAGAAGCAAAGTATAAAACAACTAACCAAAACAAACAAAAACATTATCTCCCTCTCATTAAAACACACACACACACACACACACACTCACTTTCACTCTCACAATATTTGCATTTGATATGTACACACTCATACACACTCGTATAAAACATCCACAAACACACACACACACACACTCTCTCTCTCTCTCTCCCTCTCTCTCTCTCTCTCTCTCTCTCTCTCTCTCTCTCTCTCTCTAAAAAGTTGCGTCAAAATTTCAATAATGGAGATGGTGAGCGAAGTGAAAGTCACAGGAAAATGGCGGGAGTTCGCCGTGAACCAAAGACTAAGAACAAAAACTGCCAACTCCATATAAGTAACCATGACACTCCTTCCTCCTTCCTTCCACCTTCCCACAATCTTTTCCTTGACACGTAACATACATCTGTATCCACCCCCGTCACCTTGACCACCCCGACCATCCAAACAATAAGAATTTCAAATTGCCTCCAAATGACCACCTTTGAGAGACGGCGCCAGTCTACTTAAATCAATTGTGCATACTTGCATCATCCTGCTCTTTGTTAAGTGGGATCTCACACTCACACATGCCGGCCCATTGTTCCTTGAAAACAATGTGGCGCCCTATAACACACACCTTTCCAATTAATTCGGTTTCAAAAACAAAAGGAACGCGAGGACCAAGAGGTTTTCGACTGCATAGCCGCAGGCTCTCGGTTGGTTTGGAGACGCTAATTACAAACGGCAATGGAAAATTTTATATCCTCTTTGACTTTGAGATTCCCGAACTAATCTATCTAGACAAGAGATGAGAATCAAGATTGGGACAATTTGGTAAATTGATTCTTTTCTTTAAAGCAAAGACCCATTCTTAGTCTTATTATGTCTCATATATTACGTATTGCGCCCAAATGGACAATTCACAGCAAAAAACAAAAAACAAAAAAAAAAACAAAAAACACACACAAAGCAACACAAAAAAACACGAAAAAAAAAACGAACAACAATAAATAAAAAATTAAAACAATTAAACAAAACAGAACCAAAAAGCAACAATAAAATGAAATAAAATAAAGAAAACCAGAAAAAAAAACCCTAGCAACAATGAAAAACAGATAAAGACTTTTGGATGGCGCGATATACTTTCAATATGCAAACCCCCCCCCCTCCCCCCCCCCTAAAAAAAAAACAAAAACAAACGATCTCCCAAAACTCCCAAGCTAAAATAAAATAAACATTACATTTAGAAAGTTGGGGGGACGGGGGGGGGGGGGGGAGAGAGACAACTGTACCGGATTGAGACTTATTTATCACCTGAGTGCAGTGAGATGGTATGTTTGAATTGGAGCCTTTTCCAAGGAATCAACTTTGGGCCGCCAACAGCGAGACTCAACAGAGGGACGGGCCAGCCATCAGGCCATAATTAAAGCCCAGTGTCGTGTGTTTATTTGTTTGTTTGTTTTGTTCTTTATTGATATTTGGTGTGGAGTATATCTGCTTTGTCTCTGTTCTGTCCATGCAAACAAGAACACAAAAAAATAAAAATAAAAATAAATAAATAAATTAAAAGAACCCGACACAAAAAATCAACATTGAAAATAAAAACAAACAACACAAAACAAAACAAACAAAAACAAACAAAAAAACAACAAACTAACAACGATACCATTAAACAATTATCAATCCGTGAATGATCTCAAAGATAGCACCTTATCTACCTGATAATGTTTTCGATCAGCGGCATCAATAGATAATAATGGTGATAATAAAGGTATGTATGAATCAGTGCCAGACAATGCACGGAGAAATATACGAGAGCGATATATATATATATATATATATATATATATATATAATACATATATATATATATATATAATATATATATATATATATATATATATAAAATATATAGAGAGAGAGAGAGAGAGAGAGAGAGAGAGAGAGAGAAAGAGAGAGAGAGAGAGAGGTAGATAGATAGAGAGAGAGAGAGAGAGAGAGAGAGAGAGAGAGAGAGAGAGAGAGTGCCTGGAAAATGAATATCGTATTTTTTTTGTTTTGTTTTGTTTGTTGTTTTTTGTTCGTGTGTTTATTTTTTTTTGTTTTGTTCTTTATTGACATTTTGTGTTGGGTATATCTGCTTTGTCTCTGTTCTGTCCATTGCAAAAAGAAAATAAATAAATCAACAACAACAAAAAATAATAATTCAAAAATATTTAAAAAGAAGAGAATAGTAAAAGAAACACACTTTGGTCGATACAGAATTTTTGTTCTTGAAATTCGGATTTTTTACCCAAATTATGATACAGATATTTTGTTGACTATGAGAGAGTCTGGAATGTAATAATAATTAACTATGCACAGGTTAAAAAAACATTGTCGAGCTTTTATATTGCGCCAATTTCCAGACTTCTTACGTTAAACTTTGTCCAAAATATGCAAATGATATTATTATGTATGTCAGGTTGAACCTGATAAATAACACTGAATTGAAGCTTAAATTATATATTTTGTCATAATAAATTCCTTCATAGGAAGAGGGGGAGGGGGGAGGGGGGGGGCTGATTTTTAAAAAAATCTCAAAAGAGAAAAAAAACAAACAAAACAATATAATAAATAAATAAATAAATAAAACCTAACACAAAATGCAGAGACGCCAACTTTAAATTTGGCTCACAGGAGTTTCAGACACCACTCGTAGGAATTTCAATGCCGAAAGAGGAATTTCCGCAGACGAGAAAAAGGAATTGGAATGGTATTTGGCATTGTGTTTACATATTGTACTTGTATAGCTCTAAATAAATAACTGATTAGAATTATATTATGATACATAAATGCATTGCCAAATACAATCGCAAGGTTTCCTTATTTTAATTGAAGTAAAGCGCCAAAACCTAATGGTAGAGATTGTAGTACTGGTGGTAGTGAGGATGATGTGGTGTTAGTTGTTGTAGTAATAGTGGTAGTGATAATGAAGATGTGATAGTGGTTGTTGTTGTAGTAGTAGTGATGATGATATGGTGGTGGAGGTGGTTGAAGTAGTAGTGCAGTGGTAGTGATGATGATGTGGTGGTGGTATAGTGGTTGTAGTAGTTGTGGTCGTGATGATAATGATATGGTAGTGGTTGTAGTAGTGGTGGTAGTGATGATGTATGGTCATGGTGGTTGTAGTACAAATGGTAGTGATGATGATGTGGTAGTGGTGGTAGTAGTGGTAGTGATGATGATGATGTGGTGGTGGTTGTAGTAGTAGTAGTAGTGGTAATGATGATGTGGTGGTAGTGGTGGTGGTTGTAGTGGTAGTGATGATTGTATTGTAGTAGTAGTGGTCGTGATGATAATGTGGTGCTGGTGGTTGTAGTAGTAGTGGCAGTGATGATGATGATGTTGTAGTGGTGGAAGTTGTAGTAGTAGCAATAGTAGTAGTAGTAGTAGTAGTAGTAGTAGTAGTAGTAGTAGTAGTAGTAGTAGTAGTAGTAGTAGTAGTAGCAATAGTAGTAGTAGCAATAGTAGTAGTAGTAGCAGTAGTAGTTGTAGTATGTAGTAGTAGTAGTAGTAGTAGTAGTATAGTAGTAGTAGTAGTAGTAGTAGTAGTAGTAGTAGTAGTAGTAGTAGTTAGTAGCCGTAGTAGTGGTTGTAGCAGTAGTAGTATAGTAGTAGCAGTAGTAGTGGTAGTGATGACGATGTGGTTGTGGTGGTTGTAGTAGCAGCGGTGTGATGATGATTTGGTGGTGGTGGTTGTTGTAGTAGTAGTGGAGGTAGTGATGAAGATGAGGTGGTGGTGGTGCTTGTAGTAGTAGTGGTAGTGATGATGATGTGGTGGTGGTTGTAGTAGTGGTGGTAGTGATGATGATGTGGTGGTGATGGTGGTTGTAGTACAAATGGTAGTCATGATGTGGTAGTGGTGGTTGTAGTAGTAGTGGTAGTCATGATGATGATGATGTGGTGGTGGTTGTAGTAGTATTAGAGGTAGTGATGATGATGTGGTGATGTTGGTTGTAGTAGTAGTGGTAATGATGATGTGGTGGTGGTGGTAGTTGTATTAATAGTGGTAGTGATGATGTGGTGGTGGTGGTTGTAGTAGTAGTGGTAATGATGAGGTGGTGGAGGTGGTTGTAGTAGTAGTGGTAGTGATGATGATGTGGTAGTTGCAGTGATGATGTGGTGGTGGTGGTTACAGTAGTAGTGATGATGTGATGGTTGTAGTAGTGGTGGTAGTGATGATGATGTGGTGGTGGCGGTTGTAGTAGTAGTGGTAGTGATGATGATGTGGCGGTGGTGGTGTAGTAGTAGTGGTAGTGATAAGGTGGTGTCGTGGATGTAGTAGTAGTGGTGGTGATGATGATGTGGTGGTGGTAGTGGTGGTTGTAGTAGTTGTGGTATTGATGATGATGTGGTGGTGGTGGTGATTGTAGTAGTTGTGGTAGTGATGATGATGTGGTGGTGGTTGCAGTAGTAGTGGTAGTGATGATGGTTGTAATACTAGGGCAATGATGATGATGATGTGGTGGTTGGAAGGGGGGGAAACCTTGGAACAAATTGACCTCACCGGAATTTGACGGAGGGTGCGGAGGTTGCCCGGAGCCCGGAATTTTTTGCTCCAGAACGGATTTTTTTCCGGTGAAACCGGAGTTTTGGCATCACTGCAAAATGGCAATAAAAAAATAATAAACAAACGAACAAAAAAAACCCAACAACAATCAAACTCAAAATTCCTGATCATTAATTTGTCTTCTTAACCCCACTTCCTGTCTTGATGGAGCTGACCCCAACATGACACCGATTTACAAGATTTTCTTTAAAAAAAGAGTAAAATTATCTAGCCAAAAAAAAAAAAATAATTATTTTCCTGTAACTTTTAACAATACAAAAGGTGAAGAACTATTCATTATTTCACCCGTCTCATTGAAAAACCCTATCGTCATTTCTTAGTAGTAGGCTAAATAAGACGTGATCATTCAACGATTGCAGTGCAGAACATTTTCGCACATTTTATTGGTGCGAAATATGGTGTAGAAATGCAAGCTGATTGATAAATAAAAATAATACAAATCCAACGTTTTTAGTTTTGGGTCAATTGTCATTCAAGCAGAAGGAGAAAGATATAAATTATGGCGAATAGAAGTACTGATACCATACCATTTGGTTACAAAATAGCTAGTAAGACTCGAAAATCATGAAAACGAATGCATTAGGATCAGGAGAACTCAACATTGGGAATAAGAGAATTGTAGAGGAAGAGGACTTCATTGAATGAAGGATAAAAAGTGACAAATGATGGAAACTCGGTGGGAAGATGTAAAACACAGAATATGCATGGCAAATCAAGCATATTAAAATCGTTCAAGAGTAATTATGTCCTTTCAGTATGACAATGAATGTAGGAAAGTAACAACGGAAGTAACAAAGAAATCGGAACCATTTCAAAATAGAACTTTAGGAATACAGCAAAATTAGACATGGCTTTAAGTAAGAGAAAAGACAGGTACAGTGATACATAGCAGAAACATAGCAACAACTATAATGAGATGCAGGTGGAGATCATTAACATGATAATGGTGGAGATGGTTACGACATGTTCCCAGAATGGAGGCAACTGAATTAAAAAGAACAGCACTCCGCTGGACGACAGATGTAACAAGACGAACCCCCCCCCCCCCCCCCCCCCTATTTTGTATCTGCTTAAGATTTTTTATATAGCGCTATATGTCCACTAAACGTGCTCAACGCATTTTACTAAAAGGTCGGTGACCAACAGCAACATGTAGCATGTAGAACGAGACACGACGCCTGTTTAGAGATTTTTTTTGTCCGATAGAGACAACGCTGTTAACGGCCAGATACTCATTTTACACCTGAGTACGGTGAGAGAACGTGAGTAAAGAGCTTTTTACAAGGACTCAACTTTGCGCCTATCCAGCCACCATTGACCACGCTTTACATTGCCTGCTTGGCTTTTGTGGTCAGACATGACAAAGTACCGCTGCCCATTGAGCCACGAAAGGTATCTAATAATAATAATAATAATAATAATAATAATAGTAATAATAATAATAATAATAATAATAATAATAATAATAATAATAATAATAATAATAATAATAATAATAATAATAATAATCTATTATTTTTTCAAAACTGGGTTGAGGATCAACATTGTTCCAAACAGCCAATGTAAAATTTATATCATTCTGCACAGAACTACTGGCCAATCTAAAAATTATAAACTATTTTTTTTTTTTTTTGCAGACCGATATACGAGTAACTTGCAAATCTTCTTTTTATTTCGGTTAAACTCTATCATCGGTTGACTCAAATTAACACGAGGAAAATCTGCTAGGTCGCAATACTCAGTCCTTTTTTACGTTTGACTTTCGTTGCGAGTATAATTTATTCTACGCAATTGGATTCAGTAGTCTGATGTCACGCCGCCCGGCAACGACGGCCAACTTGGTTCTAAACAAAGAAAATCATTACTTTTTATTCTTCATGCTGGCTAGAACTTTTCATATGCCTTGTGATCAGAATGTGTAAAAGTCAAAACATGATCAAATTTATGGGTTTTTTTCCCCTCTGGATACGCTTTTATGCTCGCCGGAGAAATATTTCATACGGGCGTCCGCCATTGTTCCGATAGTTTAGAGCTAGTGTTACTAAGTTACCATGCTTCAGTAGGAAGGAAGTGACGTTACGACTGTTGAAGAATATTCAAGCAGGTATACAACAAAGATTGATGACGTAATTTAAATCTTTCTTGATACCATCAAGTAATAGTAATCTCATCCGCAACAAGAAATGATGACGTAATTTTAAATCTCTCTTGATACTATCAAGTAACGATAATCGTTCTAATCTAATTTTTAAAAAAAAAATAGGGTTTGGGGGTTAACATTGTTCCGTAAAGCCAATGTTATTTTTTTTTTATCATCAAGCATAGAATTACCGGCATATCTAAAAATACAAGTTTAGTCGTATAGTAAGTATATCATGAGATGACCGCCTGTTCCAAATATCCTTTATTTCTCTTATTGAGGGGTCTCCATTGATGATGATGACGATCACAACACCAACAACAATAACAATAACAAGAATAATAATAATAATAATAATAATAATAATAATAATAATAATAATAATAATAATAATAATAATAATAATAATAATAATAATAATAATAATGCTGAAAACTTGTATAGCGCTGTAACCCCGAGATATCAGATTCTAAGTGCTTCATGTATTCATCTTTTAAAAAAATCAAAAGAAAAAACAAAACAAAACAAAAAAAAACCCAAAAAACAAGCTACTCGGCTTGTGACCAATGAATCCCGATTCCGTTTCCCCTGCTGTCCTCAGAAAAATGCTTTTTCAAACACACATGTTATCAAATTACATTTTAAGAAATTATTATCACTGTAAAAAAAAAAACAACAAAAAAAAACCAAAAAAAAAAAAACAAATGAAAAAGAAAAATTAAGCGCCAAACACGCCTTGTATCCTATCCCACTTAGTGGCTTATCTAAAGCACATTGAGCTTATTAGGTGGATTATTGCTCTATGTAAAAGCTTTTTTAAAATAAATAAATAAATAATTGGAAACAAATAAATTCATTTTTTTAAAAAGGGGTGGGGGAGTTGACTTAAATTTTCTTTTTTTTCTTCCAGGTTCATTTCTTTCTTTTTTTTTTTTTTTTAATACTCTCTGTATCCGAAAGACGAAAATGGATTCATATGTGATGAATCGGTTTTAAAATCTCAATCATCTTGGCTTTTGGGAATTAAAAATATTATTTTTGTTGGTAGATAATCAATTTTCTGTCCTCTCTTCTTTTTTTATATTTTAATTTAATAAAAAAATTTTGACACGTGCCAAGGCCGGCCGACCGTCCGAAACTTAATGAAATGAAAACAAGACGGTCAGTTTGCCGGTCAATTGTTTGTCCAAAAGTGTCAACACGTCTTGGGGAAAATGATGAAGTTAAAGGTGGCTTGAACGTTGGTGTGTGTGTGTGTGTCGGGGGGGTATAGGGGTGGGGTTGGGGGATCGCTTATGCAACAGTGCATAATACGTACCTATAAGGTGTAAGTGTTGTGCACGGACATCTGTAATTCCCCCCCCCCCCCCCCCCCCCTATTCCTATTGTAAAATGTATTGACTGTATTGTTGGAAACAGACAAAGGGTAAGGATTATGTAGGCAGGGTTGTATAACTTTTGGTTGAAGCGTGGGAATTCAGAATTATAGAGAACGTTCTGGGCGAAATGCTCTTCGTAAGCTTTTATGGTTAAGCGCGCTATGTGGTCTAGTGGTATGACACTCGCTTTCGGATCGGAAGGTCCTGGGTTCGAGCCTCGCGCTCGGCGCATAGTTGAGTCCTTGGAAAAGGCTCATTACTTACATTCTCTCACCGTACTCAGGTGTAAAATGAGTACCTGGCCGTTAACAGCGTTGTCTTTGTCCGAAAAATTGTAATATCGCCTGAAAGGCATCATGTCCCGGCCTACATGTTAAATGTTGCTGTTGACCAGGGACCCCTTGTAAAGCGCTTTGAGCACATTTAGTGGATATTGCTCTTTAAAAATAATAAATTTATAGGCTTGAGCTTTGAGGGTCCCGATAGCTCAGTTGGTAGAGCACTTGCTCCACATGCAAAAGACGATCCAGGGAGAAGTCGAGATTCTTTGTTCTGCCTACTGTCCACCCATTCTGATTGGGTAGCTGGGTCTGTTGCAATAGTCTAGCCTCCTATCCAAAGGGTAGCAAGCAGCAACATTTATTATGAAGTCCTGGGTAGCAAGCAATTGCTGGATAAACTCCGGCTCCATGGGTCTCATGAACATGAGGGACTACGTACGCTTGAACTATGAGCGGAGCGCGATCCACTCAAAGCGCTCAAATTGCTTTACGAGGCCGACAGAAACATTTAAATTGTAAGACGTTTTAACGATGGTGACCATAGAGAATACAGGACTAGAGGGGACAACAGGTAGAAAAACGTCATCAAAAGTGGCTAGTGAGAGGTCGAGCGCCGCCATTTTCTTGGATATGAAACCAGGGACGCTGTGCGATTTAATCTCTATATGAATGTCTTTGACTGAACTCGATTAACCTTGATTTGTGGACGGAAAATAGAAAAAAAGGCCAGGTTTATGATGATAAACCAAATTAGACATATTAAACTACACATTTACTTGTACATTTAGACTTGGCTCCAATGATCGGGTTTATATTAATAACTTAAAAAAAATATTATGAATAATTTATAACTCCCTTATTTGTGGGGCGATTTTGTCATTCGTGGTATCAATTTTATTGTAATTAAGAGATAGGAACTTGAGAGTTATTTTTTCTGACGCGAAATTATTACTTTGTAATTTTATCACGAAGAAAAGTAGTTCGTAAATAAATTTGGTTCACCTCTTTGATATGCCCGATATGCCGCCACCGTCCATTCGTGTAGAATTGTGAATCTCACCGTCGATGTATTACGCTATTGTTATGCAAGGAATATAACACCTTTTTGAGTAGGCCTAAAAGCTAAAATCTAAAAGTAAAAACTATAATTCTGAGGAATTTGAAAGTCACATTGTTGAAATCAGCTTGAAAAAAGAAGAACATTGGTCTTAATTTCAGAAAAATCGGTTGAAAACCAACTGTTTTACGAATAAATTTGATTTAAAAAATTGCTTTTGTTTATTTTAGCTTTTTTTAGGAACTTTTTTATTTATCGGCCGATTTTCTTGATTTTTATATCATTCTTTATATCTCAATGAGACGAGATCAGTGATATACTTTGTTTGTTTCAAATGTATCTAGAACATAATTTGGCTTTTTCACCTATCAACCTTGCCTGGATAATATATTCAGCAACGGGGTAATTGTGACGCAACTATGCCATGAGCGTCTTTCAATGATGGTTCAGTTCATTGTTGACGGCTGTTTAGCCATGAGTGACCGTAGAAAACGAAAAGGGGAGTGCAGACATCAAAGGGTAGGCTTATATCATCTACTCTCCCATAAAGAATCTGAACACGAGAGGTCGAGCGACGCCATTTTCTTTAACCAGGGACGATTAGCCACTAAAACTAAAAAGTACTCAATTTACACTTGACTACGGTGACAGAATGTGGATGAAAAGCCTTTTTTCAAGACTTTGACTTTGCGCCACCCATCGCAGGATTCGAACCAGGGACCTATCAACAAGACCACAAAGCCGCACATCTTTGGAAGTAGAGTCTAGTAGTAGAATTATGATCATTATTCTAGAGATTTGTACACTTTTGTAAAGCCCCTGGGGTGTGGTGATAAACATTATGCTCGCTAAACAAATTTGTTATTGGTCATCATCAGCAGCAGCATCATCAACATCATAACCATTATCTGATGGGTCAATAGTGCTAAGTTGACCTTTACACACTACTCGATGCTACATTGCGGTTTACGCCTCGACGATATCAGTTTTCCCTTAAATTAGACCTTAAACAAGACACATTTTCCAACCGACTCGAATAAAAGGAATAGAAATGATATCCACCTCACCCTATCCTTTTTGCTTTGTGTTCATGACGTGTGTTTCCTTTTAATCTAAGAAAAGCACTCGCCTCACAATCAAAGTGGACAGAAAATGATCCCGGGTATACTAAAAATAATTAATTTTTTTAAAATTGCCGCCCCCCCCCCCCCCCCCCCCCCCCCCCCGCTGCTAAAATGTAAAATGTCGACTCTGGTACATCTGAGGACAATTACATAGCCGCACAGGGGTGTCCTATCCAAAGGGTAGCAAACATGTAAAATTATAAGATGTCAATGATAGCAAAAGATTGATACAGTCCGGTTTTGCGTTAGAAACCGGGTCTGGTTCTTATAGCTCTCTATACAACTACTAAAAGAAAGTACTCTTTTCCAGAGAGGGAAGAGAGGTAAGGAAAGAGAGAGAGAGAGAGAGAGAGAGAGAGAGAGAGAGAGAGAGAGAGAGAGAGAGAGAGAGAGAGAGAGAAATGGCTTGTAATTTAATCACTTAAAATTTTGGAGGGACTTTCAAATCTTTGTTCTCCCTTTCCCATCGTTCACTAGCCCCTTCGATTGGACAAAGGATAAAGAAAGGAAAAGTAACATTTGTCCCCACATGTGTTCAGGTTGCCAGTATGACGTTTTTAGTGCCAAAAAACAAAAAAAAAAAAACAAAACAAACAACAAACAAGAAACAAAGAGAAAAAAAAAACAACAAAAAAACGCCAAACTATTCAACATGGAAATAATGGGTTTGTCATAATACTGGTATTTTTCATATCACTTTATCATATGTAGTCAACACACACATTGACATTGATTACAAAAAAAATAATAAAAATACTAATTTTCACGCTTAACAGAGGCTCTCTATACACATACTAAAAGAAAGTATCCCTTCCAGATATATATATATATATATATATATATATATATATATATATATATATATATATATATATATAATATAAAGAGAGAGAGAGAGAGAGAGAGAGAGAGAGGGAAGAGAGGTAAGGATAGAGAGAGATTAGGAGAGAGAGAGAGAGAGAGAGAGTGAGAGGGGGGAAGGGAGGTAAGGACTGAGAGAGATTAGGGGAGAGAGAGAGAGAGAGAGAGAGAGAGAGAGAGAGAGAGAGAGAGAGAGAGAGAGAGAGAGAGAGAGAGAGCGGGGGCGGGATAAAAAGAAGAAGACCCCCCCCCCCTCCCGGTCCCCCATTTAATCCCACTTTTATGAGTATCTTACAAAAAAAAAAAGAATGATACTTAGAGAAAAGAGGTACAGTTAACTATGACATTTTTTGGCTTCATTAAAAAAAATTAAACTGGCAACGCAAACAAGTAGGTTATGTAGGTATCCACAATTACGACTCATTATCACCGACGCCATAAATTACCACCAATGTCGTCACACCAACCCCCAATCTTGTTAATCCCCTTATTTAACTTTGACCGGCGCCATTATCATTCCAAGGGGATCGGGGTGGTGACTGGGGTGGGGGAGGGGGGGGGGGGGTGATTGTCCCCATCCATGAACCCAATCAACCACCCATCAACTCACCCAGTCGACCCACCCATCCTTCAATGTACTACTATAAACCCTACCCACGCATTCTTCCATCCATCGACCAACCCGCTAAGCCTTGGTAAAATACTCGCCTATTACCTGCCCGCAGCGACATCTATAGAAGTCCTTGCCTGCCCGTCATCCCATAGATAGTTCGAAGATGACGTCACTCAGGCCTTTGTTATTGTTTTTGCCATCCGCGTTTGTGAGTGATTCTCACTAAACTGTATTAACCAGACTATAAAAGTTCATGGTTACACATAGTTTTGTGTGTCGGTCAATTATACTTCCGGATGGCAATGTTATGAGCTTCTTAGCCAAGCGCATACTATCTATAGATAGAATGCGCTTGGCCAAGGAGTTCACAACATTGCCATCCGGAAGTATAACGGACCAACACACAAACTCTGTGTAACCATGAACTTTTATAGTCTGGTTACTACAGTTTAGTGAGAACAACTCACATACGCGGATGGCAAAAACAATAACAAAGGCCTGAGTGACGTCATCTGCATACTATCTATATATTATGTAACCTTCAACGTTTACAGTCTGCTAAAGGGACGTCAATGAGAACTAATCACCCTATTGGCGATCTAAAAACAATAACAAAGAGTCGAGTGACATCAAATTCATTCATCCTTTGGTACAAGCATTGCATCCATCCATCTTGAGTTTAAAAAAAAAATAACAACAAAAAAACAAAAAAAAAAAAACAAAAAAACAAAACAACTGTATAGATAGTATGCGCTTGGCTAAGAAGCTCATAACATTGCCATCCGGAAGTATAACGGACCAATACACAAAACTGTGTGTATCCATGAACGTTTATAGTCAGGTTAATATAGTTCAGTGAGCATTACTCATAAACGCGGATGACAAAAAACAATAACAAAGACCTGAGTGACGTCATCTTCGAACTATCTATATGACAATCGCCATCGGACCTTTAGGACCGTGGTTCAAGTCCCGCTGTGGATGGCCCAATGATGAGTCCTTGAAAAAGGTTCCTGACTTACAATCGCCTACTATACTCAAGTTTAAAAATGAATATATATGGTTGGTAAGAGCGTTGTCTCGGTCGAACAATTAAAAAGTTGATAAGCGTTTTACAGATGACATGTCTCTATCTACATGTTAAATGTTACTGTTGGCTGGGGGACAATACAATAAAGAGAAAAATGGGGTCTCAGCTGGGAACTCCTTGTAAAGCGATTTGGTCAATTTTTTAAAGTGCCTTTCTTCAATTTTGTTTACAATCATATTAAGATTAAATTTCGTAACATTACGATTGGGGGGCGCGGGGGGGGGGGGGTCTAACGGAAGAACTAAATAAAGAACTTTGATTAAATAAAGCATCTTGAAACCGAAGTTCTGGTACCAGAGCTGGTATATAAAGGAGTTTAAAGCATTGTTTTAACATACTGAGGACTCACACCGGCAGCACAGCTACCTACTTGAAATTTAAACAATTCGAAGTTTCCAAGAAAAAAAAAAAAAGAGAAGACAAATTCGCTTTAAGTAGGTTTAGAAATAAACAATTGGCTCTCAGCATGGTCCATGAATGTTCCAAATATTATAGGTCCTAATAGTAACATGAAAGTTTTGACTCCAGCTACAAACTGTATAGGTCTCTTTGACTCAATAACTTTCCTTTTCAACAAAACTTATTGAGTCAAAGAGACCTATACAGTTTGTAGCTGGAGCCAAAACATTCATGTTACTATTAATTTTTCGTAGTACTAGGCAGGCCCGGGGGACAATTTGATAATTTTTAAAGGTAGTTATAATGACTACCAAAACTCGATACCAATACTAGATAGCTATATCTTTACAATTATACAATCTGTACTTCCCTTGAAATTTATACTATGTAATGATTCTTACAGTTACAATATTATTACACTATACCAATTACAAAATTTTACTTTAACACATTTAAATTTATATTGTAGTTATGCATGTACCATTGCTGGCATTTTATACGTCTGTACAAAAATGTCCTTTTTGGATGAATAAAGTACATTATATTATATATATTATATTATATACACCATGTTTTTACGGCTATGTGGTCTAGTGGTATGACACTCGCTTTCGGATCGGCAGGTCCTGGGTTCGAGCCTCGCTCAACGCATAGTTGAGTCCTTGGAAAAGACTCTTTACTCACATTCTCTCACCGTACTCAGGTGTAATATGAGTACCTGGCCGTTAACAGCGTTGTCTTTGTCCGAAAAATTATAATATCGTCTAACAGGCGTCATGTCTCGTCCTACATGTTAAATGTTGCTGTTGACCAGGGACCCCTTGTAAAGCGCTTTGAGCACGTTAAGTGGATATTGCGCTATATAAAAGCTCAATGTTTTTAAACCCTTGAAAACTACGAATTGGTCCAATTTCAAGAAGGCAGGTCTGCGACTAATTTCCCCCAAGGCCATAAACACGTCTTGTCGTGGTCGCCATTGTTGTTGTCATCGCCAGTCTTGAAATCTTGCTAATCGCTTGATCAAACCTTGACACACACACTACACTCATTATCAATTTGATAGTCTACAGTAGGACTGTTCACTTGATGTAGGTACCGACTCACCCTTGCTTAAAGTATAGCCACGTACCCACAACCCCCCAGTAAATACATCACACTTTTCTCCCTTTATTCTTCACTTATGAATAAAATCCTAAAAACTATTGACACATCGAATTCACGACTGGACACGTTACTAAAAGTAAACTCTGAATAATATGTAATAATCATAATAAAAACAAAAACAACAAAAACAACAGTAAGGAAGGACTTCCGTAGTTTCACAGCGCGCCTAAAAAGGGTATGTTATTTTGCAATTAACTCCAGGGGGGGGGGGGGGGGGGGGGCTTTATTTTTTCGGGGTGAGATCTCCCATCAACCCAAAGACACTATAGATAGAATGCGCTTGGCCAAGGAGTTCACAACATTGCCATCCGGAAGTATAACGGACCAACACACACACACTCTGTGTGACCATGAACTTTTATAGTCTGGTTAATTCAGTTTAGTGAGAACAACTCACAAACGCGGATGGCAAAAACAATAACAAAGGCCTGAGTGACGTCATCTGCATACTATCTATAGATAGTATAGTCCATGA